>NW_027270953.1:282500-882500 GCF_040938485.1 Diadema antillarum
AACAAAAAAGCACATATTAATATTCCTAAATTAATTGATAGATGGGTTATGCTGTGAATCATAGCAATTAGTTTGCCATTACTTAACCTGTCCTATACTCCTACAGTATTACCTATTTAGTGAAAGTGCTGATGTAAAGCATGAGAAATTTCATAAGGACTTCTGTGGTACTCCTGTGGTACTCCTGTGGTACTCCTGTGGTACAAATTTTTACATAGCTCATGAATATTCATAAAAAGCACTCTAGATTTTAGAAAATACATTAATGACTTAAAAAGTCAAAGTATTAATGATGGCACTTACTTTGAATTTTATGAAAGATTGTCTAATTATGTTGTTATTCCCAATATCATAGATATTCTTATGAAAGTGTAATTTCATATCTTGATAATAAAGTATAATCTAGTTAGTAACCATGCCTTAATGCTTTACGGATAGACGGCCATATATATATGTACTGATACGGTTGATGGCTACCTAGGAATAGGATATGACTATATAGATCTATTATAGCACTAGAATGGCACTTGGCCATTAGACTTTCGTTTGAGGATTAGGAGTAGGACAGGTTATTAAGTAGGGCCGTGTTTGTCCTGAAACCCATCACTCACCTATCAGGAATATGCCTTGATATGTGGCTAAAATTCTCCCAGATTTTTTTTCTTCGATCTATCCTGTGGTACCATGGTAATGCTGTGTGGTACTGCCCTGTGGTAATGCTGTGTGGTAATGATCAACCTGTGGCACTGTCCTGTGGTACTGTCCCAAATACCACAGGACAGTTCCTGTGGTACTGTTCTGTGGTACTAGTCCTGCGGTACTGCCCTGTGGTACGTCCCAAAATACCACAGGAATTCCTGTGGTACTGTCCTGTGGTACTGTTCTGTGGTACCGGTCCTGTGGTACTGCCCTATGGTACGTCCCAAAATACCACAGGAATTCCTGTGGTACTGTCCTGTGGTACTGTTCTGTGGTACCTGTCCTGTGGTACTGCCCTGTGGTACATCCCAAAATACCACAGGAATTCCTGTGGTACTGTCCTGTGGTACGTCCCAAAATACCACAGGACAATTCCTGTGGTACTGTCATGTGGTACTTTCCTGTGGTACTTTCCTGTGGTACTTTCCTGTGGTACTTTCCTGTGGTACTTTCCTGTGGTACTGTCCTGTGGTACTGTCCTGTGGTAATTACCACAGGAGTACCACAGGACTTTTTCGTAAGGGGAGACAAGCCAAGCGACTGTGCCGAGGTCGACGACGAGTGTATCCGGCATCGATGACGACTGAGCCAAGCTGAGGGGATCACCAGTTCAGGTCATCCAAGATAACCTAAGTTATGTATTTGTGATTTGTTTCATACTATCTTTTATGCTCAAGGTATTGTTATGAACGAGAAAGCTACAAAGACTTGAAAGATTAAACTCGAACATAACTGTATACGAACAGTTTGAATTTCCATTATTTCGGTGTCAGAGTAGCAGAGAGAGAGAAAAAAAGTCACTCACGTGACAATTTGGAGGTCCCACCGAGATACTGCTACCTGATTAGAAAAAGTTATTCAGATACTCTTTTAACATGCTTTAGGCTTAAATGCGATGTTTGTGTTTGATTCATGATTGAAGTTTCATTGCTCAATCGTACGCATTACCGTCATATATTGCATGTTATTATTGTCGTTATGATAACTGTTTCGTATGTTTGATCGGAAACATTACCCCAGTGTGAATCGTACGAGTGTGTCGCCTTATGTGACAGTTTGATTGAAGTTTTTCTCCCCAAGGTTATGCCCTTGGTGTTGCCTACTAGAGGCACATGTGTGATAGATTCAGATGTAGAATCTGTGTGGAGTGTTGCTCCGTATTTCAAGGTTACGCCCTTGGTGTTGCAGGTTATATGCATGTTTGACAGATTCGGGTGTGTGTGCGTGAGTCTATGTGGAGTGTTACTCCTTTTTCAAGGTTGCGCCCTTGGTATTGCCGGTTAGAGGCAGTTTGATAGACTCGGGGTTTGCGTGCATGAATCAGTCTGTGCGGAGTGTTACTTTATTGCAAGGTTACGCCCTTGATGTCGCCTGGTATAGGCATGTTTGATGGATTGTAGTGTTGGGTTTGTACAGTCCCAATTCAATTGTATGCTCATTGGGAGATACAGCTCTAGTATGCTTATTGACAAGACAGGCTTGGTGTGTGGAATGCCTGTAAAGTGAACTCGTGTCATTTCACATTGCTTGCATTCCGGTATGCTTTTGACAAGGTACTAGCGGTTTGGTATGTGGAATATTTGTTGAGTGAATTTCAGCTGTTTGTCATTTGCAATTGTATGCTCGTTCGGAGATACAAATTGTTGTTAAGTACGCCTGCTACAAGGTAGTACTTTTGTCGGACTTTGATGGCTAGGTGTTAGTCAGCTGTTTTGTACGATTACACGTCTGCTTAGTCTGGAAGTTGCATAGTCAGTATGGCTAGTGTTGAGCAAATCAGAGAGTTCTCTTCATTAGGCAGAGAAATGGGCCTTAGTGGTGGTGAATTGAGTAGCTTTGTTTCAGAGCGATGCCAGGCAATTGAAGCAGAGCTTAAAGCTGAACGCGAAGCTCGTGAAGCTGCCCGTGAAGCTGCCCGTGAAGCTGATCGTGAAGCACGTGAAGCTGAGCGTGAACGCGATGCTCTAGAAAAGGCGCGCGAACACGAAATAAAATTAGCACAGTTGCGTGTAAGGGAAGAAACAGCGAATGTTGGTAGGCCCCAGTTAGCTGGCTTAAAGCTGAAAGTAGGTCGATTTGATGACGCACATGATAAGTTTGATGCTTATGTCACAAAGTTCGAAATGTTGATGAAAAGTCAGAATATCCCAGTAGACATGTGGGTGTTGTATTTGATTTCCAATCTAACAGGCAAAGCGTTAGATGTTGTGAATCGGATGAGTGCTGATGATCGCCAGAATTATGCTACAGTGAAGCATGAGTTGATGTCATACTATCATCTCACTGAAGAAGGGTATAGGCGGAGTTTCAGATCAGCTAAGCCAATGAATTTTGAGCGCCCAAAACAGTTTGCTACTCGTATGAAGGGGTATTTCGATCATTAGGTGGAAGAGGCTGACATTGGGGATACTAGAAAGGATCTAGAAGATTTGATTTTGCAAGAGCAATTTCTGATAGATTGTCCCAGAGAAGTAGTTAGGTTTGTCAAGGAACGAAAATGTAAAGATTTCAACGAGGTAGTTGATTGTGCAGAAATCTATGTAGAAGCTCACGGTCCTCATGCATTTTCGGGTGTACAGAAATCGGAAAGAAACCGATCAGATTCAAAGCCGGAAAGCAAACCGCCCCAACAAAATCAGGTCAAAAGGACTAGTACGTATCAGAAACCGGCTGATGCTCAGTCAAAGGCGGGAAAGGCTATGGGAAATAGGACTTTTCAGGGCAGGGGTTGCCATATGTGTGGAAACCCAAATCACATGAAAAGAGATTGTCCCATGTTGTCTAGGCCTGTATCAGCTCAAGGTTTGATGGGTGCTGGGGAAGGTACGGCCCCAAAAGTAGACATGAATGAGGTGTCTCGGGGTGATTCTGAGCCGGGAGTTGATGGTTCGACGGCAGGTTGTCTCCCCATTGAAAGAGTGGTCGATGACTTTGAGGATGTGAAAATGAAAGTGGTTGACAAAGTTGGAATGGCATACAATGATGTCGCCGCGATGGTGAATCGTATGCCGGTTGTGTCTGGAAGACTGATGCCAGATAATACACCCGTGTCTGTTTTGCGTGATACAGGTTGTAGTACGTGCGTGGTGAAAGAGAAATTGGTTAGAAATGACCAATTAACAGGTCAACATCAGGCAGTGAGGTTAATTGACGGTACGGTTAGGCGTTTTCCCGTGGCTAAGATAGCTGTTGACTCGCCATATTTTGAAGGGGAAGTTGAAGCCGTGTGCATGCCTGATTGTTTGAGTGAGGTAGTTATCGGGAATGTAGAAGGGGCTCGTGAATCGAGTGACCCCAATCTACATTGGGTCCCAAAGATTGTTGTGTCTGACCCGGATGTAGAGGTCATAACCCCGGATGTTGGTCTAGAAAGTTCAAATGATGGTGTAGAACACGACGTCGAGGTCGCAATCCCGGGTGAGCTGGATGATACAGGGATGGCTGTTCAAACTCGTGCACAAAAGGTGAAGGATTCGAGGCCTAGTAAAGGTTTGACTGTTGCAGATCCTGTTGATAATGTGCGGTCGAGTGAATTTCTAAAGGAACAAAAAGATGATGAGTCATTGCGCCCTCTATGGCAGAAAGTAGGACATGTTGATAATTCCAAGTACACGTTTGTGTGTGAACAGGGGTTTCTAGTTAGGCAGAAAAAGGATGAAAATAATCTGGGCATAGGCCCTAAATTGCTCGTAGTGCCTAAGCCTCGTAGGAACGAGATAATGCGAGTCGCACATGACTCACTCCTAGGTGGACACTTGGGTATCAACAATACATTGTCTAAGATTCAGACTCAGTTCTGTTGGCCTGGGATGTCGGAGGACGTGGCTAATTTCTGCAGGTCATGTGATGTATGCCAAGGACTATTGACAAAGGTAGGGTGCCCAAGACTACCCTTGGTAGGGTCCCCCTCGTCGACGACGAGTGTATCCGGCATCGATGACGACTGAGCCAAGCTGAGGGGATCACCAGTTCAGGTCATCCAAGATAACCTAAGTTATGTATTTGTGATTTGTTTCATACTATCTTTTATGCTCAATGTATTGTTATGAACGAGAAAGCTACAAAGACTTGAAAGATTAAACTCGAACATAACTGTATACGAACAGTTTGAATTTCCATTATTTCGGTGTCAGAGTAGCAGAGAGAGAGAAAAAAAGTCACTCACGTGACAGTTGTATAACACATTTAAGTAAACATGTTTATCAACGGTGCATTAAACATACCTTTAATAAAGTTTATGTCAACAAGGGGAAGTCAGATTTAGCTTGGATTACTTCTTTTTCTCCTGCTTGTATATTCTCTTTTTGAATACAAATGACAAGTCTCAATCCTCATATGAAGATTCTTTTGAAAACCTTAAACTAATAACTTTTTTTTTGTGTTTTTGGCTGATAAAAACCGCCCTTTGATGTATAAAATAGGCAAGGATTACCATATGATTACAGAATCCATACCAACATTTCCGGCTTCACTTGACTCTAATAGATTCAAAATCAGAATAGACTGCATAACATAACATTAAGGAAGGAGCTTAATGGTTTTGGAATTGATATCGATCCATTTTCATACTCAGTAGTGCATGTCACCTCATAGTTTTGGACAAATATCTGCATATCTATAAGAGTAACGAACATAATTATGGTGTTCTATATAAATTGTATAATGTATTGCTGAACTTCCTTAAAACATCAAGTAACAAGCTTCACAATAGAATGATTGCTTTCTGTAATGAAAATAAACAGGCTGAGAGCATTTACTTCGGTTTTGTGTTCTTTTTATTTTTTCAGCACTTTTTTTTGTCAACTTCATATTTCTGGAGACACTTTTTATTTATAATAGTTCCCAGCCCCACAAAAATGGTGTCACGTACTGCAAACACTGCCATTGACTGTAATCAGTAAACACTAAGTTGAAACATCAAATCAGTAGCTTAATGAAATAGCTCTCTTTTTATATAGCATATAGGCTGAGAGTTTTAACTTGGTCTTGTGGTCTCTTTATATCAGCACTTTTGTCACCTCCTTATTTCTGGAGATACTTCATCTTCAGTTCCACAGCCCCACACAAACAAAACTCAACTTATGGTGTCACATACTGCAAACAGCGCATCATAGTATGATTGCCATTAACCCTGGACATACACACACAACGTTGAAACATAAATTACCAGCTGAATGAAATGTTAGTTTAATTTTTCCCCTTTAACAATAGCATGCACGTTGAGAGCATTTACATGTTGTGTTCTTGTGTTCTCTTTATATCAGAATTTTTGTCAACTCCTCATTTATGAGATACTTTGTCTACCTCCCCCCCCCCCAAAAAAAAAAGACAATACTTGCAGGGTGTCACATACCATATACAGTTACAATATAGTTCATGTTTATGAATTAGTTGCCGTTCAAAACAGTGGCAATTACACATCAAGCCATGCATCACACTCTATGGAAGACAATTTGGAAGACTAAAGCTTATATAAATCAAGTATAATGTAGGCCTAATAAGCATTGCACATATTTCAGTCGCAGTCTATGATTCCTGGACTGACCAGTATTTGGCATGAATTTGTTTCATACAAACATCAAACATAATTTCATATTCTAGTTTATCATACAGTATTATGCATGATTTGAGGCATATGATTATAACTGAAGTCTACTCATAAACAAGGATTTATTTCAGCATCTTCCAAAAATATATGTGTATCGTATATGATATATATTTTTTGTCTTATAAGGTGGATACATTATAAAGGGTAAGCAGGTTGTGTGGCCAGTAAAACACAATACAATTTCACATAAATTTCAAAATCTCTCCAGTGATCTTGCTTGAAGGTTTATTTTTATTTTATTTATTTTTATTCCGTCTTATTTTCACAGGGTAGCCCTTTCAGTTAAAAAACTGATTTACAAAGGGGCCCTGCATAAAAACAATACAAAATACAATACATACAATGTTCAATACAATAGTACAGTAAATCCAAAAATAAAAAAGTACACCACACATTACTTACAAACTCAATACAAAATCCCCCCCCCCAAAAAAAAATGTATGCATATGCATTTGCAACCCTCATAATACATTGAAAGGGCCTATTATGATACCCGCCCGGCTGACACATAAGCTGCCGAAATGAATTGCCCCGTGCGAGCATCTCAGGAGCTACAAAAGGTATGTACACCACCCCACAACCCCTTCTGAAGCGCCCTCCCCGTCCAAAAGTGGGCAGGCAGAAAACCCACGTGATAACCAATAAAGCCCTAAACAACCTTTGCTGTCATTATACATTCACTTCAACTAACATATTTAAACATGATAATATCTCTGTCACTTACAAATGTATACAAAATATCATAAACGGTCAATAATAGAGAGAATTTCACATTTCTCTTTAAACGAAGATAGTGATACTGCATTTCTAACATGAGGGATATTATTCCATAAGGTTGAACCATATAATACTGAAAAGATTTTTTCATATATTCTGTTCTGGGTTTGGGGACATATAATGGACAAGTTACAGCATATCTGGTTAATACCTCAGATGTTCGGTATACAAATAATTCTTTCAAATAATATGGGGGTAAGACCATTTAGAACTTTATACATATACAATGCAAACTGATATCTTACTCTTTAGGACACAGACTGCCAATTTAATTCTCGTAATAACAGTGTATGGGGTGTGTAAACAATCCGCATCCAGTACCAGCCTCGCGTACTTGTTTTGAAGACGTTGTAGTTTAACAATGAGGTACTGAGAAGATAATCCCATATTACCAGACCGTAGTCAATGTGTGGGAGTACGAGACTATTATACAACATAATCAGTACCTTTCTTGGTAGGTACTGTTTTAACTGCCTTATGTAACCAATAATTCTTGAAATTTACCACAAGTTCTTTTCAATATGTTTATCGAATCTAAGAAAATTATCGAAAGTAACACCAAGATATTTAAACTGATAAACTTGTTAAATTCTATAACCTTCATACTTTATTAATAATGGTTTTGCATGAACTCTCTTACGAGTTCCAAACAACATTGTTTTACACTTGTCTATATTCAGTTGCAATTCATTCATATGTACCCATTGCATTATCTGATTAAATTCATACTGTAAACTCATCTGCACAGATATATTATTTCTCCCTTTACAAAATAATGCCACATCATCAGCATACAGACACAATTTGGTATCTTCTTGATAATTCAAATCACATATGTCATTTATAAAAATGACAAAAAGCAACGGGCCAAGTATTGACCCCTGGGTATTCCAACCACTACCTTACGAAATACCGACAACTTTCATTATAAGATACCACACTGTGCACGATCCAATAAATAATTTTTAAATCATGTTAACTCAGAACCACTGACCCCATATTTTTCCAGTTTATCAGAAGAATACTGTGTTTGACCGAGTCCAAATGCCCTTTTAAAATCAAGAAACAAAGTGCCAATAACATTCCCATAATCAATATTCTTATGAAAATAATCATTTACATCAATAAGGGCAGTGGCAGTGAAAATAATGGTAGAAAACCAGACTGGACAATTACTTTAATATACCATTAGATACAAAATACTCATAAAGTTGTTTATGTATAGCCTTTTCAAATATTTTCATGACATGACACAACACTGATATAGGTCTGTTATTGCTGGCAAGGTCTTTGTTACCAGCTTTGTGTATTGGGGTAACTTTTGCTTTTTTCCAGTCTTCTACTGTAACCCCTGTTACAATTGATGCATTAAATAAATGTGTTAAGGTTTACTTACAAATGGTGCTGCTTCCTTCAATAGACGAGGATGAATACTATCGAGACCACTCGACATGTTAACAGACAGAGTCATTAACTCTTTGAAAACAAATTCCGCAGTTATCTCTTTAAAATGAAACTGACTTCTTACAACAGGGGTAACTTTAACGCACCTTTCTGAACTTATAACATTGTCTTGTACAAAATACGCATTAAACGCATTGGCAACATCAATATCATCCGTTAATATACCAGACTCAGTGCGTAAGCCTGTACAATTCGAGGCCTTAGTCTGTCCTGACACAACTTTTTAAAGTTTTCCATGTTCGCTTTGAATCACTTATATTCGCGGCAAATTGTGTAATATGATATTCTTCTTTAAGACGCTTTCTCATATTATTAACTTTATTTCTCACTCGTTTAAACTCACACCAAAAATGCATATCACCCGATTCAACAAACTTGCGTTTGAAATAATCACGCTGTCTTGATAACTGCAAAAATTCATCAGTCAACCATGGAACACAATTTACTCTTTTACGCACTGATACTAGTGGTGCATACTTATCACACAATTTTAGAAATGATCCTTTGAAATTATTCACTAATGATTCACATCATTTATCTCATAATAATCAAATCCAAAAAAAAATTTCACCAGCCTTAACAATTCAGAAGCATCAAAATTTCTAAAACTCCTAAGTTTAGAAACCAAAGGCTTACATTTGACTCGTAGTCCTTTGAGGTTGACATACACATAATTAAGTGAGTGGTCGCTTAAGCCTATTGATGCTATGCCATAATCTACCTCTTTCAGTAATGTTGATACAAAAATCAAATCAATACAGCTACTACTATGTGAAGTACAACGACTTGCACCTTGTATCAACTGCTTCAGATTAAACATGGAACACATTGCCTTCAGCTTAGAGTGTAACGGATTATCACTCAAAACATTACAATTGAAATCACCGATTAAAAATAAAATTCTGAGTTATCTCACTACCTTTCTCAATATTGTTTTCCATACTTGTGAAAAATCAGCCTTGGAAGATGGTGGTCGATACACAATACCAATCAACCAAGATGATGAATTCAGTACCCTAATTTCAATCCACATGACCTCAAGGTCACCACATTCAAGGTCACTTCTACGTGAATAAGAAATAGATGATTAATGTAACAACCATACCACCACCTTGACAGTTTCTGTCTTTTCTCTCAAAAGAGTACCCACTGACCACTAAACTCAGACTGACACTTTCATCCACCCAAGTTTCGGACACAGAAAATATATCTATCTCGTTGACAGCCAAATACTGTGTGATCTGATCAACCTTATTCCTCAAACTTCTCACATTCAAATGAGATATTATAAAACCATTTCATCCCTATTTTAACAGTACTATTTAACTCTTCCAACGATTTTTGATTATCATCATTAAGATCAGATCGGACTTCGTTTCTGGGAGAGACCGTTTCATGATCGATATCAAACAGAGGTAATAACTGTGAGTCAATATCATAATAATCCAAACTGTTATGAAATGGCAGTTCAGTGAATGTACATAATTTATGGCAAATTCAGTCCACGTCACTTTCAAAGTTAGTAATGGGGACTCCACATTTGACGTGACACCACATTTTGACACCCTGCACAGAGGGCAGCCTTCTGATTCTTTCTAACTGAAAGGTTACACATTACACAAGGATAGTTAATATTTGCCTGTTGAGAAATATTTGATTTGTGTGCAATCATTAAAAAAAAATTCTATATATCATAACACATTTAACATACAAACGATACATAACGATCAGTCTCACATATTTTCGATGTCCAGTGCAGATGAGATTCTGACTCGCTTGGCGTCTTTGTTGAGGGCGAAAATGATGCCGTCTTGTGTCCAGCAGGTCTTCGCCTTTCTGCTACTGACAAGCTTCCTGTAAAGTGCGGCTCGGCTAGCAGTTAGGTCCTCTCTGATGAAGATCTTGGGTCCTTGTATGTCCCTCAGTCGAGTGCGGGCTTTGTAGACATCGCTTCTCGCGTTGTAGCGGCTGAACTTGATGATAATCGCTCGAGGTCCCTTCTGGTTGCATCTGCGTACGATGGGGTTGGATCGTAAGGCGCGTTGCGATCATCGGCGGTGTCATCCTGCCATGGCCGTACGATGGCTGCGGTCGATCGCATCAGGAGGTATTTGTAGGCCCATTTTGGAGTTGAAGAGATCAAGCAGCAGTTTATCAGTGCGTTCATTTGGGTCATCTCTGACGCCGTATACTCGCAAGCAATTCCGCCTGCTGTACTGCTCGGCATCGTCACTGTCGTCGTTGAGTTTTTGGATGTCTCTCTGCATAATTATCTGAGATTTTCTTTTTCATGGCATTAAGCTCGTCAGCGTGCTTCTGAAGGTCCAAGGACACAGCATCATACACTTTGGACGTTACACGCTCTTCAAGCTTCGCAGCAATCACCTCAAAAACTTCGTTGGCAATCTGTTTGACAAGCTCCGGTGAGCGCAGAGAATGCCCAATTTGGCGTTCAATGGCGTCTTTCAGCGTGCTGTCGAAGCTATGGCTGCTTGACTGACCAGCCGGAGTTGACTCCTCGTCTGTATGAGCTAAAGTTCGATTCATCGGCCCCGGGCTCACCGGCGGGGTCTTGTCCTTCGCCGGTCATTCTCTGACAACTTGCCCCTTTTGGTCTTCCGAGACTTTTCTTGAGTTTTTCCACCTGCAGGCATATCGGTTTTATGAAGAACCTATATTTCGAAGAAATGTGTCCTCATCCTTAGTATTCACGACAAAAATTTCCAGTGGAAATGTCCTCAGAAAGGTATAATTTATACTTGAACAAGACTTGACACACAACCGCACAACCGCACTCAACAGCAGCAGATGTCGTTTATGTTCACTGATAGTATCGATGTAAAATGTTCATAAGGTATGAACATCTTATAGGTCTGACATTGTGCAAGGTATCATGGCTGAATTTAGAAACCAGCGAACGTGTTTTTTTTTTTGCCGTATACTACAAAGAGTCATGTGTGAACGTATGTGTGCTTGGGTGTGTGTGTGTGTGTGTGTGTGTGTGTGTTCTATTGTGCCTGGTCAATTTTTGTGCCTGCAATCTACCCTGGGTCCCAAGGTATAACGGGTAGTTTGCAGGCACAACCCTTTTTGGGTGTAAAGGAGTATGCGCCAATACTACCACATTCACTAACTGTTAGTGTCCCCTCGGGTGCTGTTCGTTATTCTGAAGGTTCGCTATTCCGAGGATTCGTTGATCCAAAGGTTCGTTGATCCGAAACACGCAAATTCCCTGTAATACCTAGAGGTTCGTTAATCCGAAAATGAAAAAGGGTTTGTTAATCCGAACATTTGTGGCGTTAATCCGAAGGTTTGTTATTTCGAAGGTTCGTTAATCCGAAAATGAAATAGGGTTCGTTATTCCGAAGGTTCGTTCATCCGAAAATGAAATGGGATTCGTTATTCCGTAGGTTCGTTGATCCGAAATGATATAGGGTCCGTAACGAACTATCGGAGTAAAGAGCTGCGTTTCATTTTCGGATTAACGAACCTTCGGAATAACGAACCTTATTTCATTTTCGGATTAATGAACCTTCGGGATAATAAACCTCATCACATTTTCGGATTAACGAATCTTCGGAATAACGAATCTTCGGAATAAAGAATCTTCGGAATAACGAACCTTCGGAATAAAGAATCTTCGGAATTATGAACCTTCGGACTAAAGAACCTTCGGACTAAAGAACCTTCGGAATAACGAGCTGTAACCCTGTCCCTAAGACTGTTAGGAGACGCTACACTACAGGGTCTATGGGACAGTGTATTCTTGGCGCAGACTCCTTGATCCAAAACAAGGTTTTGTGCCTGCAAACAAGCGGTCTGCCAACCCCTTTCCCGACGAGATATTTTGTCAGTTTTTGTGTTTTGATTATGAACACCCATAGGACATTCACTTAGGCCAAGTTTGGTCCATGGGCTCCATGGGGGTACACCGGAGGGCCTTTTTTTTTGGGGGGGGGGGGGTCCCTGGGGCCGAACCCGCCCTATGGGACCAGGCTAACGCGCATTTTGTTAATGAGGAGGGTGGCCCCAGCAAATGTGAGGGGTCAAACCTTTTTGGCTTGATGGGGTAAATTGACCAGCAGCCAGCTCTCAGACTACGAGGTTTCCATGATTACCGGCGGCGTGCCTGAGGTTGCCCCGAATGCAGAATTCTGTTTATTGTTATAATGTGTTGCTGTACGTCGGGTTTAAATTGACTGGATAACTTGTTGCCGGGGGGGGGGGGGGGGGGATATCCATGGGTTTATTGACTTGACGTCGATGCTAGACCAGAGTGTACTTACATTGATTTCTCGTTGCAATTTTGAATTAGGTTTCAAACTTTATTCCTAAAATATCTAAAGATTCTCTCTCTCTCTCTCTTTCTCTCTCTTTACCAACCGCCGGTTTTGCCGGTATTCAGTGGTAACATTTACGTGAAACTTTGCTGTTCATGTGTGTCACTCTCAGTACCGAAATCATAGTATGCTGACTTACGTTTCAGGCGCTACCGCTTTGACAATCCTGTGTTCTAAGGCATAGCGGCCAAGAACAATATTACCAGCCCCACACATCGTACCACAACCGTTGTTGTACATTGACATTACTGCCAAATCTGCCTCATCGTGGTCGGGTTCTACGGTTAGCAATCCGTAGCCTACTTATTCCCTCGGGGTTCAAGGACTAGCGCCCGTCTCAAGTGGTCTCGAACGTGGACAAAGTTTGTTATAACCGTATTGCCCAAGACCATTGGGAATCCAGAATGTAAGCCTGTGATGCGGAATGGATCCCCGCCAGAATGCATTTCTACAGTGTCGATTTTATATGGGCTGGTCTTGCTGATAGATTCCGCCATGACGATTTGCTCCAAATTTCTATGCGAGTTATGAAAATCTTAACGAGAAGTGAACAGGGTGACAATTCTTCTACTTGTACGACTGAGCTCTGCTTTGTACAACCGACCAAATTATATACCTCTGCAGGTATTAATAATGATATCGCAAGAGTGGTGATGCATGCACATCGGGGCCCCAATTCATAAAAGACATTAGGATAGCAACTCTTGCTGGAATGGCAACTTCCCAAAGCGACAGCCAATCAGGAAGCCGAATTCTTGACATTACCATAACAATTGCCACTCCAATAAGATTTGCTATCATATCAACTTTCTATGAAATAGGTCCCAGACAGCCTGGCCTTTCTGTCGTGAGTGCTCTATTTTCCAGCGCGCCCTACCTCGTATTGCAGTTCACCGTGATACACTTCCTGCTCCCGATCTCACAATAGCTTATTTGCTCTGTGGCCTGAAATTGATTTTCCACAGACAGACGTGTTAAAAAAAAATATGCAAAATTCGGTGTCTTGCGTGTTTCATGATGTAGGTTTTCTCGTTCAGTTTCATCAGATTTGCGCTCAATTTAACTATGCGATTATAAACGTCTGAAAAGGGCGTTCAAATTAAACATGCACGTGCCACGCATTCGATTTCCCATCGGCTCGGTCGTGCATGATAAAGCACACATTTATAACATATATGGGCAGTCTTTTTCGTTGTTGCTTATATTCGTTGTAGTTACTCATCTGTTTGATTACGCAAACTCAATGTATATTGAAATGGAACTTTTCCCTGATAACAGATTTTAGGTCGTATAACTCCACTTTCAAACACATATATACACATTTTATTCATACACGACGTATATATCCTTAGCACAAGATATTCATGTACTCTGCTAGAGCAGAGGATACATAAATATCTCGAATATGGACAGAGTAAGTGAATGAAGGATTTGGCAACCAGCACGACTATCATCGGCGATAAAACCCTTATTGGGTGAAACAGGTCTGCTGCTGAGCCGATTGTGGTAACTCATGACATGGACACGGGAAGGCAGGAAAGGAATGCAAAGTTTGAATATAGATGTGGACATACATGAAATACAATATAGCCATTTCCTATAAATGTTACATCCATACTGTCAGGGGATAGATTGAAAGTGGAATAAAGGTCGACAGGAAAGAAACGCATTCAATGCAATTAAACTGAAAGATTAAATGAAACTTTGATGTGAAAATGAAATTATTCAATGCAATATACATGACAGGGAAAAGGGACCCGTAGAAACGCGTTTAAACTTGTGTATGCGAATTGAATTTGAACGTTCAAAATGCAAGTTGTGTTTTTGTTAATGAAATTGGTAGGCCTACTCGGGATGAAACTGAACGTGTACCCAGATGGCGGGAAATTGCATGGCAACTTTGAGTCGTTGAATTGAAAATACACCCACTTTATCTAAACTGAATGAAAAAGAATCTAAAAAGAATGACATGAAACGATAGTGAATGCTCAAAGAATGAAAATGAACCATATTTTAGATCATTTTTTTTTCCAGATTTAGCACTTTTGGTACGAAAAGTGATGGGACTCGGCCGGTTGGTCCGCTTTATTTACAGGTGTGAGACCAAACAACTTTTTTTCCCCTGTTTTTTCGGGGGGGGGGGGGGGTCATGTATGTCAGCAACCGTGATTGATAAATACCTGAGTTGTAGAGACGGGGTGTAAAGGTCTTCTTACCAAAGGTAGCCTTTTCAGTGTCGTTACTGGTCTACCAGAGAGCCCTTCCATTTATGTTGCCAGGTACCAGTTTATACAACTGGGTCGATAGTGCAAGGTAAACGCCTTGCATGAACCTTTACATGAACTCCAGCCTTAAAATTGTCAGAAACAATGCTGTTTATGACATTAGAATATAATGGTATTATTATCATCCTTATCATACGGAAGGAAGCACACTGTTAGGGTGCTGCCGCCCCCAAGGTTGCTGCACGGATAGCTGGATTTAAGTTATTTTATATTATTATATTATTGTCTTTACCTTTGCACTCAGTTGGTATATTCTAACTGATGATGAGTCGTGTGTGCGCTTTGCCATTCATGCACTCTACAATGTTGATGCGGCATTTCGTCGCACACAATTGATAACTTGATCGAAGACCAATGAGTTCAATTCAGCGTTTAAACACAGAAACATGTAGGTCTGTAGCATGTACGTCTTAGTTATTCCGTTTTTAGTTTATCTGTTGACATCAACAATATTTACATGCGTGTTCTGTAACTAATAGTAACGTTGTCCTGGTCGTTTATATTACTGAGGGACCTACAAATAGGTCAAAACACGGTATCCAATTTGTAACGTTGAAATAGAATGCATGCAGGTTTTGCTCGAGTTATACAAAACAATGTTGCAATAATAGCACTTTGTACAGATTCATCGAAGCAGAACGGTTACTCTCGTACCTCTCCTCGTCATCTGCGTCTCTGCAACTCATGCAGGTATTTATCAATCACGGTTGCTGATCTAAATGACCCAAAAGTTGTTTGGTCTCACACCTGTAGATAAAGGGGATCAACCCAAGTCCCATCACTTTTTCGTACCAAAAGATCTAAATGTGGAAAAGTTGATCCAAAACACGGTTCATTTTCATTCTTTGAGCATTCATGTCATTCTTTTTGAATTCTATTTCATTCAATTTATTCAATTTAACGACTCAAAGTTGCCATTCAATTTCCCACCATCTGGGTAGACGTTCACTTTCATCCCGAGTAGGCCTACCAATTTCATTTATAGAAACACAACTTGCATTTTGAACATTCAAATTAAATTTGCATAAACAAGTTTAAACGCGTGTATACGGGTCCTTTTTCCCTGTCATATATATTGCATTAAATAATTTCATCTTCACTTCAAAGTTTCATTTAATCTTTGAATCTAATTGCATTGTATGTATTTCTTTTCTGTCGACCTTTATTCCACTTTGAATCTATCTCCTAACAGTCAGGATGTAACATTCATAGGGAATGGTCATATCTTAGAATTTCTCGTATAAGATTATGTCCGTATCACCATTCAAATTTTGAATTCCCCGTGGCCATATCAAAAGTTACCACAATCGACTCAGCAGCAGACCTGTTTCACCCAATAAGGGTTTATCGCCGGTGATAGTCTTGCTGGTTGCCAAATACCTCTGTCCATATTCGAGATGAAAATGTATCCTCTGCTCTAGCAAAGTACATGAATATCTTGTGCTATGGATATATACGTCGTGTATGAATAAAATGTGTATATGTGTTTAAAAGTGGAGTTATACGAGTTATTATAGCTGTTATCAGGCAAAAGCCCCATTTCAATATACATTGACTTCGCATATTCATACAGATGAGTAGCTGCAAAGAATATAACCAACAACGAAAAAGAAAACTGCCTCTGCATTTTACAAAATTGTACCTTATCGTGAATTTGAATCCTTAACGTTTTTCACGGCCGAGCTGATGGGAAATCGAAAGCGTTGCACGTGCATGTTTAGGATGAATGCCTTTTTTGCACGTTTATTCGAGAAACTCATGAAATCGCATGCTGATGAAATTAAGCTGAATAAACTAATTACCTTTTGAATGTTGATATTGGTGATCATTCAAATTCACTCGAACTTGAATTGAATGATCGCATAGTTAAATTGAATGCAAATCTGATATATCTGAATGAGAAAACCTACATTATGAAACACGCAAAACACTGAATCTTTCGTGTACGTACGCATTAATTTACCCTAACACGTCTGTCTGTGGAAAATCAATTTCAGGCCTCAGAGCAAATAAGCTATTATGAGTTCGGGAGCAGGAAGTGTATCACGGTGAACTGCAATACGAAGTAGGGCGCGCTGGAAAATAGAGCACTCACGACAGAAAGGCCAGGCTGTCTGGGACCTATTTCATAGAAAGGTTATATGATAGCAAATCTTGCTGGAGTGGCAATTGTTACGGTAATGACAAGAATTCGGCTTCCTGATTGGTTGTCGCTATGGGAAGTTGCCATTCCAGCAATAATTGCTATTCTTAAATCTTTTATGATATGGGTCGCGGTGTGCACGCATCGCCACTTCTTCGATATCGATAATGATACCTGCAGAGATATATTATATTTGGTCAGTGGTGTAAAGCAGAGCTCAGTCGTACAAGAAGAGACAAAGGAAAGGTCACCGCCCTGTTCACTTCATAACTCGCACAGAAATTCAGAGCAAATCGTCATGGCGGAATCTATCATCAAGTCCAGCCCATATAAAATCGACACTGTAGAAATGCATTCTGGCGGGGATCCATTCCGCATCATAGGCCTACATTCTGGATTCCCAAAGGTCTTGGGCAATACGGTTGTAGCAAAATTTGTCCTCGTTCGAGACCACTTAGATCATTGAGACGGGCGCTAATACTTGAACCCCGAGGAAATAATATTTACGGGTTGCTAACCGTAGAACCAGACCAACATGAGGCAGATTTGGCAGTAATGTCAATGTACAACGACGGTGTGGGGCTGGTAATATTGTTCTTGGCCGCTATGCCCTGGAGTACGGGATCGTCAAAGCGGTGGCGCCTGAAACGCAAGTCAACATACAATGGCCCTGCGGATTGGTCAAAACTTTCGTAGAGTATAATGGTCAAACCAAGAGATCTGGAAGAACAAGATTCCTCAGCGTTCCCGCGTTTGCATTCAAAACTGGTAAGGAATATGGCATCTCAGTATGTTATAATAAGATTTTACTGCGATGTAGATACGAGTTGCATCCCCTTTATTAAGCTTTCGGGCTAATCGCCTCCGTCAGAAAATTTACAATGACAATATTCAACGACAATATCCATCCACAATTAACCACGGTGTAAAATAAACCTTACTCAAAATAACCCTAATTAGAAAAATTAGAAATTACTTAAACATCCTAACGATAACTTGAGAGGGCCAAATAAGCTAAAGTTGTATATCAAAGTGACAGCAATTGCACTTTCAAGCGATCAAAACCTGACCCGCTATTCCAAACAAGTTCTTTCGACAGCGATAAGATAACATGTCACATAATCGCATGGGCCTATAGTATGTTTCCCATGGTGACAACTTTGTCGGCAAAGGAAATGGAACATTTTCATTTTATTTTTATTTCTTGTTGCAGGGCAGTTCATAATACCGATGACAATGCACGTGGGTGGAATGAGGAAGCAGAATAAAAGTGGTGAAACAAACACAATGAAGATAGAATGATGCTCATGAAATGTTAATCGTGCAAAATTCTTTCAGGAGTTGCGTGCAAAGTAACTCTCACGTGCTACTATTCTGTTTGCCTGGGACATATGAATACTTTACTTGTCCCAAATCGCAAACGCGTCAAGGGCATGCCTTTGTTGTGTGTCCTATCCTATTATAACTTCGGCCAAAATAACGAACAATGATGTGGTCATAAAACCGTCTGGGAGGAGGGGTGGGGGGGGGGGGGGGTGGGGAGAGTTAGGGGAAGAAGTTTTGACCCTTGCTAACAGTGAGAGCTACCAGAGCAGCAACCGCGGCTAAGTCCTTAAATGAAGACCTAGTATAATAACCGTGAAGTACAAAACCCTCCTCAAGTTCTTTTCTACGCTGAACAATTGAGGGTCAATTCATTTTTTTTTCTATTTATTTCGTTCTTGGAATGTTGTTTAGATATTGAAGTCGACGTGCCTGGATATGGGGCGGTAACAGTAGACATCGGTTTCGGAGGAGCATATTATGCTTACGTCAGCGCAGACCAGTTGGGACTCGACGTTTGCAAATCACCTATGCCAGACATCCAATCGGCAGCGGTCGCAGTGGCTAAGGTAGTAGGATCAGCGGTGAACCTGATTCATCCCACTGATCCGGATCTGGACTTCCTGTACGGGACCATAGTTACGGCTGGAAAGGACGAGTGGAGTACGGAGCCCTCTGCAAACTTATGCGTGGCGACTGGTGCACAGGTATGCGATGTGTAGTGGCTAGAACTTTCGGGTGCACGTCACGAGTTTGACACCCAGGAGTCATACAGCCAAGGAGTCATACAGACTAAGAGCTATAAGCATTAAGTGAATTGAAGCCCCATGGGCTCGACATCAAGTAACATAGGTCCACTAGCTATACGGTCCACCAGCTTGACTCTTAAAGCAAATTATAAGGCCTATGAGCGAGACACTTGGCAAAAAAGGCCCACGAAACTGACATGGCATCACGGGACTTAATGTTGAGCTCTTGGGCCTTTTTTGCGTAGTGTAGAGCTCTAGGGCTGTATGTCTGGTGGGAAGACCTCGAACTTTATGCGTTGTGATGTGTACTATTAAAACAAGTTGTCATTCAGTACGAGACCTTGGCACATACAAATGGCCCTAAAACCAACCCAAACTCCAAACCTTCCTCTGTACCCTATGGAGGGTCGGCGTAACCCTACCGGAAATAAACAGGCTCCGTATAAGTACCAGTACCAAAACGATCACACAGACAAACACAAACACACACACACACACACACACACACACACAAATAGCTCAACACTTGCTTAAGATTCAGCAATATGGAAACAAACACATATCTACACAAAATAACTTCCAAAAGCTATAATGACAATATGAATATAGAATCTAAAGCAGCGTAAATCATCCCTAATCGAGAAGAGAGAGAGAGAGGAAAAAAAAAGCTCTTGAAAGTCTATTCTGATATTTTTCCTTGAAAATCATCATCATTCCAGTTGGCGCGAAGCCCGTGCGGATCGGGAGTGACCGGTCGAATTGCGGTGCAGTTGCACAAAGGGCTCATTGACCTGAATCAAGTATGGCGATTCCAAAGTGGACTCAACGATTCGGAGTTCACGGGGAAGGCGGTGGAGAGGACCAAAGTAGGGAACTACGATGCGGTGGTGGTGGAGGTTGCTGGAAAGGGCCACTTCATCGGGAGAAGCACTTTCTTTACTGAAGAAGGAGATGCACTTGGTGAAGGGTTCGTGGCGCAGTGAAGTGACAAGCTGCGTACTTACAGGAACGTTTTTGGTTTTCATAGTTAAGTAGTCCAGCTAAATTCTGAGAGTTCAAGAGAGATGAAGTCTTATTAAAAAAAAAAAGGTTTAGCTACTCCAATTTGACGTAGGAACTTAAAGTCATATCTACTATAATCATATCTTAAAGTAATTTTAATGACACGTTGTATCGATCTGTCGATAAACATTCACTACTATTGATCACAGGTGAATGTTGACCCGGACACTTAAATGGTAAGACGCACAAAATCATGATATATTCCTATTCACACTTTTATGGGCTATTTAAGATTTTTGAATTACATAAATTGCAATGACTTATTAGCGTTCAATATGATGTACCTTGTTTTTCTTTTAAAGTCCTTTATGAGTAAGTATATATTCACTGAATGTTAAAAAGGCAAATAACATTACTGTCAGAAAGAGTCTAAGAATTAAATCGCAACTTTTTCAGTTCATTAGTGGAAAAATGAGCAAAGTTTGCGTTTATCAATTCGTGTTAGAAAATGCATTTTGCATACAAAAATCCATATCAAGAAGGACGAGTGAACTTCATCAGCCAAACTATTTTTATCCTATTATCTAACCAAGATTATTTTCTTATAATTCTTAAATACAATCGCACTTCTTGTTTTCCTATATTGCTTTGATAAATTGCATCAATTTCATACTCAAGATTACGAAACAAAAGGACATTAATGCCAAAGTCACCTCGCACAATTAAAATTTTTCTAAGTTTGGCAACTCAACTGTCATATGTTCGCTGTATTGAATTCGAAATCCCTTTTATCACGTTATCAAATTTTCAATGGGCATTAATACAGCTATGTAGGTGCAGACTTCCCACCGCCTTAAGCACGTTTTTACATTATCTTGCCCTGCCACATATGCCCATGTTGTCATTTGTTTTTTACCCTTTTCCTTTAAATTTTAGTGCAACGTTTATATGCAATTCCTCTACTTTGCTGTGTGTTATGGTATTGGCGTTAATGGGTATACTTGTTGCATGACTAATGAATATTCCAGAAATATCAAATCTTATATCTTTGCTATTTCGCATACTTTTGTATTTCATCTGTCGATGAACGTAGCTAAAGAAAAATTATGTATACAAATAGAAATAAAACCGAAAGAAAGCAAAGTAGAAGGTTGTTTATCATTTCTGTCTTATAAGACCTTTACTGTCATTTTGAATCTTTTTTATTTTCATATCTTCAGTATACGTCGCAATGAAAACAAAGGGAATGATACAAGTTTATCTTATATGGAGAAAGAAAAACCAAAGGTCACTATCATACACAATGTCATAAGTAAGGCCTAATACTTTTGGGATAGCCTCAGCATTAAAGTTGATATGTGTTGATTTACGATACCCTTAACATCCCTTTTGCGATGAAACGAATATCTAGAAATATTCCATATAATTATTTTCAACTATTTTTCCCTCTATTCTTCTTCAAATTACTGGGATACGCCTACACACACACACACACACACACACAAACAAAAAAATCCTTCCAAACCAATATTCGTGTTGTGACCTCATCTGTCAATCATAGCTAAAGTACTGATGTGTGTGACCAAAGACATTTGAATGCACCTTCCCCTAGACTCAGCATAACTTCCATGTTTCTATGACATCAATGCGACTAACAAAATACATGACATTTTGATTTGGATTTGACGGAAGATTCTTCATTTTCTTCTGTTATTTTTTCAGCCTTTCTTTAATCTTTGTGGCTACGAAGACATTTTATAAATCATAGGTTCATTTTTGCAAAAAAAAAATCACATTTCTTGTTGTGATAAATTTGTCTGCTGTTGTCATTGTTATAATAATTATGAACGATCACTTACCCATAAATGACACCTTGTACATTCTTGCAACGTTTACTTTTGTGCCCTGGAAGAGAAAAAGAGAATGTGTTCACTCATGGTATACGTAAATTTTCAGGTTGATAGCCAATTAAATTGCCTTCAATATGGCATATAATACATTGATTTTGAGCCAAACATTTTATGAGAAATATTAAGTTCAAAAAGTATTTACTTTCTGTGCTGAATATAATATATATATATATATGCAGTGTATATATATATGCACAGCTGCAGGAGTTGCCGGAAGGTAACGCAATACGTTGCTCGACCGCCTTAGGGACTCCACTCCGGATTTCTGTAGGGTTTACTCCTTAGCCTTTTCTTCTCCCGAAGATAACCACAAGGCAGTGGGACCACGCGGCAGGTTGTACTAGGTTACGTGGTACTAGTAGCAGGGTTGATTATTCCTGACCTGACCTATACTAAACACTACTCTCTGCTAGCCGTTTCGCACGTAAGTGTCAACATAATCCCGCGATAGAAGCGATGGAATTCACACGTTGTTTTACGTTTCTTTGACTCCAATAACGTCACAATTAAAGATTGCGTTGATTCCTTCAAATCCAATGATGTCACAATGGAGGTGCGTCACTGCACACTGGTAAAGTGCGTTATACTGAGATCGCGCAACAAGCTGACTGCGTTTCCAATGATCCAGAGAGTGCGCACGCTTGAACTACTAGTAGAGGGCTTAAACAGTGAAAAACAGTGATGAAAACAGTGATGAAAACTCCTTCCAAAAGTGCTGGTGCCAAATTGTATTGGTTCATCCTTTCCTTTGGACTACATCAGCAACGCCGAGAGGGGGAACTTGACGTATGGGCAGCACAAGTTCTCCATTTCACATCAGCCCAGGCTCGTAGCACTCTGGAGAAGACACTCCAGCGACATCTCAAGACGTCGACACAATGTAAGAAGGAGAAGTTAAGAAGTGAAAATGAAGACTCCAACTCTTCGGCTAGCAACCTGGAACGTTCGAACCATGTGCCCTGGTTTTAATAACGACATCGAACAGAATAATGATGCCCGAAAGACTGCGGTTATCGACAAGGAACTATCAAGACTAAATGTTGACATTGCCTGTCTACAGGAGACCCGTCTGGCAGACAGTGGTTCTATCAAGGAAGCCAATTACACCTTCTTTTGGAAGGGTCTGTCACAGGACGACCCAAGACAGCACGGGGTGGGCTTCGCAGTGAAGAACTCTCTGGTTTCCACCATTGAACCACCAACTGGCGGGACAGAGAGAATACTCACTCTGCGTTTGTCTACAACAGTGGGCTTCATCAACATCTTCAGCATTTACACACCGACACTCTGCTCCACCTCAGAGACTAAAGACCAGTTCTATGAAGAATTGGATGAGATGATATCCAGGATCCCCAGCACTGAAAGACTTTATCTTCTAGGAGATTTTAATGCTAGAGTGGGAGCTGACTACAACACCTGGTCTTCCTGCCTCGACCACAAAAAAAAATCAAATCCAAAAAAATTTTCACCAGCCTTAACAAATTCAGAAGCATCAAAATTTCTAAAACTCCTAAGTTTAGAAACCAAAGGCTTACATTTGACTCGTAGTCCTTTGAGGTTGACATACACAAGTGAGTGGTCGCTTAAGCCTATTGATGCTATGCCATAATCTACCTCTTTCAGTAATGTTGATACAAAAATCAAATCAATACAGCTACTACTATGTGGAGTACAACGAGTTGCACCTTGTATCAACTGCTTCAGATTAAACATGGAACACATTGCCTTCAGCTTAGAGTGTAACGGATTATCACTCAAAACATTACAATTGAAATCACCGATTAAAATAAAATTCTGAGTTATCTCACTACCTTTCTCAATATTGTTTTCCATACTTGTGAAAAAATCAGCCTTGGAAGATGGTGGTCGATACACAATACCAATCAACCGAGATGATGAATTCGGTACCCTAATTTCAATCCACATGACCTCAAGCTCACCACATTCAAGGTCACTTCTACGTGAATAAGAAATAGATGATTTAATGTAACAACCTATACCACCACCTTGACAGTTTCTGTCTTTTCTCTCAAAAGAGTACCCACTGACCACTAAACTCAGACTGACACTTTCATCCACCCAAGTTTCGGACACAGAAAATATATCTATCTCGTTGACAGCCAAATACTGTGTGATCTGATCGACCTTATTCCTCAAACTTCTCACATTCAAATGAGATATTATAAAACCATTTTTCATCCCTATTCTAACAGTACTATTTAACTCTTCCAACGATTTTTGATTATCATCATTAAGATCAGATCGGACTTCGTTTCTGGGAGAGACCGTTTCATGGTCGATATCAAACAGAGCTAATAAATGTGAGTCACTATCATAATAATCCAAACTGTTATGAAATGGCAGTTCAGTGAATGTACATAATTTTATGGCAAATCCAGTCCACGTCACTTTCAAAGTCAGTAATGGGGACTCCACATTTGACGTGACACCACATTTGACACCCTGCACAGAGGGCAGCCTTCTGATTCTTTCTAACTGAAAGGTTACACATTAAACAAGGATATTAAATATTTGCCTCTTGAGAAATATTTGATTTGTGTGCAATCATTAAAAAAATATTCTATATATTACTACACATTTAACATACAAACGATACATAACGATCAGTCTCACATATTTTCGATGTCCTGTGCAGATGAGATTCTGACTCGCTTGGCGTCTTTGTTGAGGGCGAAAATGATGTCGTCTTGTGTCCAGCAGGTCTTCGCCTTTCTGCTACTGACAAGCTTCCTGTAAAGTGCGGCTCAGCTAGCAGTTAGGTCCTCTTAGGCTGCGTTTATCAACTTTCCCCAGTTTAAACGACTTTCGAAAGCCCTTTCCATAGCCCTTTCCATAGCCCTTTCGAAAGCCCTTTCCATAGCCCTTTCGAAAGCCCTGTCCACTCCCTGTACTATTAATGTGCCGCTTTTTTTCGTCGGCTGCGTTTATCAACTTTCGATAGCCCTTTCGATAGCCCTTTCCATAGCCCTTTCGAGAGCCCTTTCCAAAGCCCTGACTGCCTGTACTATTAATGTGCCGCTTGTTTTCTAAGAAGGGACGGCGAAAAGCAATTACCATCATAAAGACATAATCTTCCTTTGAGAGTGACGAGTCATGATACAATGCCACATGAATCATTGTCTTCCTATCTGTGAGGCAGCTCCAGTTTAGCACATACTTCAAATATTTCTGAGTGGCGGCATGAGACATGGGATCAAAGGGAATGAGACTGTTGTTACTCTATTTCTCAAACCTTGTTGGTGAAAGAAACACCTCCTTGTTCCAAGCATATGCGTGCATTACACACAGCTGTATGTATACACCTGTGTACACGTACTCGTGTGCACTTTACGTGGCGCGCGTCTTTTCAGAAACTGGAAACGCATGGTTGCGTAACCGCAGTAAGGCGACCTAAAGGGCTTTCAAAACAGCTTTGCGTTTATCAACTCGTGAAAATTCCTTGAAAACTGTTTGGATAACCTGTTTCTGCCGAGAAAGGAGAGTTGATAAACGCACCCTTTCGTAAAAGGCTTTCCTAAAGGGCTTTCAAAACAGCTTTGCGTTTATCAACTCGTAAAAATTCCTTGAAAGCTGTTTGGATAACCTGTTTCTGCCGAGAAAAGGAGTTGATAAACACAGCCTCTGATGAAGATCTTGGGTCCTTGTATGTCCTTCAGTCGAGTGCGGGCTTTGTAGACATCGCTTCTCGCGTTGTAGCGGCTGAACTTGATGATAATCGCTCGAGGTCCCTTCCTTCTGGTTGCATCTGCGTACGATGGGGTTGGATCGTAAGGCGCGCGTTGCGATCATCGGCGGTGTCGTCCTGCCATGGCCTTGGAGTTATACGATGGCTGCGGTCGATCGCATCAGGAAGTATTTGTAGGCCCATTTTGGAGTTGAAGAGATCAAGCAGCAGTTTATCAGTGCGTTCATTTGGGTCCTCTCTGACGCCGTATACTCGCAAGCAATTCCGCCTGCTGTACTGCTCGGCATCGTCACTCTCGTCGTTGAGTTTTTGGATGTCTCTCTGCATAATTATCTGAGATTTTCTTTTTCATGGCATTAAGCTCGTCAGCGTGCTTCTGAAGGTCCAAGGACACAGCATCATACACTTTGGACGTTACACGCTCTTCAAGCTTCGCAGCAATTACCTCAAAAACTTCGTTGGCAATCTGTTTGACAAACTCCGATGAGCGCAGAGAATGCCCAATTTGGCGTTCAATGGCGTCTTTCAGCGTGCTGTCGAAGCTATGGCTGCTTGACTGACAAGCCGGAGTTGACTCCTCGTCTGAGCTCAAGTTCGATTCATCGGCCCCGGGCTCACCGGCGGGGGTCTTGTCCCTTCGCCGGTCATTCTCTGACAACTTGCCCCTTTTGGTCTTCCGAGACTTTTCTTGAGTTTTTCCACCTGCAGGCATATCGGTTTTATGAAGAACCTATATTTCGAAGAAATGTGTCCTCATCCTTAGTATTCACGACAAAAATTTCCAGTTGAAATGTCCTCAGAAAGGTATAATTTATACTTGAACAAGACTTGACACACAACCGCACTCAACAGCAGCAGATGTCGTTTATGTTCACTGATAGTATCGATGTAAAACATTCATAAGGTATGAACATCTTATAGGTCTGACATTGTGCAAGGTATCATGGCTGTATGGAGAAACCAGCGAACGTGTTTTTTGTTGCCGTATACTACAAAGAGTCATGTGTGAACGTATGTGTGCTTGGGTGTGTGTGCGTGTGTGTGTGTGTGTGTGTGTACGTGTTCTATTGTGCCTGGTCAATTTTTGTGCCTGCAATCTACCCTGGGTTCCAAGGTATAACGGGTAGTTTGCAGGCACAACCCTTTTTGGGTGTAAGGGAGTATGCGCCAATACTACCACATTCACTAACTGGTAGTGTCCCCTCGGGTGCTGTTCGTTATTCTGAAGGTTCGTTATTCCGAGGGTTCGTTGATCCCAAGGTTCGTTGATCCGAAACACGCAAATTCCCTATACCTAGAAGTTCGTTAATCCGAAAATGAAAAAGGGTTCGTTATTCCGAACATTTGTGGCGTTAATCCGAAGGTTTGTTATTTCGAAGGTTCGTTAATCCGAAAATGAAATAGGGTTCGCTATTCTGAAGGCTCGTTTATCTGAAAATGAAATAGGGTTCGTTATTCCGAAGGTTCGTTCATCCGAAAATGAAATGGGATTCGTTATTCCGTAGGTTCGTTGATCCGAAATGATATAGGGTCCGTAACGAACCATCGGAGTAAAGAGCTTCGTTTCATTTTCGGATTAACGAACCTTCGGAATAACGAACCTTATTTCATTTCGGATTAATGAACCTTCGGGATAATAAACCTCATCACATTTTCGGATTAACGAATCTTCGGAATAACGAATCTTCGGAATAACGAATCTTCGGAATAACGAACCTTCGAAATAACGAATCTTCGGAATAACGAACCTTCGAACTAAAGAACCTTCGAACTAAAGAACCTCCGGAATAACGAGCTGTAACCCTGTCCCTAAGACTGTTGGGAGACGCTACACTACAGGGCCTATGGGACAGTGTAGTCTTGGCGCAGACTCCTTGATCCAAAACAAGGTTCTGTGCCTGCAAACAAGCGGTCTGGCAACCCCTTTCCCGACCAGATATTTTGTCAGTTTTTATGTTTTGATTATGAACACCCATAGGACATTCACTTAGGCCAAGTTTGGTCCATGGGCTCCATGGGGTACACCGGAGGGCCTTTTCGGGGGGTCCCTGGGGCCGAACCCGCCCTATGGGACCAGGCTGACGCGCATTTTGTTAATGAGGAGGGTGGCCCCAGCAACTGTGAGGGGTCAAACCTTTTTGGCTTGATGGGGTAAATTGACCAGCAGCCAGCTCTCAGACTACGAGGTTTCCATGATTACCGGCGGCGTGCCTGAGGTTGCCCCGAATGCAGAATTCTGTTTGTTGTTATAATGTGTTGTTGTACGTCGGGTTCAAATTGACTGGATGACTTGTTGCCGGGGGGGGGGGGGGGGGGAGGGGGTGATCCATGGGTTTATTGACTTGACGTCGATGCTAGACCAGAGTGTACTTACATTGATTTCTCGTTGCAATTTTGAATTAGGTTTCAAACTTTATTCCTAAAATATCTAAACATTCTCTCTCTCTCTCTCTCTTTACCAATCGCGGGTTTTGCCGGTATTCAGTGGTAAAATTTACGTGAAACTTTGCTGTTCATGTGTGTCACTCTCAGTACCGAAATCATAGTATGTTGACTTACGTTTCAGGCGCCACCGCTTTGACGATCCTGTGTTCTAAGGCATAGCGGCCAAGAACAATATTACCAGCCCTACACATCGTACCACAACCGTTGTTGTACATTGACATTACTGCCAAATCTGCCTCATCGTGGTCGGATTCTACGGTTAGCAATCCGTAGCCTACTTATTCCCTCGGGGTTCAAGGACTAGCGCCCGTCTCAAGTGGTCTCGAACGTGGACAAAGTTTGTTATAACCGTATTGCCCAAGACCATTGGGAATCCAGAATGTAAGCCTGTGATGCGGAATGGATCCCCGCCAGAATGTTTTTCTACAGTGTCGATTTTATATGGGCTGGTCTTGCTGATAGATTCCGCCATGACGATTTGCTCCAAATTTCTATGCGAGTTATGAAAATCTCAACGAGAAGTGAACAGGGTGACAATTCCTCTACTTGTACGACTGAGCACTGCTTTGTACAACTGACCAAATCATATACCTCTGCAGGTATTAATAATGATATCGCAAGAGTGGTGATGCATGCACATCGGGGCCCCAATTCATAAAAGACGTTAGGATAGCAACTCTTGCTGGAATGGCAACTTCCCATAGCGACAGCCAATCAGGAAGCCGAATTCTTGACATTACCATAACAATTGCCACTCCAATAAGATTTGCTATCATATCAACTTTCTATGAAATAGGGCCCAGATAGCCTGGTCTTTTTGTCGTGAGTGCTCTATTTTCCAGCGCCCCTTATATCTCGTATTGCAGTTCATCGTGATACACTTCCTGCTTCCGACCTCATAATAGCTTATTTGCTCTGTGGCCTGAAATTGATTTTCCACAGACAGACGTGTTAAAAAATATGCAAAATTCGGTGTCTTGCGTGTTTCATGATGTAGGTTTTCTCGTTCAGTTTCATCAGATTTGCGCTCAATTTAACTATGCGATTATAAACGTCTGAAAAGGGCGTTCAAATTAAACATGCACGTGCCACGCATTCGATTTCCCATCGGCTCGGTCGTGCATGATAAAGCACACATTTATAACATATATGGGCAGTCTTTTTCGTTGTTGCTTATATTCGTTGTAGTTACTCATCTGTTTGATTACGCAAACTCAATGTATATTGAAATGGAACTTTTCCCTGATAACAGATTTTAGGTCGTATAACTCCACTTTCAAACACATATATACACATTTTATTCATACATGACGTATATATCCTTAGCACAAGATATTCATGTACTCTGCTAGAGCAGAGGATACATAAATATCTCGAATATGGACAGAGTAAGTGAATGAAGGATTTGGCAACCAGCACGACTATCATCGGCGATAAAACCCTTATTGGGTGAAACAGGTCTGCTGCTGAGCCGATTGTGGTTACTCATGACATGGACACGGGAAGGCAGGAAAGGAATGCAAAGTTTGAATATAGATGTGGACATACATGAAATACAATATAGCCATTTCCTATAAATGTTACATCCATGCTGTCAGGGGATAGATTGAAAGTGGAATAAAGGTCGACAGGAAAGAAATGCATTCAATGCAATTAAACTCAAAGATTAAATGAAACTTTGAGGTGAAAATGAAATTATTCAATGCAATATACATGACAGGGAAAAGGGACCCGTAGAAACGCGTTTAAACTTGTGTATGCGAATTGAATTTGAATGTTCAAAATGCAAGTTGTGTTTTTGTTAATGAAATTGGTAGGCCTACTCGGGATGAAACTGAACGTGTACCCAGATGGCGGAATATTGCATGGCAACTTTGAGTCGTTGAATTGAAAATACACCCACTTTATCTAAACTGAATGAAAACGAATCTAAAAAGAATGACATGAAAAGATAGTGAATGCTCAAAGAATGAAAATGAACCATATTTTAGATCATTTTTTTCCAGATTTAGCACTTTTGGTACGAAAAGTGATGGGACTCGGCCGGTTGGTCCGCTTTATTTACAGGTGTGAGACCAAACACCTTTTTTCCCCCTGTTTTTTCAGGGGGGGGGGGGTCATGTATGTCAGCAACCGTGATTGATAAATACCTGAGTTGCAGAGACGGGGTGTAAAGGTCTTCTTACCAAAGGTAGCCTTTTCAGTGTCGTTACTGGTCTACCAGAGAGCCCTTCCATTTATGTTGCCAGGTGCCAGTTTATACAACTGGGTCGATAGTGCAAGGTAAACGCCTTGCATGAACCTTTACATGAACTCCAGCCTTAAAAATGTCAGAAACAATGCTGTTTATGACATTAGAATATAATGGTATTATTATCATCCTTATCATACGGAAGGAAGCACACTGTTAGGGTGCTGGCGCCCCCAAGGTTGCTGCACGGATAGCTGGATTTAAGTTTAATCTACTGTCTTTACCTTTGCACTCAGTTGGTATATTCTAACTGATGATGAGTCGTGTGTGCGCTTTGCCATTAATGCACTCTACAATGTTGATGCGGCATTTCGTTGCACACAATTGATAACTTGATCGAAGACCAATGAGTTCAATTCAGCGTTTAAACACAGAAACATGTAGGTCGGTAGCATGTACGTCTTAGTTATTCCGTTTTTAGTTTATCTGTTGACATCAACAATATTTACATGCGTCTTCTGTAACTAATAGTAACGTTGTCCGGGTCGTTTACATTACTGAGGGACCTACAAATAGGTCAAAACACGGTGTCCAAAATTTGTAACGTTGAAATAGAATGCATGCAGGTTTTGCTCGAGTTATACAAAACAATGTTGCAATAATAGCACTTTGTACAGATTCATCGAAGCAGAACGGTTACTCTCGTACCTCTCCTCGTCATCTGCGTCTCTGCAACTCATGCAGGTATTTATCAATCACGGTTGCTGATCTAAATGACCCAAAAGTTGTTTGGTCTCACACCTGTAAATAAAGGGGATCAACCCAAGTCCCATCACTTTTTCGTACCAAAAGATCTAAATGTGGAAAAGTTGATCCAAAACACGGTTCATTTTCATTCTTTGAGCATTCATGTCATTCTTTTTGAATTCTATTTCATTCAATTTATTCAATTTAACAACTCAAAGTTGCCATTCAATTTCCCACCATCTGGGTAGACGTTCACTTTCATCCCGAGTAGGCCTACCAATTTCATTTATAGAAACACAACTTGCATTTTGAACATTCAAATTAAATTTGCATAAACAAGTTTAAACGCGTTAATACGGGTCCTTTTTCCCTGTCATATATATTGCATTAAATAATTTCATCTTCACTTCAAAGTTTCATTTAATCTTTGAATCTAATTGCATTGTATGTATTTCTTTTCTGTCGACCTTTATTCCACTTTGAATCTATCTCCTAACAGTCAGGATGTAACATTCATAGGGAATGGTCATATCTTAGAATTTCTCGTATAAGATTATGTCCGTATCACCATTCAAATTTTGAATTCCCCGTGGCCATATCAAAAGTTACCACAATCGACTCAGCAGCAGACCTGTTTCACCCAATAAGGGTTTATCGCCGGTGATAGTCTTGCTCGTTGCCAAATACCTCTGTCCATATTCGAGATGAAAATGTATCCTCTGCTCTAGCAAAGTACATGAATATCTTGTGCTATGGATATATACGTCGTGTATGAATAAAATGTGTATATGTGTTTAAAAGTGGAGTTATACGAGTTATTATAGCTGTTATCAGGCAAAAGCCCCATTTCAATATACATTGACTTCGCATATTCATACAGATGAGTAGCTGCAAAGAATATAACCAACAACGAAAAAGAAAACTGCCTCTTTATTTCACAAAATTGTACCTTATCGTGAATTTGAATCCTTAACGTTTTTCACGGCCGAGCTGATGGGAAATCGAAAGCGTTGCACGTGCATGTTTAGGATGAACGCCTTTTTTGCACGTTTATTCGAGAAACTCATGAAATCGCATGCTGATGAAATTAAGTTGAATAAACTAATTACCTTTTGAATGTTGATATTGGTGATCATTCAAATTCACTCGAACTTGAATTGAATGATCGCATAGTTAAATTGAATGCAAATCTGATATATCTGAACTAGAAAACCTACATTATGAAACACGCAAAACACTGAATCTTTCGTGTACGTACGCATTGATTTACCCTAACACGTCTGTCTGTGGAAAATCAGTTTCAGGCCTCAGAGCAAATAAGCTATTTAATTGTGAGATTGGGAGCAGGAAGTGTATCACGGTAAACTGCAATACGAAGAAGGGCGCGCTGGAAAATAGAGCTCTCACGACAGAAAGGCCAGACTGTCTGGGACCTATTTCATAGCAAGGTTATATGATAGCAAATCTTGCTGGAGTGGCAATTGTTACGGTAATGACAAGAATTCGGCTTCCTGATTGGTTGTCGCTATGGGAAGTTGCCAGTCCAGCAATAATTGCTATTCTTAAACCTTTTATGATATGGGTAGCGGTGTGCACGCATCACCACTTCTTCGATATCGATAATGATACCTGCAGAGATATATTATATTTGGTCAGTGGTGTAGAGCAGAGCTCAGTCGTACAAGCAGAGACAACGGAAAGGTCACCGCCCTGTCCACTTCATAACTCGCACAGAAATTCGGAGCAAATCGTCATGGCGGAATCTATCATCAAGTCCAGCCCATATAAAATCGACACTGTAGAAATGCATTCTGGCGGGGATCCATTCCGCATCATAGGCCTACATTCTGGATTCCCAAAGGTCTTGGGCAATACGGTTGTAGCAAAATTTGTCCACGTTCGAGACCACTTAGATCATTTGAGACGGGCGCTAATACTTGAACCCCGAGGAAATAATATTTACGGGTTGCTAACCGTAGAACCAGACCAACATGAGGCAGATTTGGCAGTAATGTCAATGTACAACGACGGTTGTGGTACGATGTGTGGGGCTGGTAATATTGTTCTTGGCCGCTATGCCCTGGAGTACGGGATCGTCAAAGCGGTGGCGCCTGAAACGCAAGTCAACATACAATGGCCCTGCGGATTGGTCAAAACTTTCGTAGAGTATAATGGTCAAACCAAGAGATCTGGAAGAACAAGATTCTTCAGCGTTCCCGCGTTTGCATTCAAAACTGGTAAGGAATATTGCATCTCGCTATGTTATAATAAGATTTCACTGCGATGTAGATACGAGTTGCATCCCCTTTATTAAGCTTTCGGGCTAATCGCCTCCTTCAGAAATTTACGATGACAATATTCAACGACAATATCCATCCAAAATTAACCACGGTGTAAAATAAACCTTACTCAAAATAACCCTTATTAGAAAAATTAGAAATTACTTAAACATCCTAACGATAACTTGAGAGGGCCAAATAAGCTAAAGTTGTATGTCAAAGTGACAACAATTGCACTTTCAAGCGACCAAAACCTGGCCCGCTATTCCAAACAAGTTCTTTGGACAGCGATAAGATAATATGTCACATAATCGCATATAGTATGTTTCCCATGGTGACAACTTTGTCGGCAAAGGAAATGGAATATTTTCATTTTATTTTTATTTCTTGTTGCATGCCAGTTCATAATACCGATGTCAATGCACGTGGGTGGAATGAGGAAGCAGAATAAAAGTGGTGAAACAAACACAATGAAGATAGAATGATGCTCATGAGATGTTAATCGTGCAAAATTCTTTCAGGAGTTGCGTGCAAAGTAACTCTCACGTGCTACTATTCTGTTTGCCTGGGCATGCCTTTGTTGTGTGTCCCATCCTATTATAACTTCGGCCAAAATAACGAACAATGATGTGGTCAGAAAACCGTTGGGGAGAAGCGGGGGGGGGGGTTGGGGAGAGTTAGGGGAAGAAGTTTTGACCCTTGCTAACAGTGAGAGCTACCAGCGCAGCAACACCGGCTAAGTCCCTAAATGAAGACCTAGCTAGTATAATAACCGTGAAGTACAAAACCCTCCTCAAGTTCTTTTCTACGCTGAACAACTTAGGGTCAATTCATTTTTTTTCTTTTTATTTCGTTCTTGGCATGTTGTTTAGATATTGAAGTCGACGTGCCTGGATATGGGGCGGTAACAGTAGACATCGGTTTCGGAGGAGCATATTATGCTTACGTCAGCGCAGACCAGTTGGGACTCGACGTTTGCAAATCACCTATGCCAGACATCCAATCGGCAGCGGTCGCAGTGGCTAAGGCAGTAGGATCAGCGGTGAACGTGACTCATCCCACTGATCCGGATCTGGCCTTCCTGTACGGGACCATAGTTACAGATGGAAAGGACGAGTGGAGTACGGAGCCCTCTGCAAACTTATGCGTGGCGACTGGTGGACAGGTATGCGATGTGTAGTGGCTAGAACTTTCGGGTGCACGTCACGAGTTTGACACCCAGGAGTCATACAGCCAAGGAGTCATACAGACTAAGAGCTATAAACATTAAGTGAATTGAAGCCCCATGGGCTCGACATCAAGTAACATAGGTCCACTAGCTAAACGGTCCACCAGCTTGACTCTTAAAGCAAATTATAAGGCCTATGAGCGAGACACTTGGCAAAAAAGGCCCACGAAACTGACATGGCATCACGGGACTTAATGTCGAGCTCTTGGGCCTTTTTTGCGTAGTGTAGAGCTCTAGGGCTGTATGTCTGGTGGGAAGACCTCGAACTTCATGCGTTGTGATGTGTACTGTTAAAACAAGTTGTCATTCAGTAAGAGACCTTGGCACATACAAAATAATGGCCCTAAAACCAACCCAAACCCCAAACCTTCCTCTGTACCCTGGAGGGTCGGCGTAACCCTACCGGAAATAAACAGGCTCCGTATAAGTACCAGTACCAAAACGATCCCACAGACAAACACAAACACACACACACACATACACACACACACACAAATAGCTCAACACTTGCTTAAGATTCAGCAATATGGAAACAAACACATATCTACACAGAATAACTTCCAAAAGCCACAATGACAATGTGAATATAGAATCTAAAGCAACGTATTCATCCCTAATCGAGAAGAGAGAGAGAGAGAGAGAGAGAGAAAGCTCTTGAAAGTCTATTCTTATATTTTTCCTTGAAAATTATCAACATTCCAGTTGGCGCGAAGCCCGTGCGGATCAGGAGTGACCGGTCGAATTGCTCTGCAGTTGCACAAAGGGCTCATTGACCTGAATCAAGTACGGCGGTTCCAAAGTGGACTCAACGACTCAGAGTTCACGGGGAAGGCGGTGGAGAGGACCAGGGTGGGAAACTACGATGCGGTGGTGGTGGAGGTTGCTGGAAAGGGCAACTTCATCGGGAGAAGTACTTTCTTCACTGAAGAAGGAGATACATTGGGTGAAGGGTTCGTGGCGCAGTGAAGTGACACGCTTTTTGGTTTGTTTGTTTGTTTGTTTGTTTGTTTTTGGTTTTAACATAGTTAAGTAGTCCAGATAAATTCTGAGAGTTCAAGAGAGATGAAAGCTCAATTTTTAAAAAAAAAAGTTCAGCGACTCCAGTTTCACGTAGGAATTTAAAATCATATCTACTATAATCATATCTTAAAGTAATGATACTAACACGTGATCTACTAGGGTCTGTCGATAAACATTCACTACTATTGATCACAGGTGTATGTAACCCGCACACTTAATGGTAAGACGTAAGAGATCATGCTTTATTCCTATTCACACTTTAATGGGCAATTCATGATTTTTCAATTACATGAATTACAATGGCTTGTCACCATTCAATACGATGTACCTCGTTTTTCTTATAGAGTCCTTTTTTAGTAAGTATATATTCACTGAATGTTAGTAAATGCAAATAATTCTGCTGTCAGAAAGAGTTTAAGAATTAAATGCGGACTTCATAAATTCATTAGTGGAAAAAAATTTGCATACAAAAATCCATATCAAGAAGAACAAGTGAACATCATAAGCCAAGCTATTTTAATTCTATAACTATATAAGATTATTTCGTATAATTCTTACATCCTATCACACTCAATCTTGTTTTTCTATATATTGCTTTGATAAATTGCATCAATTCATACTCAAGATAACGAAACAATATATATATATATATATATATATATATATTCATATATACTTTTTTATGCCAAAGTCAACTCACACAATTTATTTTTTAAGTTTGGCAACTTAAGTGTGATAATATTGTTTGCTATATTGAATTCGACATCTCTTTTGTCTCGTTATAATACAGCTATTAAGGCGCAGACTTCCCACCGACTTAAACATGTGTTTAAATCATCTTGCCCTACCACACTTGCCCACTTTTAGTGCAACGTTTAGTGCAACGTTTATATTTAGCAACGTTTATATATGCAACATATTATATATATATGTTTACATTTAGTGCAACGTTTATATGCAGTTCCTCTACTTTGCTGTGTGTTATGGTATTGGCGTTAATGGGTATACTGGTTGCATGACTAATGAATATTCCAGAAATATTCAATCTTATATCTTTGCTATTTCGCATACTTTTGTATTTCATCTGTCGATGAACGTAGCTAAAGAAAAATTATGTATACAAATAGAAATAAAACCGAAAGAAAGCAAAGCGGAAGGTTGTTTATCATTTCTGTCTTTTAAGACCTCTACTGTCATTTTGAATCTATTTTCATATCTTCAGTATACGTCGTAATGAAAACAAAGGGAATGATACATGTTTATCTTATATGGAGAAAGAAAAACCAAAGGTCACTATCATACACAATGTCATAAGTGTTATAAGGCTAATACTTTTGGGATAGCCTTAGCATTAAAGGTTTCCTGAAATGCAAATGCATGTTGATTTGTGTTAATTTACGATACCCTCAACATCGCTTTTGCGATGAAACGAATATCTAGATACATTCCATATATTTTCAACTATATTTTTTCTTCTATTCTTCAAATTACTTGGATACGCCTACACACACACACACAAAAAAAAAAAAAAAAATCCTTCCAAACCAATATTCATGTTGTGACCTCATCTGCCAATGATAGCTTAAGTACTGATGTGTGTAACCAAAGACATTGGAATGCACCTTCCCCTAGACTCAGCATAACTTGCATGTTTCTGTGACATCAATGCGACTAACCAAAGACTTGACATTTGAATTTGGATTTGACAGATTCTTCATTTTCCTCTGTTATTTTTTCAGCCTTTCTTTGATCTTTGTGGCTACGAAGACATTATATAAATCATACGTTCATTTTTGCAAAGAATTCATGTTTGTTATTGTGATAAATTTGTCTGCTGTTGTCATTGTTATAATAATCATGAACGATCACTTACCCATGAATGACACCTTGTACATTTTTGCAACGTTTACTTTTGTGCCCTGGAAGAGAAAAACAGAATGTGTTCACTCATGGTATACGTAAATTTTCCCTTTTAATTGACCTATCAGGTTGATAGCCGATTAAATTGCCTTCAATATATGGCATATAATACCTTGATTTTGAGCCAAACATTTTATGAGAAATATCAACTTCAAAAAGTATTTACTTTCTTTGCTGAATATTATATATATAAATATATATATATATATATATATATATATATATATATATATATGATATGTTTATGTGTGTGTGTATGTGTGTGTACTACACATTTATGTCACTTTAAGTTAACCATGATAGTGACCAAAATTCACACACACAAAAAATCCAAAATTAGCTACTAATGGCCGATCGTGGCGTTCGTATCCGCCTCGCACGACAGTGGGATCACATTTCATTGCTATTGATATTACTTTATATAATTTCGACAATAAAGACAGTAGATGTCGCACGATGCCGGCTGGTGTTAAAAGCTTTTGACCTATCATCAAAAAGCTGACAAGGACCTGAGGTCGAGAGCTTCTACCTTTACATCATTCTTCCCAAGATGACAGAAGTGTTGGGTAAGAATATCAGCATCATCCCAATATATACATATATATATATATATATATATATATATATATATATATATATACCGGGTGTCCCAAAAAAAAGCGGAACGGTGGATTTTCAGTACCTTGCGTTCTAAAAGTGATATACTTTTTGACATCATTAGAAAGAGCATCTTCCGCAGAAGACCACGATACCAAAATCATTAAATTTGGTTCTGTACTTTTTATTCTACGCCAATTTCTGTAAATGCAGTCATTTTCAATTTTTTGCGACTTATGAGATAATAATTTGGGTGCGAAACGCGTTCCATACGGTGAATTGTGTAAGCTCGGTGATCCATGTCAACAAAAGATAACGCTTTCATATTGGGCGCGCACACACACACACACACACACACACACACACTGTTTTTTTTTCCTGGCCCGTGCCCAATGTGAAAGCTGTATCTTTTGTTGACATGGATCACCGAGCTTACACAATGTTCACCGTATGGATCGCGTGTCGCGCTCAAATTATTATCTCATAAGTCGCAAAAATCCGGCGAAATTTGACAATGATTGCATTTTCAGAAATTGGCGTAGAATAAAAAGTACTCAACCAAATTTAATGATTTTGGTATCATAGTCTTCTGCGGAAGATGCTCTTTCTAATGATGTCAAAAGATATATAACTTTTAGACCGCAAGGTACTTAAAATTCACCGTTCCGCTTTTTTTGGGACACCCGGTATATATATATATATATATATATATATATATATATATATATATATATATATATTTGTGTGTGTGTAAATATATATATATATATATGTATATATATATATATATATTATATACATATATATATATATATATTTATATATATACATTTACACACACACATTCATATATATATATATATATATATATATATGTATATATATATTCACCCATTATATCCTTGCAACAAAAGACTGGGGCACAATCTCTGTGAACACTCAACATAGATGTATTTCCACACAAAGGTCTATTTAAATTCATTAAGGCACATGGCAGGAAGATTTCACGAAAGGATAATTTTTTACTCCAGCAATAACACAAAGGTCAGCAGGTCAGCAGTAGAGTGTGACATTATACGGCAACAGAATTTGTTAGATATATTGTCATGATTGTCCCTTTAGCAGTTCGCTTCATTTTCATCTCTCAAATATTGCACGTATCAGGCCTTTCCTCGATAAGAAAGCTTGTGAGCATGCTGTGAGAGCTCTCGTTACCTCAAGAATAGACTATGCAAACTCCATGCTGTCAGGTACTTCTTCAAGTAATGTCCAGCGCCTTCAACGTGCTCAAAACCGTGCTGCAAAGCTGGTTTTTCTAGCCAAGAAGCGTGACCATGCCTCTCCTCTTCTTCAGCAATTACACTGGCTCCCTGTGCAAAAGCGAATCATCTACAAAATCCTGTCAATCACGTACAAATGTCTTCAGAATTGTGCTCCATCTTACCTCATGAGTCTACTTTCACGTCACCAATCTAAAAGACAAGGAATGCGGTCAGGCCAAGACCCAACCCGGCTGTCTGTCCCTATGACTCTTACTCGGACAGGAGACAGATCCTTCTCAGCAGCTGCCCCACGCCTATGGAATCAGCTCCCTCAAAGTATCAGGGAATCACCATCTCTGTCAGTTTTCCAGAAGTCGTTGAAGACTTTCCTTTTCAATAACTGATTGATTCATTATGTACTTTATTTTCTTTCTCTCCTTGTTTGTTGTATTTTTTTTCCTATCTTTCTTTTCTCCTACCTCCCGAGTGAAAGATGGATTTGTGAAGCGCTGTGATACATTTGTACTATTTGTAAGAGCGCTATAGAAATACTAATATTGTATTGTATTGTATTGTATAGAGTATAAGCCTGCCCCCCCCCCCTCACGTTGTGATGTACATCGCAATATACACTGACAGGAATATGAATGCAAATAACACAACTCAGTTCACTGAACACATAATCAATGAGCGTATGATGAGAGCATGAACTACAAAAATACTCCGAGTCAAACCAATTCTATACTTTTCCAAGATCAATCAATACACAATCGAAGAAAACTTACATCACAATTCACAAAGAAAATGACTTGTCCATTGTCACTGTGTACAGTTGTATTAGAGAGGGCGTGCGTGAGAGGCGCTATAGGGGCATATTAAGCTTTGTACTTTTCTTGCAGTTTTGTTTCTGCGTCAATGAGCCAAATAAACAGTCACAAGTTAAACTACATGTACAACTTCACTTTGTACGGAATCAGCAAAGCATTAAAGCGCGTTTTGTCTGCGGCTGTGTTTACTTCCATTACTATCCGCGCCTCTTCGACACAGAAAATCATTTGAGGACGGGATCTCGTCAGGATCACTTCTAATCAATCAAGTTATAGCCTGAGCAAGTGGTATATCGTCATGGCGGAATCTACCATCAACACCAGCCCTTATAAGATTGACACGATAGAAATGCATGCTGGCGGGGATTCGTTGCGCCTGATTCTTTCTGGCTTTCCTAAGAACTCTGGAAACACGATGATGGAAAAATGGCGTCACGTTCGAGACCAATTCGATGACTTGAGAAGGGCACTAATGCTCGCACCCCGAGGTAATGGTTCCTACGGCTTACTAATCGTAGAGCCAGACCACAATGAGGCAGATTTAGCAGTTATTTTAATGTGCAACCAGGGCTTTGGTGCTATGTGCGGCTCTGGAAACATGGCCCTTGCCCGTTACGCCGTGGACTTCGGGATCGTTAAAGCGGTGGCACCCGAAACGCAAGTCAACATACAGTGGGTCAGCGGATTGGTCAAAACTTTCGTGGAGTATGATGGCCAAACCAAGAGATCTGGGAAAGCAAGATTCCACAGCGTTCCAGCTTTTGCGTTCAAAACTGGTAAGGGGATTGTCTCGCTGGGTATTCTTCATTGCGTACACGTATATCGTAATATGTACAGATATTTGTTATTCATTTTATAGCGCTGAACATTGTACGCACAAATTGGTTCCACATCGCCATTTACACACACACACACACACACACACACACACGTACTCACACGCACAAAGACAAATAAATAATAATGACAAATGTACAATAATGATGGATGCACATGTATCTTGGATGAGATTTCATTAATAAGTTGCATGACATCATGTTCATTTTTTTTTTGTTGATTTTCACATGATTTATCAATGTTGTGCTAAAAAAATCTTTGTGTGCGTGTAGGGCCCTAAATGGTTGTGTGAGCTGAGCCATAGCACAATATTCCAAGACAATATTTGATGAATTCAATCCCTCTGAGGCTCAGCTGGTATTCACGTTTTCCGTCCAGGTCTAGGACAGACGAATTATTCATCATTAATATTCATGACTAATCCTCCTTTCACTGCTAGCCTTCATTCATACCCTTTCAAAAATCATTAGTAGTCTAAACTATGGCACGCTGACAGGAAGGCAGAGCTGGCCTTACCGAGTCAATATTTTTGACAATAATGGAAAGCTGGACACCATCAGCACAATAAGGTGAAAGCCAAGGGTGCGGAGGTTCAACGACATTTGCTCCTGGATATTGCTCCTACGAAATATCTGCACGCTAAGCTAAACACATTCTATTCACAAACATGACCCTAAAGGCCCCGTCACACCAGTCCGGGCAAGCTACGCGGGCTTGTGGCGAGGAGGTAGTTTCCAGCACGTAGAAGATTTTCAGCGGGCGAACAAGAATGTTTGCAATTTTCATTCATGCCTTGTCATACCGTACGGGGGAACTTCTGCGGCTTGACTTGCGGGGAAACAAATAAATTTACTCCCCGGAGCTCTCCGCAGTTGGTCCGCACCTGACAGTATCTAGCGCGTAGTTGCCCGGAGGTGCTCACGCAAGTCCGATTTAACCGCAGCCAAGTTTTGAGCATGACCAAAACTTTTTCCGGGTGAGTCACGGGAATGCCCGTAGAGGTCCACGCAGAACGCCAGTAGGAGACCCTTAGCGGCAGTACTTCCCAGGCAATTCCCACGCAGGTACTTCGCAGTCCCGTATGCAGCCAAGATAATGAAATTCTGTGAGATTTCAGCCATTCCATTGAGAGGAATTCCTTCACTGAGTTGTCAGCCCCCACGCGACTGGTACAAAGGTCACACAGTATACTCGCAAGTATAACGCGTCCAGCAAGTAAGACACATACGCTGACTCGCACAAATCCTTTTCCGCAATCATGAATGTCCGGTATGCTAGAAAATCCCTACACGTAACAAGCCCGAGTAGCTTGCCCGGAAAGGTGTGACAGGGCCTAAACACGGTTGCGGGTATAAAAATATGCGTGCGCACCTCCGGGCGACTACTTTTGAGATACATGCTAGGTACTGTCATGTGCGGATCGTCTACGGGGACTTCCGGGTAGTCAAAATTGTTCTTTGCAAGTCGCACGCAAGGCTGGTGTGACACGGCCTTTACCTCGAGCCTTAATCATAATCCTAATCCTCACATCAAACTAGATCTAAAAACCCCAGCACAACCTTAAAGGGTGCACGTCACGAGACCGACACCCACGAGTCATACAGCTCACAAGTCAGACAGCCCATGAGTTATATACAGCTCACGAGTCATACTAATAAGGCCCACGAGTCCGACACATTAAGCCCCGTGTTGTATCTGTCGAACTCGGGGGCTGTTTTTCCCTAGTGTCGAACTCATGGGCTTCATTTGCCTAGTGTCGAACTCAATGGCTGTATGACTCGTGAGCTGTATGACTCATGGGCCTGTTTTCAATGTCGAAGTCTTGGGCTGTATGAATCGTGGGTGTCGGTCTAGTGGGATGACCCACCTTAAAGGGGCATTCCAGATGATTTTCATTATTTAACATCATGTAGTACATAAATCAACAGCTCCATGCTATATATTTGTGGAATTTATTGTGGTTCTTGAGCAGAGAAACAATACTTTGACAAACCTTAAACAAATAGCATAAACACTGAACAAGGATGATGACGTAGGAGGCTCACATATTTCAGAAATGTAGAAGTGTAATTTCATTACAATACAACTGCTTGCTTGCGAGTTCACCTGTGTATAATCTATGCATGTCTTCTTCTGTTGTTCTGCTTTTTTAGCCGTAACTCATGCATTCTTATGGTGACCCTGCCATATCACCATCCTTGTTCATAGTAATTTGCTATGAATTTTGAAAATAGTATATTTTCTTCATCCCAATTATCATAAATTCTGAAATTCTGTCCTCAGTATAACTAAATTATAGTTGTTCAAATGTAAAAACCTGGAAATAAACCTATCCTTGGAGAAAGTTAAGGCAATAGCAATAATTTATTGTCTCAGGAGCAAAATGTCGTGTTACCGGCTAGGGAAGGGGGGGGGGGGGGGCTGAGGGGATGAAACCCTGCCCCTCCAATTACACACACAAAAAAAAAAACACATAAGGACTTATGTCTCTTGACAAGAAAAAACAAATCGTAAACTAAAAGCAAACATGAGAACCCATGATTTCCTGAGATTCTTCCTGAGGAAGGGGATGGTCTATCAGACGGTGAGAGTGTGCGTGGCTCTTCTATCACTGCTGAATGATTTTATGGTTTCCATATCATGGCTTTGGGTCTGGGGAATTCGACAACAAAGGACGGAACAAAGAAGCAATTATACTACTTCGAGTGAGAATCACATATAAGCTAGTTCACGTTGAAGGTTACTCGCATGCATGCACGCGAGAGAATTTTCTCCTCTCCACTGGGGAAAAGCTCTTTGAGTATAGGTCACCGTGGAACAACAGTGACATACTTGCCCTTACTAATACATGTACTTTAATGGAGAAGTAAGACTAAACATGATATACATTGATACATTGTAACACATTACGTTCGCAGAAAGACAACTTGGCAATCTAGGGGAACATACAAGTCTAGGAAAGGGGGGTCATCCCACGAGACCGACACCCACGAGTCATACGGTCCACGAGACCGACATCAAAAATAGGTCCATGAATCATACAGCCCACGAGTTATACGGCTCACGAGTCATACAGCCCATTTCATTTGAAACAGCAGCAGTTGTAGTTTGATATCCACTGCATTATATATCATATTACATCATGTCAATTTTCATAACGTTTCCTATTATGTTACGCGATAAGTACTATTGACATTTCTTTTGTATCAATCTCTTGTCAATGACTGTATTTTTTATTCATATGCTGTTATATGTAGATATACTTTTCTTTTTCTTCGTGATTTTTTTCTTTCTTTTTTGTTCTTATTTCAATCATTGCTATACGCTGTTGCTGAATCTATGTTTCGCTCTGTTATATTGTATACATGCACGGACTTGCAGAATAACGGCCGATGGCTGAGCAAGTTTCCTTTTTATTACCGTGTTGAAATAAAATGAAAATGAATGAAGTGAGTAATCAAATGCCGCTTTCCCTAGCGCGACAGAACTGCCCCCCCCCCCCCAAAAAAAAAAACCACACGTGTTGAAACACATACATGATGTCGTTGATATGTAGGTGATTCTGTTCAATTAATTGCAATCTTTCGCTTTATAGCGTGACGAAATTGCACCCGCAAGTATGTTAATATTTTCCCTTTCATTTCCTTTATCATGTTTATACAGCTTTATTCAACGTCTGGACAGTGTGACGCCTTTCATGGAACACTGTACAGGTACATACCTGTTGACACGTAGATGGCGCTTTTCATTGGTCTCATGAGCCTTCTGTGCGTGGTGTCGGTCTCGTGGGCTTTATTTGCGTAGTGTTGGTCTCGTGAGCCTCTTTTGCGTACTGTCGGTCTCGTGGGCTTTGTTTGCGTAGCGTCGATCTCGTGAGCCTCTTTTGCGTACTGTCGGTCTCGTGGGCTATGTTTGCGTAGTGTCGGTCTCGTGAGCCACTTTTGCGTTATGTCGGTCTCGTGGGCTTTATTTGCGTAGTGTCGGTCTCGTGAGCCTCTTTTGCGTACTGTCGGTCTCGTGGGCTATGTTTGCGTAGTGTCGGTCTCGTGAGCCACTTTTGCGTTATGTCGGTCTCGTGGGCTTTATTTGCGTAGTGTCGGTCTCGTGAGCCTCTTTTGCGTACTGTCGGTCTCGTGGGCTTTGTTTGCGTAGTGTCAGACTCTTGAACCTCTTTGAGTAGGCCTATACTGTCGGTCTCGTGGGCTTTGTTTGCGTAGTGTCGGTCTCGTGAGCCTCTTTTGCGTCCTGTCGGTCTCGTGGGGTTTGTTTGCGTAGTGTCGGTCTCGTGAGCCTCTTTTGCGTACTGTCGGTCTCGTGGGCTTTGTTTGCGTAGTGTCAGACTCTTGAACCTCTTTTGCGTAGGCCTATACTGTCGGTCTCGTGGGCTTTGTTTGCGTAGTGTCAGTCGCTTGAGCCTCTTATGCGTCCTGTAGGTCTCTATGGCCTCCTTTGCCTTGTGTCGAACTCGCGAGCCTCTTTTGCGTACTTTCGGTCTCGTGAGCCTTCAGGCGGCTCATGGGCTGTATAACTCCTGGGTTTATTTTTACTTAATATCAAACTCGTGGGCTTTATATGCTTAGTGTCGAAGTCGTGGGCTGTATAACTAGAGGGCTGTATGACTTGTGAGCTGTATGACTTGTGGGCTGTATAACTCGAGGGCTATGTGGATCGTGGGTGTCGGTCTCGTGACGTGCAACCGGGAAAGGAGAGGGTGTTTTAAACTGCCAGCTTTGTTTGTTTCTTTGGTTTTACCCACGAAGACATTCATTGAATAATTATATACACCAACAGCTATGGTCAGCCACTCTCCAGGGAATCGAAACTTCCCGTTCCACTATCACGATCTGGATCCCGATCTATCCTGTTCTAGCAGATCTGGAGAGAGCGGCAAAAGCGTATGGGAATCGGAAGCATCGTATAGCAGCAGCGCTTGGAGGACGGGGTTGGAGAGGGCACTTTTTAAAATCGGGAAGAAATTGTGAACCTGTGGCAGAGTAAACACCGCGGTATGAACGCAACGAGGTCTTTCTGAGCGTAAAGTGACATCGGCACAAGAAGGGGAAGTAAACTAGACACCGACGTGGTCCCGCTGCTGCGCCGCTCTTCCCTGATCAAAGCACGACCTTCCCGCTTTAACACCACTTTCACTATACATTCTCTTCTCTCGTACAGAATCAAGGTCTGTTCCGACGACACTCTCAGTATGTACGCTTCATTCCTGCTTTGCTCACGCTTCTTCCGCTTCAGCTACCCTATACGCACGTCTTCCGCCCTCGCCGTTCTAAGGGACCCAGCCGATTCGCTGGAAAATTCGTAGCCAAAAATGTCTGACAGAAGAAAGATGATTTCCTTTTATTTGATCCAGGCATTATAGGGACTGTACAGTACTGGTTGAGGTGGAGATTCATGTTTTAAACATTCCCAAGTGAGATAATGAGAAACCTCTTATGAAATATGAGAGAGCATGTAATTTTAAGAAAGATTCAACGTTTATCTTTGATGAAAATTGGTTTTCAAATAGCTGAGATATCCAAAAAATGATAATAATAAAAGGCGACAGGCCACGCCTTTTATTAGGATCTCCTTGTTTCACCTTGTTTCAGTGGATATATCAACCTTTTCAAAGCCGATTTCATCAAATAAACTTTTGATATCCCTTAGAATTGCATGCTCTTTGACATCTCATGGAGTGGTTTTTGAATATCTTGCAAAACGTTAAAAGCTAAATCCACACCTCAACCAGAACGGTACACAGCCTTTAATCTTTCTCATGTAAAGCTAACATTTCTTATTTCATAGATTTGATTATTGGTATTGAACCTTGAAAACAGAATTTAAGAAAACAAAGCTTTATCACATCGGCGTTTTTTCATTAACTATAAGTGATGGAGCTTTTCCCATGCAATTCCGGCATTCCTCATTTCGGGTAATTCGTGAAGGCATCGTAAGCCATCGTATGACCCCCGATAGACTATATAAATCTTCATGGAGCAAGTTGCGAGCGGTGGGAAAATCTTCTGGTCCCATCTTGTTTCCATCGTGTGTTCCTCGGGTAAAATTCTAAATGAAGATTTAGAATTAAACGATATATAGAATAACTCGATACGATCTGAGCAGACTTGGAACATTTCCTTTATCATGTTTATACAGCTTTATTCAACTTCTGGACAGTGTGACGCCTGCAGTAAATGAATTGCTTCTTTTATTTTCATTCTTGTCATGCCATCAGATATAGAAGTCGATGTAACGGGTTACGGGGCGGTAACGGTGGACATTGGGTATGGAGGAGCATATTATGCTTACGTCAGCGCGGACCAATTGGGACTCGACGTTTGCAAGTCATCTATGCCAGACATCCAATCGGCGGCCGTCGCGGTGGCCAAGGCAGTAGGATCAGCGGTGAATCTGACTCATCCAACCGATCCGGATCTGGCTACCCTGTATGGGACCATCATAACGGATGGAAAAAACGAATGGAGTTTAGAGCCTTCTGTTAACATATGCGTGTCGGCTGCTGGACAGGTATGCGCTGTTTGCATATACTAGTAGTATTGACTAAAATGTTGTAGTTATTAATCTACGTAATGTGTTGAAAGGTTCTAGCTATATGATCAGAGAACAGCTATACATACATACAACCCTTTCTCGTGTTCCTTCTGTGGACTTATAATAATCTTGTGTTTATGTTTCCTCTTTGTTGCCGTATTTGTAACTTTGTGCGTGTTAGTTTTTTACTCAAATTGTATATTTTGTATTTGATGGACTTATATAACCTATATAGTGTTTATGTTTCCTCTTTATTACCGTATTAGTAACTTGTGTGTGTGTGTGTGTGTGTTTGTTTCTATTTTACTCAAATTATATTTTGTATGTGATGCAAGGGGCCCCTTGGCAGAGCAGTTCTAAGTGAGCTAAAAGAAAAAGGAATAAATAGATAAAAATAAATATTGACACAATGACCCAAAATCACTGACCTTGACAGGGAATTAAAGTAGGACCTAGTTTGTTTGCTGTTCCCTATATGGATTTCATTCGTATTCGTATTTTGGGGATATATTTTGTGTGTACTTAAAAAAGAAATCCACCCCAACATTTTATCACTTACACAAGAAAGAAAACAGAAATTCCCTGCAGAATCGTGCGAAATGATCAAAACTGGATAAGATATAAGGAAATTATGACATTCTGAAATTTCAAAATTTCAATGATTATTCAAATCAGCAAGTTGACGATTTCATACTCTCACAATTTCTTATTCAGTTCATATGCAGAAATGACAAAAATCTCATATTTCAGTTGTATAGATACAAGACTTGACTTAAAACCGCCCAATATAAAAAAGCAAATGTTAACTCTGATATATTGTGGTATGGAAATATGCTTTAATTGTGTATCAGTTTGATATAAATAACAATTTTCCGAATTTGATATATAGCATACATGAAAAATTGTGAGAACATGACATCATCAACTCGATCATTTGAATATTCATACGGACTGGTTAAGAAATGTTTCCCGAAAAATGTGAAATTGCAGAGTGTCGTATCTTCCTTATTTCTTATCCGATTTTTGTGATCTTTAGGAACGTTCGGGGGGGGGGGGGGTCTTTTTCAGATAATTTATTAATCTATCTATTTATCTTATTATTATATTTTTGTTGATATCCTCTTTAAAAGGGACGACGGGTCTTGTGGAAAAAAATGTTTACCTGTTTTTGCAATAGAAACGCATGTCAACAAAAATTTAACCTATTCAACGTGGTTATGATTTCTGTGAAGAAAAGGCAAGAGATGATTAAACACGTTTACAGAATTTATCGACTACCTTGATGCATAAAATTGCATGGTCGACTTAGGCTCTGACAAGTTGTCAGTCTCTGACAGTCACTATAGTAACAGTCAGTGGCCATGCACAGCTTCTCAGCCAATCGAAACCAAGGATTTCACTGACATTGTTAGAGACTGACAACTTGTCAGGGCTGACAGCTTTCGTGAAACGGTGCCCTAGACTCAAGTCTCGTTTGTTGCATAGAGACATCTCCGCTACGTCTTCGCGACGTCACCGTGATGTACATCTTCTGGAGACAGCCGGATTTCCTGAGAGAACCGAACATGTTTGATTCTCTCAGGAAATCTTAGGTTCAGCGACGTCTCCTTATAAGTTGTGCACTAATGTTTGTCCATGACCTATGACGTCTTCGAGACCTCGCTGACATCCCGTCTTGTTTGGACATCGAGCTGATTATTTTACCATCTGGCAGTTTTTTTATCTAAACTACTGGATATCTTCAATCTTGTTAAGCAAATGATCATGTAATTTTTGATTGCGATGTTTCGAAACTGCATGGATTTCAAAACCCAAAGGACTGCAATTTCTTTCTTTCTTTTTTGGTTTCATCTATTAATCTTTTCTGCTGCTGTTGGAATAACGGCTCGTGTGCTCACTAATTACTCTTTCCTCCGCGTATACTTCAATTATCAACTTCTAACGTCTTGTCGTGTTGCGTGTGTTCCGATCTCCGTTGGGCATAACAACGTTCAGGCAAAGAGACTTTGCTTCCCTCCGATTCTAATTTGGTAACACTGAAACCACTACCAACACCATGGGTAATCAGCAAAGAATATGCCTTCCAAAGCGTGACCAAAGCATGAAAAATCTAAATTAAGCAATTATATCATACTGTTAAGTGTGATACTGAAAGGGGAAGCATTTTCTCCTTTTTTCCAGATTTTGACATCTTTTCTCCCCAAATCTCGTTGCAGGTTGCCAGAGGTCCATGCGCATCTGGAGTGACCGGTCGAATTGCGGTGCAGGTCGACAAAGGGCTCATTGACCTTAATCAAGTACGGCGGTTCCAAAGTGGAGTCTCCAGTTTAGAGTTCACGGGGAAGGCGGTGGAGAGGACCAAAGTAGGGAACTACGATGCGGTGGTGGTGGAGGTTGCCGGAAAGGGCCACTTCATCGGGAGAAGCACTTTCTTCGCTGAGGAGGAGGATGCATTGTGTAATGGGTTCCTATTAGAGTAATGTGACAAGTTACCAGCGTTTAGTAATGAGGGACTCTTGGTCGATAAAAAGAAGGAGTCTTGTTATGTATTATTTTTTTGGTGGTTGACGAGCTTGAAAAGAAATACATTCGTTATATTATGGTACTTTGGTACTTGAATTGCTATGCACAGCACTACCCATTGATAAACTGGGTAAGAGACGAAATAAACATACTCTACATATTATGTATAAAATTGCACGCAAGCTTTGTCCGAAATATTTGTTAGATATTTTTCAATTCAAAGTTTTAAGCCATAACGTAAAGAATTCATCATTAAAATTTTGTGCTACCTTTGATTGAGACTTGTTTCAAACATAAAGGTTTGACATATTCTGGACCAATACATATATTGAAATAAGTTACCATTGGAACTGAAACAAAAACCAACGTTTGTAAGTTTTAAAAATGCTCTTGACCGAAACTGTTACTAGACAACTTTTCTCAGTTTTCCCCTTTGCATGCGCTTCTCTCTCTCACTCTCTCTCTCTCCCTCACTCTCTTTTTGTCTGTCTGTCTGTCTCTCTCTCTCCTGAACTCTCCTTTGTTTTTGTCTCTTTCATATTAAACTACGGCGATGTACTTGTATAATAATTGCACATGGTTATCTTGGATTGATCATGTTTGTTTCTGTCGAAATGTGTGCCGTTTTTCTGTTTTCTATGTTTTTGTTTGTTTTTTATGTATGAGTTTTTTTTTCATTTCTGTATAGTTATCTATGTTGTATTTTGTCCGCACGGACCTGCGGAAGAACAGTCTTCGGACTGAAGTATGAATGAAATGAAATGGAATGCATATACATTTACATTTAAGATATCATGACACAAGAAAATACATTTTTACATTATTTTGTATGTGTGTTTTTATACAGCAGACCGCATGGTTCGACAAGAGTGAAAGGGCATAATTGTGTTTTGTTTTGTTGCCACCTGTCCTGTGATTAATAATAATAATAACAATATAATAATTTTATTATATATTATAATCATGATTATAATAATGATAATAATAATAATAATAATGATAATAATAATATAATGATTATCATGATCATATATCATAATTATGATTATAATAGTAATCATAATAATTAGATTAATAATGATAATTATAATGATAAGGCGTTATTCATCACGGCAGCATCTTCACTGTTGCCACTGCTCCATACGACAGAGGGCCCTGCCATAATTACTTTCCTGCCCGTTATATTTACATTACATGTGTATCAAAGGCAAACATCTTTTCTCCTCCGAAGTTCATGGGATCAAACATTATTGAAATATCCATCAGGGAAATCAAATGTTACTCTTGGTGACAGAGTATTTTTTCTGTGCTGCACCAAAACTATGGATTAATCTCCCTTTGTTTGTAAGACGAGCAGTTACAATTAATGAGTTTAAGGTCAGGTTAAAAAGTCATCTCTTGAAGTAATGTATTTTGTTTGAATTTTTGTATGTATGTTATGTTATTTTGTAATGCGCAGTAGAGTATATTATCATAGTAGCTGCGCAATATAAATGTCCTTTATTATTGTTATTATCATAGTAGTGCCCATGTACGTCATTAGATAACTTACATTGATGGATTCATATTTTACATGCGTTGACTTTTAATGTGTCACTCCAACCCATTTTTTTAAATATAGCATAAACATGATATTACCTATTACATTTTGGATCAAAAATTTGTCTTCCATTGATTGGTTAAAAGAGCTTCACGTGATTATAGGTATTTTGAACTATTTTAGAGTGTTGGTGTGTTTGACACTCCATGAAGTACTATTTGCAAAATGACGTCACTTTTATGACGACATTTTGCAAATAGTATTTGCAAAATGATGTCACAATCACCCTTCTTTACAATCAAGTGTACCCGTCCGCGTCCGGTCCCGAATTCTAGTGTTCAGCAGGCCCGTAGCCAGGATTTTTCAAGGGGGGGTGCGGTCACTAAAAAAACGGACCTTCGGTACCAATACCAATGATGACACACACACACACACACACACACACACACACAATTGTATATATATATATATATATATATATATATATTCTTTGGACGACCGAACTACAAAAGTTGTATAAGAATTTGCGCGCGAAGCGCGCCGCAAATTGTGAATTTTGACTGTTTTAATGACGTTTTAAAGTCTCGAGGAAATTTGTATTTTTGTCTGTTGCATGCAATCGCGTTACGGTATTTCATCTAGGAAATAGTAAAAACTCATTTTGCCAGGAAGTTGCAAAGTTTAATTGTGTTCGAGACTCTGCGCGCGTAGCGCGCCGCAAAATTGAGGATAGCGATTTTCCTGGTGTTGTTTTAACTTTTATTTTTTCTATTGTATACCCGCGTTAGCAGGCCTGAAGCCAGGATTTTTAAAGGAAGGGGGGATTGCGTTAATTAACAAAACGGTCCTTTGATACTGTCCCGGGAGGGGTAGCGACAATTAAAAGGTGGACACCATGCTCATACATGGACTTTCAAAATGGCCCCTAAACGAGTAATGATCATATGATTTTTTTGGGCCTTAAAAACAAGTATTCCTTAAATGTTTCCTGCACCGTAAAGAAGTACTTCATCGTGATTGAACAATATACCATTTTCCCAAATTTCGGCCTTTTTGATACCCTTTGATTATATACGCTCGTACATCACACTTTCCATCTAATCCGTGAGAAAGAACGACCCCTATTACGCGTTTTCTTTAGCGAGTATGGTCACGGTGTCCACCTTTCAGTTGGAGTTTTCCATCCCATTGGATGCTGTTTGGAAGATGAAACATTCACTTTACTATACAGTATATCAGCCGTTGGTATGCGAGTTTGTCAAAAACGAAAATAAATAAGAAAATTTTTAAAACAAAATGAATTGTAAATGTGAACCATTTATATTTTGCCTCCTTGTGGTAGGATATTTCCAGCATTTCCGAACTTTCAAATAATCATTTTAGATTTAATAATATTAAAGGTAGTAGATCCGATTCGCAAACATCTCCAATATCAGTCAAATGTCATATTAACCATCATGCTAAGAAGGTTTTCTTTGTGAAATTTGGAGGTCAGTGAAATTCAAAAATTAAACATCCGTTAGCCATTGGAAGAAGTTGAGTGCAAATTCAGACCTCAGGCTTAGTGCTCAGATGTTTTCCTATTTGATTTGATCTGTCTTACTGTGCACACTAAGATACATACTGGAATGGTTATTTCTTATTTATCAAATTATAGTAGCATATTTGGTTACTAGCTGTCTCTAGGCATTCTCGAATTTGGGCTGCAAAGAGATCCACTACCTTTAAGTTAGAAGAGAGATAAGTAAATAATGATAAAATAAACAAACAAAAAAGAATGAGTTTCTTTTGTAATACTATCTGACAAACTTTTTACTTTACCATTTTACTTCATAGCTCAGCACTTTCCATTCTCTCTCATACCCTCTTACCCATTACATTTAAATGAAATACAACTAAAATGAGTTTGCGTGCCTGCATAATACTCTTTGGAAATTATAAGTGAGAATGTTCTTAGGTTTTGGCTCACTTTAAAATGAGAACCAACAGAACTGTCACAACATGAGAAAATGTATAAGTAATAATCAACAGTACATTTCCGAATTTGGCCTGCAAAGAAATCCGCTACCTGTAAGTTAGAAAAGAGATTAGTAAATAATGATAAAATAAACAACAAAAAAGAATGAGTTTCTACCGCCGTATCCAGAACAGAGCCTGAAACGGTGCAGGCTCAAGAAATCGTTTGTACTAATACGTCTTGAAGTACTGTGTGATACTGTTGACTCAGACTTCTACAAAGCTCTAAGTGAGGATTTTAACCCAATCCGGCTCATTACCTGTGTTTTTTATGAAAAAATATGAATAAAGAATGTAAATTAAATAACGACGCGTCACAATGCAGTCTAACGCTCTCACAATGTTATCATACATAGGGTTTTTCCCTGACTGTTTTAACTCCGGAGCTCTTGCAATATTCAGGCTTTTGTAATACTATCTGACAAACTTTTTACTTTACCATTTTACTTCATAGCTCAGCATTCTCTCTCATACCCTCTTACCCATTACATTTAAATGAAATACAACTAAATTGAGTTTGCGTGCCTGCATAATACTCTTTGGAAATTATAAGTGAGAATGTTCTTAGGTTTTGGCTCACTTCAATTGAACTGTCACAACATGAGAAAATTTATATAATAGAGAACTGGAGTAAGACAGGCCTTTCATTTTGTTTTGTCTCTCCTGATCGTTCGTAAGAAATGCTAATTCATGACCACCTTTTCACAATTTGATTGGAGCATGCATTCATAATGGAAAATAGTTGACATAATAATCTATCCCCAGGCATTATCATGCCAACATGTACTTATATATACATGTACTATATCTTTGTGAGACGTAGATATAAAATGTCTCAGGTTTTCGATTATAGTAATTTCGAGGAAATTTCTTTAATCTTTATCATATATGTAAACTTGAGGCTATTAGATTTACATCCACTTACCTCTGTTCCTGTGAAAAAATGCAAGTGTCAACCTCAATGTCATCCACGAATCGCACGTACTCGGGCGGCCAGTGGAAAAAAAAAAAAAAAAACCACCGGTCACACGCGCCAAGGGCCATGGCATGCAGTGCCAATATAATAATAGCTCGCACAAATTGATACATAACATCTGTGTTTGTGTGCATGGGGACGATCCGATGGTTCATACAACAAAAGGGTTTCGTACAATTATTTTAACATTGTTAAACGTACTCTTCCACATTTACGTAGCATATAATGTGTCTTTATATTTATTTGGATTGTTATCTTGAGAATTGCTAAAAACCGTTATTATGAAAAAGTGGACCTTTCAGAATTTGGGGGGTGCGTACGCACCCGACGCACCCCCCCTGGCTACGGGCCTGTTCAGGTTTGCAGCGGCCATATTACGAGCGCTTGGATACATGCGACGGGCAACTCTGACGGTGCCACGGCTACTACGTTTTTCAATTTCCGATCTCTCGTACTGTTGCGTATTGCAGGCGCTGCGCTGCCGCCGCAGTGCGGCTAAGCCTATATAATGATTTTCACTTTTTATTCAAATTTTTGATTCAAAATATAAAACAAATATACTTTGCCTAGTTTCGAGTTTCTTGTTAAAACTATGGGCCTCGGTGACTCCAAACTAGTACTACTAGGCCTAGTACTAGTTTGGAGTCACCTCTGCCCATAGTTTTAACAAGAAACTCTCAAGGCCAAGTATATTTGTATACTATTCTGTTTACTAAAGAAAAATGAAAATGATATGGTGTTGTGTGCCTTTAATTGCACTGAATCGTAATTATTATCAATCAGCTATTTTTCTTGACTGTTGTTCTGCTAGCAGATTAATTTGGATTAAATTCGTTTGAAATAATTCGCAGGCTCCCTGAATATACGGTTCTTGGATTTTGTAAGTGTTCGGTTTTGGATGGTTTGAATTTATTTCTGTATTATTATACCCTTGTACAGTCCATCAAAACGACGTCTGTATAAACAAAGTATAGTATGAAGGACCAATGTAAGAGGTGTGAATTCCGTTACGTCGGTGGTCATGGTGATCACAGTCCCAACATAACTACTTATATACATTATTGACAAATTTTGTCCTTCATCATCGTGACTAAAGAATTACAACTACATGTATAAGCACTAGCTGTCGGACGGAAGTTCAGTAGTACAGTCGATACAATGCCTGTCTAAAAATTAGATTGTTGATTCAAGTCCAACCTTATGCACTGATCAAGTTTAGCGGTATTTGAACTTTGACCCCGTGCGCACTATAAAGTTTCATCAACAAGTGTAAGGGTAAATCGACAGAATCAGCAGTACATGTATTAACAAACCATTGATATCGATAAACATGATGCACAAACGTCTTTTCAATTTCAGAGACGGTCTATTTCACGATAGGATTGATAGATGGATGATCAGTGTGAGTTTTCCTTTTCATTTTTTATTGTTCATCAGTATAAGAAGTCTTAATATTTCATAGATCCGCTCATTCAAGTGCAAAGTCATTCATTTCTATGCAACCTGGAAGAAAAACAGTGTGCAATGCTACAGAAATCGTATTTAGTCACATCGACATTCAACTCTCTCTGTTTACTGGAAAAATTACTTATCATGTATCTTACTGACATGTTTTGCTATATTTTTACTGCGCAATGAGTATATTGCTTATGTTTGTCTATTAGTATATGCTAACGTTATGTTATCATTTTAAATCATTGCACTTGTTAGCATTTGTCTTTGTGTCTCTGAAATTTGTATTGAATTTGTATTTGATTGAATGGGGAAATAAATGAAATCAAACCAAACCAAGTATCTAATGACAACTGATCCATTAAACGATGTGGACAACTAAATATTAGTTATTATGATAATGCTAACAATAATGATAATATGGTACATTTATATTGCGCAGCTACTATAATAATATACTCTACTGGGCATTATAAAATAAAGTACATAATTCAAACAAAGAATACATTACTTCAAAAAGACCTTAAACTCATTAATTGTAGCTGCAAAGCATGTAAAAATGACAGGTGATGTGAATTTTGAAAATCATTATCGCATAATAAATGAGGGGCCCTACCATGAATCCCTATAAGGGACGCCTGTTTATAGCTGTATTAAGCGTTAAAGGAATGGCACAGTTTCGGTTGAGATTTCATTTCATTTTATTTCATTTATTTCCACATCCTGGTAAAAAGCATTTACAAAGAATACTGGGAACGATACATACACAGTTGAACATTGGAACAAGACAGGAGAAAAAAAGTCCAACTTACAAAAATTTTACAACAGACAAACACAAAATAAAGGCTGCGTTCACATAGAAGTATACTATTCGGGTATTCGGGCTCGTTTTTCGAGGGCACGCGAATAGCTTGAATCGAACGATAGGATTTCCCACAGAACTCTGTGGGATTTCCTCACACCGGTTCACATTAGGCTGCGTTCACATAAAAGTATTCGGTATTCGGTATTCGGTATTCGGTATTCGGGCACCGAGTACACCATCACCTGCACCGTCAACTCACCATCCCATGCAGTGAGGATTTCTTCCTCCTACATCCCAGCAAATCTTATTAACAATTTCTAAACTGCATCAGAATGTCAGTCTACATGCTTATTTTTGCTAAAGGGCAAATCCAGACCAAAAGTGTCATTATTTCATAAACGAGAGACGGTATACGCTGCAAGAAAATCGAACAAGCTCGATTCCCACTTTGCTATACTTTTCGCAGCTATTCGGTACTTTCGAATAGTGCCCTCCTATGTGAACCGGTGTGAGGAAATCCTATCGTTCGATTCAAGCTATTCGCGTGCCCTCGAAAAACGAGCCCGAATACCCGAATAGTATACTTCTATGTAAACGCAGCCGGAGGCGCTGGGGCTTGTGCTTATCTTTCAATAAGCCGGTTCGTAATTAGCTCATGTACACCTGGGTACAAATGACCTTTCCTTTTTTCCTCATCTGGTTAGTACTAGGCACTTCACCTGTTTTCAAAGCAGCCTAATACATAAGCTTGCCCGACGTAACAATTTATGGGATTCATGTTCAAACAAGGAATGAACTTGCGCTTAGTTCAGGTGGTCAGAATACTCCATCAGTTGACAATTTAGCAGGCATCCATTTCATTGTTTTGTATTGATAAGAGCCTACTGCCTTTATTGCAAAATACATTCTTGCTGCCAGGTGGATATGCTGGCAAGCGTCATTTAGATAAGGATCAATTGAATAGACCAGTTCGTAATTCCACTTTAGTCTAGCGGGCGACGTATTTTTAGCCTGAATCAGTCCTTGATTGGCAGTCAATAAAGGGCGCGACGATGTGGAAGTCAATAGAGTCCCTCAATAGAGAGAGTTACGACATGGGAGGTCCGAAATTGAACGCCTTTTGGAAACAAAATGGAGGTTCAAATTCTTTCTTTTCAAAAGAAACAGATTCTCACCGCGCGTGAATAGAAAAGTTACGTAATAGTGGAATTTCTGGAAACATGGCGGCGTTCAAATCTATGGTTGTCGCAACTCTCTCTATATAGGAACTCTAGAAGTCAAGTTGAATAAAATACGTCTAGTAAGAAACCTCCGAATAGAGGCGTGAAACCGGGCGTGGCATGCTAGTTGCAAGTCTTCAATATTAAAGTTTCATTGGCTGAGCACCAATGTCAATCAAAATACATTGCAGAATCCAAAGGAATTCTAGTCTACTCTCCTAGGTATAATAGATTATTGTCTTTTAGGGAAAATAGACTGTCCCTGTCTCTTTCACATTATCATAGTATTTTGCCATTCTTTCCCATTCATTTTGAGGTGTATAACATCTTATCTTACTTCAAATAAGAGAATGATAGCAGTCAATGCGACTACATGCATTTGAAAATTCATGAGGGTTCTGCACATGGAAACTACTCCAAAATTACTGCCGAATGCAAACCTCTCACTGTTGTTGTAAAGTCTACGAGATATTCACTGTCATTGTCGGTTTTGAAAGTGTGATTTATGAATTTTTCCCACTGACATGTTTTTCACTTTAAAATACTTTATTTTCTCATATCAAAGCTACTAAGATATTTGCTAAACATCAATTAAATCTGCCGTCAAGATAACAATCTCTATTGACAAGCACCATCTACATTAAACAGACATTTCGTGGGTGATCACACTGTCATAGGAAAATCCGTCCGTGGTACATTTCCTGTGAAAGGGAAAAGAGAAGATCTGCGACACAAAAGGATTCCTGCAAAGCCAAAGGCTCGGGGAAACATAGTGCATTCTCTGCAATCCGTAATTAAATGACGTCAGTCTTACAGATGGCTGTACAGTTATAGTGAAGGGAAGTCGATGCTGATTGACATTCTCTATACACAAATAATTATGGAGATGACGACATCTTTTTTTTTGTCCATTCGGAATGCATGCTTATGCAGAAAAACGTGAAGCTCAATTGAGTAACACCAACAATAGTCCATGGGCCAGGACAGATATTGGTACCATCTGAGGTGGCAAAACCTTTTTGGTGTCATTTTGTTTGTCGTGCATAGATATGCTTATCAAGCTATGATAGCATTTCCAAATGAGTAGCTTAGTCATAGTAAATGAATTTTTAACCAATTTGGTCTCGTTGTTATATCCCTATACTTCTGAATCGAAACTAACCGCTATACAAAGAAGAGCACTGTCTTCTGTATGTTCCGTAGAGCTGTAAAATGCAGCTCTATGGAATGTTCACAGGTGTTCTATAGTAAACGCGGTGCGCTTAGTCTTTATTCAAGGCAGCGAAGGGAATATCCAAAGGTTATGATGTCCACAGCGCTTAGTCTCTATTCTAGACGGCGAAGGGAGTATCCAAAGCGTATGATACAGTGTATATCCTTTTATCTAAAAACAACAACAACAAAAGCAATTCCTCGTGAATTTTACCGTACCTTTCAATTATTTATCATTTTCCGGCGAAAACGCTACGGTGAAAACGCTGACACCACGCCAATGTCGCTTTATTTCCCTCCAACAATATAAGATAATGCAAAAACAATGTACCGGTACACTACGATACATTATTGTAAATGAACAGAGTGATTTTTGTTTAAAACTGATGTATTTGTTGATAGGGTAGTATAAAAACAGTATAGATAATCCCTTTTATGAGGAACTTTAGATATGATAACGGTACATTGGTCTAGATAAAGACTAAGCGCACCGCGTGACAGCTGTGGACATCATAACCCTTTGGATATTCCCTTCGCTGCCTTGAATAAAGACTAAGCGCACCGCGTTTACAACAGAACACCTGTGGACATACAGAAGGCAGTGCTCTTCTTTGTATAGCGGTTTAGTTTCGATTCAGAAGTATAGGGATATAAAAACGAGACCAAATTGGTTAAAAATTCATTTATCATGACTAAGCTACTCATTTGGAAATGCTATCATAGCTTGATAAGCATATCTATGCCCGACAAACAAACTGACACCAAAAAGGTTGTGCCACCTCAGATGGTACCAACAACCCATTTTTCGGGTCTTGGCCCATGGACTACAAGTTTGTGGATGATGCACCAAAAAACGACATGTTGGGAAAGTGGGGTGCAACACGCAAAGTCTATGACTGAGTCCAAAGCACCCATCAAGATCCGTGTGGCTCAACTGAAGCGTTTGGCACCTTTTTCACCAGAAATATCTCGTTTAGAGGAAAGCTATTGTGGATTACGTAGAGGCACTTATTTGTTTAGATCTGTCAGAAATAAACTTTTCCCATCTTTCTCGACATGATTTTATCAATACTGTGTTCTTTCATTTTCTTTGTCGAAGGTATTCGAAGGATCGTTAATTCGAAAACGAAAAAAGTTCCAATTCCGAAAATGAAGTGAACTTGTTTTAGAGACAAAAGACTGTAATAATTTGTTATTGTTACTCCAAGGTTCCGCAATTATATTTCCTCAATTTACTTTGTTTTGATTATGCAATCTTATTCTCTGTTACCCAAAAAGTTCAATGTTTATGTTCTTTTCGGAAAATGAAATAAAATTCGAATCAATTTGAACATAACAACAGGCGTGATAGTCCTATTACGCAATGAAAATTGAACAAAAACACAGAGAGAGAGAGAGAGAGAGAGGGGGGGGGGGGGAGGAGAGAGAGATGGAAAATACACAAACTCCCCGAAACACTCACTGGCGAACTGGAACACAATCGTACAATTTGCAAATTGCATTTTTCATGGAAACATGAACAATTTATCCCTCTCCGCCGTATGCTCCCATAGTCATCTATGGCATCATTATGATGACCATGCATGACGTATTATTATAGAAACAAATATTACAAGAGGCCACCTAAGGGCTCTCCCCACCCCCACCCCCCCCCCCCCAAAAAAAAAGTCACGCATGCGTGTACTGATGATACCCTCTGAAAGACTACTGTGTACACCCTTGATCATTATCAGCCACCACCCACCCTCAAATAACTAATCTACAGAAACAATGACCCTCCCTCTTCTCGACAGTACCAGCTTCTCCACAAATGGATATAGTGTTCGGATTAACGAACCTTCATTGTTGGATTGACGAAGCTTAATTCATGCTGGGATTAACAAACCTTATTACATTTTGAATGAATGAATCACTGGAAAACCGGACCTTGTTTCATTTTCGTATTAACGAACCTTCGAAAAAACAAATGCAATTTCATTTCAGGCCATCACACCTTCGGAATATCAACCCATATATCATTTTAGATCAACAAATAAACTTTAGGAATTATGAGCCTTATTTCATTTTAGGTATATCGAAAGGGTCTATAAACCCTTTATTATAGCAATATTCTGGATGAAACTGATTTTGTCAGCCTCACGTGAAGGGTTTGAGTTCAAACAGGGTAAGATCCAAAAAGTATGATTTTACGACATTGATTTGGTCTAGAATAATGCTCAAGTGATATAACTTGAATACCAGTTAATTGATGCACGTTCTCAATGTGCGATATCACGAAGTTTCCACCAAGAGACATGCGTTATGGGTTACTCTCTATAAAAAAAAAAAAATCGAGTGACAATTTTCACTCTTGAAGGAGTGAATACAAAAAAGAGTGAATTTAGAGTGAAATTGGAGTGAATTTTGAGTGAAAATGTTCATCTTCACTCATTTTGGAGTGACCTCAGGGATCACTCGAAAATTTTGGAGTGATCCCTGACGTCACTCTAAAACGAGTGACAATGAACATTTTCACACAAAAATTCATTCCAATTTCAATCTAAATTCACTCTTTTTTGTATTCACTCCTTGAAGAAAAAAAATTTTCACTCGATTTTTTTTTAGAGAGCTTATAGAGGAATCAAATACATGAGACACGAAAAAGGTGAAAACGGTGACGTCAGATCCGTAACATAAATTTCATATTAATTCGAGGTTATTTGTTACCATCGCTCATTAGGAAGAATGGAAATCAGATATAAATGTTAGTGCACCAATATAAAGGGCGAAACTGCTTTCGTCATCCGTGCCGGCCTGCTCTCGAAAGTCTAAAGCTGTCCTTCTGCTACCCAATGGGAAATGTCAATTCTTAGCGTTGATGAAATGATTTATCGAATGGAGATTATTTCTTGTTATTACCTATTCAAAACCGTACATCCTTGGAACTATGACAATACTCCTTTAGTTCGCCATATTCTGGGAAACATTATTTCTTCGCAAAATTTCTCCTAAAGTCCGGAAACATTCTTATTATAACTACTGTTCACGTTTTGTATATTTAACAATACTTAACTCTGATTTTACTGTTTCAAATTTTTACTGTGGTTGTTTCAATCCCTAACTCACATTCTAGAACTATTTTAAGCACTACTGCCAAGTTATTGTTTCATCTGCAAATGGTAAATCATGACTTAAATGAAACTTGACAGCCATATATATGTATGAGTTGGTGACGTTATGCCTATCAACTGTCAACTCTTGGGCCCACGTGCTCAAGGTCAAAGGTCAAAAAGGTCAAATGCCAAAAAAATTAATTACAGTATTTCCCCCATATATATGCAATGCCTGAAGGTACTTCTTGAAATTTCGTGTATACATGAACTACGACCAAATGAAGATTCTCCAGAGAGAGTTTCGTGTCGTGAGGTCAAAGGTCAAAGTTCAAGTGAAAATGTTAACTTAGATTTCACTTTCTCTCCATATCTCACAAATGGTTCAAGATATCTTCATGGAATTTAGTACATATGCATGCACTGACTTGCAGTTATTATGAAGGCAATGTAGGGGTCATGGTTCAGAGGTCAAGGTCAAATACTCTTAATTTCACTATTTTCCTCTTATCTCCCCATATGCGATGCTTGCAGGATTTTTCTTGAAACTTAATGTATGCGAGTATTACCTAAAGAGATTCTGTTGGAAGTACCTGGCCATGAGGTCAAAGGTCAAAAGGTTCAAGGTGTAGTGAAAGTGCAAAGTTTCACTTTTTCCCTTAACTTATATGAAAGGGTCAAAAGTTAAGTAAAAATCCTCGAATCTTCAAATACACGCGCTTTTAGACAATAATAGCCATTCATCCAATTAAACCTACTTCAACGAAAGTGAGCATTCAGCATATTTTGTGACAAACCTGTCATTTTAATGTTTTCTGAAAGGTATTATATGAAACTGTCATCACACGTCAAGACATTGTACATGTACTATAAACTTACAAGGTGAACCATGCATTATGGCGGAAACATACTAGTCGTCAGAGCAGCATTTCTATGTGTGTGTGTGTGTGTGTGTGTGTTTTATTTTGTTTTAGGTGGCCTCTTAGTGCAATAATTGTTTCTACATATGGCTCATCCTGATGATGGGTATACAGAGGAGAGGATAAAAATACCTAATTTTAATTCATAATACAATTTACAAAATACGATTTTATTCCGGTTCGCCAGTGAGAGTGTGTATCGGTAGTGTTTGTATGTTTTTAAATACGTGTGAGTGTGTGTATGTGTGTGTGCGTGTAAATGTTAAGTACTTGACCATGTTTTTGTTTAATTTTCACTGCGTAATATCCTATCCTTCCTTGTTATATCGACATATTTTGTCACTAAACACAGCTTAGTTTATTTCATCTTCGGATCAACGATCCTTCGAACAACTTCGGAAAGGACATCAAGAAACACAATTCTTAATTCACAAATCTGGAATCTTGGCATAAAAGGCAGACAGTGTTTATCTCTGACAAATCTAAATTAATGTGTATATAATGCGTTATCAACAATTCATGGCTTTCCTCTAAACGAGATGTTTCTCATGAAAATGGTACCAGACATTTCATTTGAACCATGCATGGGTCTTTTCTGGCGCTTTTGACGAGGTCATAGATTTTGTGCATTGTGCTCTAGTTTCGTAACATATCGTGTTTTTGCTCATTGTGTGTGTGTGTGTGTGTGTGTGTGTTTACACCATCCACATAGGATAGCTCGTTAATGCTATTTCTTTTTTTTTAGCTTCACATTTTCTACATAGGCATGCATTTCGAATTGCCAGGAGGGATGTCCATATCTACATTTGAGTTGTAGATGTTAATCAGTACTTATACCGGGTGTCCCAAAAAAAAGCGGAACGGTGGATTTTCAGTACCTTGCGGTCTAAAAGTTATATATCTTTTGACATCATTAAAAAGAGCATCTTCCGCAAAATACTATGATACCAAAATCATTTAATTTGGTTCAGTACCTTTTATTCTACACCAATTTCTGAAAATGCAGTGATTGTCAAATTTCGCCAGATTTTTGCGACTTATGAGATAATAATTTGAGTGCGACACGCGATCCATACGGTGAATATTGTGTAAGCTCGGTGATCCATGTCAACAAAAGATACAGCTTTCACATTGGGCGCGGGCCAGGAAAAAAACAGTGTGTGTGTGTGTGTGTGTGTGTGTGCGCTCCCAATATGAAAGCGTTATCTTTTGTTGACATGGATCAACGAGCTAACACAATTCACCGTATGGAACGCGTGTCGCGCCCAAATTATTATCTCATAAGTCGCAAAAAATTGAAAATGACTGCATTTACAGAAATTGGCGTAGAATAAAAAGTGCTCAACCAAATTTAATGATTTTGGTATCATGGTCTTCTGCGGAAGATGCTCTTTCTAATGATGTCAAAAAAATAAATCACTTTTAGAACGCAAGGCACTGAAAATCCACCGTTCCGCTTTTTTTTTTTTGGGACACCCGGTATAATTAAGTCTTCTGTGAGACTGGCGTCTCGTAATTTCATGATTGCAAAGAATGCACAATATTCCCCTGGCACTTTGGCTTAGCAGGAATTCTTTTGTGTTGCAGATCCTCTCTTTCCTTTTTCACAGGAAATGTACCACGGACGGATTTTCCTATGATAGTGTGATCACTCACGAAATGTCTGTTTAATGTAGATGGTGCTTGTCAATAGAGATTGTTATCTTGACGGCAGATTTAATTGATATTTAGCAAATATCTTAGTAGATTTAACTTGAAAAAATAAAGTATTTTAAAGTGATAAACATGTCAGTGGGAAAAATTCATAAATCACACTTTCACAACCGACAATGACAGTGAATATCTCGTAGACTTTACAACAACAGTGAGAGGTTTGCATTCGGCAGTAATTTTGGAGTAGTTTCCATGTGCAGAACCCTCATGAATTTTCAAATGCATGTAGTCGCATCGACTGCTATCATTCTCTTATTTGAAGTAAGATAAGATGTTATACACCTCAAAATGAATTGGAAAGAACGGCAAAATACTATGATAATGTGAAAGAGACAGGGAAATTCTATTTTCCCTGAAAGACAGTATGTATTATACCTAGGAGAGTAGACTAGAATTCCTTTGGGTTCTGCAATGTATTTTGATTGACATTGGTGCTCAGCCAATGAAACTTTGATATTGAAGACTGGCAACTGTCATGCCACGCCCGGTTCCACGCCTCTATTCGGAGGTTTCTTACCAGACGTATTTTTAGTCAACTTGACTTCCACATCGTCGCGCCCTCCATTGACTGCCAATCAAGGACTGATTCAGGCTAAAAATACGTTGCCCGCTAGCGTGTTTTTTTTTAGACGGCACAGATTGGGGACCCTATCCCTAAACCTAACCCTAATCCTAATCCTAACCCTAACCATCAAACCCTAACCCTAACCCTAACCCTAACCCCTGACCCCAACCCTAACCCTAACCCTAACCATAACCATAACCATAAACCCTAATCCAACGTTTTTCCCATAGGTTTAACACGCGCCATGCCCCAATCTGTGCCGTCTTTCAAAAAAACGCTGCCCGCTAGACTAAATTCCACTTTGCGCATGAGCAGAAAAAGGTCATTTGTACCAACAGGCATTTTGGTTTATTAATTCACCGAGATGAGCATCTGTGATGTGATGATTATTCATGTGATGCTTATCTAATTAGTGCTTGCCAGCACATCCACCTGATAGCAAGCCTGGCATTTGCAATATCAAAAGAAAAAGGTTGTTATTGCATTCCATACGAAACAATGAATTAGATGCCTGCTAAAATGTCAACTGACTGACTATTCTGGTCACCTGGTCTAAGCACAAGCTCATTCTTTGTTTGAACATGAATTCCACAAATTGTTATGTCGGGCAAGCTTATGCATTATACCGCTTTGAAAACGAGTGAAGTTCCTAACCAACTGAGAAAAAAAGAAAGGTCATTAGTACCAAGGTGTACATGAGCTAATCACGAACTGGCTTATCTAAGTGAATTTACAAATCATAATGCCTATTGGTACAAATGACCTTTTTCTGTTCATGCGCAGAGTGGAATTACAAACTGGTCTATTTTGTTTCTGCTTCAATGAGCCAAATGACCAGTCACAAGTTGATCTGCGCCTCTGCGACACAGACAGTCATTTGAGGACGGGATCTCGTCTGGATCACTTCTAATCAATCAAGTTATAGCCTGAGCAAGTGGTGTATCGTCATGGCGGAATCCACCATCAACACCAGCCCATATAAGATTGACACGATAGAAATGCATGCTGGCGGGGATTCGTTTCGCCTGATTCTTTCTGGCTTTCCTAAGAACTCTGGAAACACGATTATGGAAAAATGGCGTCACGTTCGAGACCACTTCGATCACTTGAGACGGGCACTATTGCTCGCACCCCGAGGTAATGGCTCCTACGGCCTGCTAATCGTAGAGCCAGACCACGATGAAGCAGATTTAGCAGCTATTTTAATGTGCAACCAGGGCTTTGGTGCTATGTGCGGCTCTGGAAACATGGCCCTTGCCCGTTACGCCGTGGACTTCGGGGTCGTTAAAGCGGTTGCACCCGAAACGCAAGTCAACATACAGTGGGTCTGCGGATTGGTCAAAACTTTCGTGGAGTACGACGACCAAACCAAGAGATCTGGGAAAGCAAGATTCCACAGCGTTCCAGCTTTTGCATTCAAAACTGGTAAGAGGATTGTCTCGCTGGGTATTCTCCATTGCATACACGTATCGTATGATCATTCATTTGAATAGCGCTGTTACACATGCAGATTGGTTTTAATTTTATAGCCATTTTTACACACACACACACACACACACACACACACACACACACACACACACACACAAACAAACCCACGAATATATAGGCCGTGTCACATCTTTCCGGGCAAGCCTTGCGTACGACTTGCAAAGAACAATTTTGACTACCCGGAGGTCCCCGTAGATGATCCGCACATGTCATGACAATACCTATAGCATGTATCTCACCCGTAGTCGCCCGGAGGTGGGCACGCATATTATTTTACCTGCAACCGTGTTTAGGCTCTGTCACACTTTTCCGGGCAAGCTACTCGGGCTTGTTACGTGTAGGGATTTTCTAGCATACCGGACATTCCTGAGGGCGGGAAAGGGTTGAGCGAGTCAGCGCATGTGTCTTACTTGCTGGACGCGTTCTACTTGAATTATCCTTGCGAGTATACTGTGTGACCTTTGTACCAGTCGCGTGGGGGCTGACAACTCAGTGAAGGAATTCCTCTAAGGCTGCGTTCACATAGAAGTATACTATTCGGGTATTCGGGCTCGTTTTTCGAGGGCACGCGAATAGCTTGAATCGAACGATAGGATTTCCTCACACCGGTTCACATAGGAGGGCACTACTCGAAAGTGCCGAATAGCTGCGAAAAGTATAGCAAAGTGGGAATCGAACTTGTTCGATTTTCTTGCAGCGTATACCGTCTCTCGTTTATGAAATAATGACACTTTTGGTCTGGATTTGCCCTTAGGCTGCGTTCACATAGAAGTATTCGGTATTCGCTATTCGGTATTCGCTATTCGGTATTCGCTATTCGGGCACCGAATACACCGCCACCCGCACCGTCAACTCACCATCCCATGCAGTGAGGATTTCTTCCTCCTGCATCCCAGCAAATCTTATTAACAATATCTAAACTGCATCAGAATGTCAGTCTACATGCTTATTTTTTGCTAAAGGGCAAATCCAGACCAAAAGTGTCATTATTTCATAAACGAGAGACGGTATACGCTGCAAGAAAATCGAAGGAGCTCGATTCCCACTTTGCTATACTTTTCGCAGCTATTCGTACTTTCGAATAGTGCCCTCTTATGTGAACCGGTGTGAGGAAATCCTATCGTTCGATTCAAGCTATTCGCGTGCCCTCGAAAAACGAGCCCGAATACCCGAAAAGTATACTTCTATGTGAACGCAGCCTTAAGGCTGCGTTCACATAGAAGTATTCGGTATTCGGTATTCGGTATTCGGTATTCGTACTCGATATTCGCTATTCGAGCACCGAATACACCATCACCCGCACCGTCAACTCACCATCCCATGCAGTGAGGATTTCTTCCTCCTACATCCCAGCAAATCTTATTAACAATTTCTAAACTGCATCAGAATGTCAGTCTACATGCTTATTTTGTATAACGAGCAAATCCAGACCAAAATTGTCATTATTTCATAAACGAGGGACGGTATACGCAGCAAAAAAATAGAACAAGCTCGATTCCCACTTTGCAATACTTTTCGCAGCTATTCGTACTTTCGAATAGTGCCCTCCTATGTGAACCGGTGTGAGGAAATCCTATCGTTCGATTCAAGCTATTCGCGTGCCCTCGAAAAACGAGCCCGAATACCCGAAAAGTATACTTCTATGTGAACGCAGCCTTAGCTTACAATTTCTAAACTGCAGCACGAGAATAGCTTGAATCGAACGATAGGATTTCCTCACACCGGTTCACATAAGAGGGCACTATTCGAAAGTACCGAATAGCTGCGAAAAGTATAGCAAAGTGGGAATCGAGCTTGTTCGATTTTCTTGCAGCGTATACCGTCTCTCGTTTATGAAATAATGACAATTGGTCTGGATTTGCCCTTTAGCAAAAATAAGCATGTAGACTGACATTCTGATGCAGTTTAGAAATTGTTAATAAGATTTGCTGCGATGTAGGAGGAAGAAATCCTCACTACATGGGATGGTGAGTTGACGGTGCGGGTGATGGTGTATTCGGTGCTCGAATAGCGAATAGCGAATAGCGAATACCGAACACCGAATACTTCTATGTGAACGCAGCCTAAGGGCCTCCTACTGGCGTTCTGCGTGGACCTCTACGGGCATTCCCGCGACTCACCCGGAAAAAGTTTTGGTCATGCTCAAAACTTGGCTGCGGTTTAATCGGACTTGCGTGAGCACCTCCGGGCAACTACGCGCTAGATACTGTCAGGTGCGGACCAACTGCGGAGAGATCTGGGGAGTAAATTTGTTTCCCCGCAAGTCAAGCCGCAAAACTTCCCCCGTACGGTATGACAAGGCATGAACGAAAATTGCAAACATTCTTGTTCGCCCGCTGAAAATCTTCTATTAACGTGCTGGAAACTACCTCCTCGCCACAAGCCCGCGTAGCTTGCCCCGAACGGTGTGACACGGCCTTATTGATATATTAATAATAACGAAAAATATATTCAATCATATTGAATGAATATGTAGTTTAGATATGATTTCATGAATACGTTACATAAAACTTTGAAGAATGCAAATATTTTTGAAAGAAACCTATGTCAACTGACATGAAATAAACTTAGGAAGGAAAAAAAAAATGGTCTTCCGCTCTCGCCGCTCTAGAGTAAAAGGGACGCAGCTGATTCGCTGGAAAATTCGCAGCCAAAATGTCAGACAGACGAAAGATGATTTCCTCGTTTTGATCCCACCATTAATCTTTCTCATGTAAAGCTAACATTTCTTATTTCATAGATTTGATTATTGCCATTGAAACTTGAAAATAGAATTTGAGAGAACAAAGCTTGATCACATCGGCGTTTTTTCATTAACTATAGTGATGAAGCTTTTCCCATGCAATTCCAACATTCCGTGAGGGCATCGTATGCCATCGTATGATCCCCAGTCAGTGCCAGTAGACTACAGGTACATAAATCTTCATGGAGCAAGTCGCGAGTGGTGGCAAAATCTTCTTGTTCCATTTTGTTTCCATCGTGCGTTCTTTCGGTAAATTCTAAATGAAGATTCACATCTTAGCTTTTAACAAAGTTGGGGCAAACTTCGTATTTTGAAATTGAAAATTTCATGTTCGGATGATATTGCCATCTTAATGTCAGTTTTGGGATACGTGATGCCATCCTAGACTGACTTCATACTGTTCCGAAAGTGACAGAAGATGACCATACGAATTAGGCCAATGGAATTTGCAATTTCCGCAAAATTTACCCTGAACCTGGTCGAAAGCTGATCCATAAAACCCAAAGCAAGTGTAAACTTTTGTTAGCAGCATGAGAAACGCCACCGGCAATATTGCCTCACGAATAACCCGATACGATCTCGGGAAAGTTGAAACATTTCTTTTATCAAGTTTATACGGCTTCATTCAACTGCATAAATAAATTGCTTCTTTTAATTTCCATCCTTGTCATGCTGTCAGATATGGAAGTCGATGTAGCAGGTTACGGGGTGGTAACGGTGGACATTGGTTATGGAGGAGCATATTATGCTTACGTCAGCTCAGACCAGTTGGGACTCGACGTTTGCAAGTCACCCATGAGAGACATCCAATCGGCAGCCATCGCGGTGGCAAAGGCAGTAGGATCAGCGGTGAACCTGACTCATCCCACTGATCCGGATCTGGCTACCCTGTATGGGACCATCGTAACGGATGGAAAAGACGAATGGAGCTTAGAGCCTTCTGTTAACATATGTGTGTCGGCTACTGGACAGGTATGCGCTGTTGATACCACTATAGTATTGACTAAAAATGTATCATTTAATGTACGTAATGCATAAAATGGTTCTGGTCATGATCAGAATGCAAGGGAACATCTACATCATACTGACATAATGTCACAAATAACTGACCCTAACAGAGAAGTAGTTTGTTTGCAGTTCCATGAGGCTGCGTTCACATAGAAGTATACTATTCGGGTATTCGGGACTCGTTTTCGAGGGCACGCGAATAGCTTGAATCCAACGATAGGATTTCCTCACACCGGTTCACATAAGAGGGCACTATTCGAAAGTACCGAATAGCTGCGAATAGTATAGCAAAATGGGAATCGAGCTTGTTCGATTTTCTTGCAGCGTATACCGTCTCTCGTTTATGAAATAATGACAATTTTGGTCTGGATTTGGCCTTTAGCAAAAATAAGCAGGTAGACTGACATTCTGATGCAGTTTATAAATTGTTAATAACATTTGCTGGAATGTAGGAGGAAGAAATCCTCACTGCATGAGATGGTGAGTTGACGGTGCGGGTGATGGTGTATTCGGTGCCCGAATAGCGAATAGCGAATAGCGAATAGCGAATACCGAATACTTCTATGTGAACGCAGCCTGAGGCGATGGGTTTCATTCGATTTATGTGACTACTTTAAAAAAGAAATCCACTCACAAATGTTGTCAACTACATTAGACTACAAACTACTTGATTTATATATAATGTGATATAATCTGTTTTGGTGTTGTATTTTCTGAACTTGCTTCTTTTCATCGTAAATGTTGCGATTGCATGCCCAGTATTGATTTTCAATTGTTTTATCTATTCTTTGGATTTGCTTTTGAATTTTTGTCATTTATTTACTTATGATTTTAACCCCATGTATATATATACATTGTATGCAATCCGTAATCTTATTATTTTCGTTTTTCTAACAACTCATTACATCTGAAATTTTGAATGAGCTTTCCAATTTATTCCATATTTCAAAATATTTCTTAAAACGTTTTACTAATTGTTCTTGTTTTTAACCATTGAATTATTATTCTTTGATTTTGATACAATCATTATATACCTCACCTTTAGTTTTCCGTAATTGACATATCACTTGCCATGAATTTTACTTTTCTTAAATTGTCATAGATTCATCTAAGCATTTTACACAAGTCTCCAGTTACTTTTTGTTTCGTTACTACGTATTTTTGTCTAAATTTATCAAAGTAATTATTTTACAACAATCTGTTTTTTTCTTTCACTGCATAGTGCCCTAGATATTTTTGAGGGTTTTATTTTCAAACACTCCATTTTATATCTAAACATATTCTGATTTGGTCATTGTTATATCTAATTGCCTTTAAGACTTTTCTATTATCGGTTGTTCTTTTTTCTCTCCTCATTTCACTGTATGTGTTTCCACCTGCATGTTTGTATAATTCGTTTTGTACGTGTCCATAATTATTGTACTCATTGTATGTGGACCCCATGGAAGAACAGCGTTGCCATTAGTCCATGGGCCAGGCCAGATGTTGGTACCATCTGAGGTGGCAAAACCTTTTTGGTGTCATTTTGTTTGACGGGCATAGATATGCTTATCAAGCTATGATAGCATTTTCCAAATGAGTAGCTTAGTCATAATAAATGAATTTTTAACCAATTTGGTCTCGTTGTTGTATCCCTATGCTTCTGAATCGAAACTAACCGCTATACAAAGAAGAGCACTGTCTTCTGTATGTTCCATAGAGCTGTAAAATATAGCTCTATGGTATGTTCACAGGTGTTCTGTTGTAAACGCGGTGCGCTTAGTCTTTATTCAAGGCAGCGAAGGGAATATCCAAAGGTTATGATGTCCACAGCGCTTAGTCTTTATTCTAGACGGCGAAGGGAATATCCAAAGCGCATGATACAGTGTATATCCTTTTATCTAAAAGCAACAACAACAACAAAAGCAATTCCTCGTAAATTTTATCGTATTTTTCAATTATTTATCATTTTCCGGCGAAAACGCTACGGTGAAAACGCTAATACCACGCAAATGTCGCTTTATTTCCATCCAACAATATAAGATAATGCAAAAACAATGTACCGGTACACTACGATACATTATGATGAATAATACTGTAAATGAACAGAGTGATTTTTGTTTAAAACCGATGTATTTGTTGATAGGGTAGTATAAAAATAGTATAGATAATCCCTTTTATGAGGAACTTTAGATATGATAACGGTACATTGGTCTAGATAAAGACTAAGCGCACCGTGTGACAGCTGTGGACATCATAACCCTTTGGATATTCCCTTCGCTGCCTTGAATAAAGACTAAGCGCACCGCGTTTACAACAGAACACCTGTGGACATACAGAAGACAGTGCTCTTCTTTGTATAGCGGTTAGTTTGGATTCAGAAGTATAGGGATATAAAAACGAGACCATATTGGTTAAAAAATCATTTATTATGACTAAGCTACTCATTTGGAAATGCTATCATAGCTTGATAAGTATATCTATGCCCGACAAACAAACTGACACCAAAAAGGTTGTGCCACCTCAGATGGTACCAACAACCCATTTTTCGGGTCTTGGCCCATGGACTACATGTTGGCAACGCTGAATATGGGCAATCCACTCGTTTTTATTTTTATACGGAACTAAATACCATACCATACCATACCATACCATAAGAAAGAAAACAGAAATAATTGTGCAAAAGTTATGACATTCTAAAATTTTTCGGAAAACATGCACGTCCTTACCAGTCGTTATGACTATTGAAATCAGCAAATTGATGATGTTATGCTCTCACAATTTCTTATTCAATTCAGATGTATAAAATATGACAAAAATCTCATATTTCAGCTTTATAGATATAAGACTTGCCTTAAAACCACCCAAAATAAAAAAGCAAATGTTGATTCTGATATATTGTGGTATGGAAATATGCTTTGATTATGTATAAGTTTTATAGAAATAACAGTTTTCGAAGTTTGATATAAAACATAGTATAAATTACAGTTCAACCTTGATTATCCGGCCATGTCGCGACCGGCGCTCATCCGGACACGCGAATTGGCCGGATATTTATAGGAGACACAATTAACCGGAGGGCCAAACCCCAAAAAGTCGCTTACTTAACGAGTGAGTTGCACTCTCTCTACAAACTAAGTAGACCATGCTTATTTTCAAGTTTTTATTGTAACAAACAATATTCCACTGGTCTACCTCAAAAAATTTGTTGCGAAAGCCTCCAAATCCAAGATGGCGTCCAAGATGGCCGCCATATTTACTGAATTTGTTATTTGAAACATAGAATTTGATTGAAACATCAGATTTCAACAAATGTGATGTCATGTGAAAGAGAATAAAATTTTCTACAAGTTGATACCATTTTTGTGGGTTATTGTGATAATTGAATTGAGATTTTAAGGAAAAAACACTCATTTTTTGATATTTTTCTGAAAAAAAGAAAATCATGAAAATGCTTGATTCAGCATAAATCAAAGAAAGACTGAAGGATTATCTTGAAACGTTTCAAGAATTTTGTTTGACATATAATTAATATTTGAAGAAAATTAGGGGTCAGTACCATTTTCGGTTCAGGAGTTATAATGTCTCAAACTTGAAAACTCACTATGTAAAAATGGCCACTTTAGCTGTGACAAGACCTTGTTGGTCGTAAAAAAAGCCTGCGCGCGCCAAGACTACTACACGCACCACTGGCACTGGCGCTTGTAGCAGTGCCGGTGGTGCATGTAGTAGTCTTGGCAAATGCAGACTCTTTCTTTAACAAACAAGGGTTTGTGCCTGCAAACTAACTTTTCATACCAAGTGGTAGCTCAGGTGACGCTGATTGCTATTATTTCAAAGTAGATTGTTCTGAAGCAGATGAGATGAAGCAAAAAATATCTTTCAAATAGAGGTAGAAGCTTGAAACAACCTTACTTAGGTTTTTATGGAGACATTTTTCAGAATGCACCATGAATATTTCTCTAAAAAGTAAAAAAAAAATGAAATTAAAAATGTTTATGAAAACCATGCACAAATTAACATCTTTCCCATATAATCAATATTTGGAGAAAATTAGAGGTCAGTATTGTATTTGGTTCAGGAGATATAATGTCTCAAACTTGAAATCCCATTTTACATATTATGTTATTTACACGCATCTGTTCCCAAAGACGTCACAGAGGGTCAAATCCAAGATCGTGCTTACTTTTCGAGTTCCACTCTCTCTATAAACAAGATCATACATAATATTAAGCATACTAAGCAATGTTCCGTAAGTACACCTCAGTAGATTTGTTGCAAAGTACAGATGCGGTCCAACAGGGCCGCCATTTTATTGAAATTAACATTTCAAACATAAAATTTGATAGAGACATTGGATTGCAACAAATTTGATGTCATATGAAGGAGAGTAAAACTTTCTAAAAGTTGATACCACTTTAGCTGTGTCTTGTGATAAATTGGGGGGGGGGTTGTTTGCTTCTCTTTTTTGGGGGGGATCCGTATTTTCATATTGTTTAGAAAAAAGGAAGAAATGTAAAAATGCATGATTTAGTATTTATCAAAGAAGAACTGAAGAATTATTTTGAAACCTGCGATTGAGATTTAGATTTACTGAGATTGAGACATAATTCATATTTCTGGAATTACAGGCAATATCATACACTGTTGACAAGTTAACATCTAAAAGTTGAAAAAATTATATTTATGCATTATAAATTTTGCTTACAATGTGTTTACATGGTCACATGTAATACTGTAATGGTCTAGTGACTTGCTAGTACTGCAAACTAACTTTTCATGCCAAGTGGTAGGTGACGCTGGTCGCTATTACTGTAGCATTTCATCATAGTAGATTGTTCTGAGGCAGATAAGATTGAACAGAAAGTATTTTCCAAAAAGAGATAGGAGCTTAAAATTTGGCACAAATTTTGCCAATGTGTAATATTTAGCGATAAAGATAGTATCCACACAAAATTCAAGATGGCGGTAATTAATCGAGGTTGTCGTTCAAGGCATTATTTACCATTGTGCACGTAAAACAAAATCCCAGCTTTACTTAATTCCTCAAACTAGTTCTAAACTGTGAGTTAGGGATTAATGTACAAACTTAAATCAGTATAATTAATGCTAAATATTGTTAGATATACTAAATAGATCTGATAAGAATGTTTTTTATGTCAACAGTTATCATGGTTATGGTTTCTTGAAAAGAATGTATGTTTTAGGCTTTATTATAATTTTTTTACATGGTAGAATGTTTTGTAATACAACTAACCTGCACATATAAATCGAATGTGATATCTCTCACAATGGTAAACAATACCTTTAGTGTGTTGCGTCAAAGTTAAATCTCAACTTATAACTTATAATTTGATATGTTTTTTTTTAAATCTTCTTATATTGCTGTCTATTACATGTTTCTATACATCCGAACGATATTGTACTAGTGTAAACCATATTGAGGGTCTTTTTTTTTTGGGGGGGGGGGGTGGAGCTCATTCCAGTGTTTGGGTAAGGCCCAATCTTTGATAAAAAAGAAATGCTTCTGTATCAAAGATATGCTTTTTTACTTGTATGTTACTCTGCTGTTGTAGAAACGTGAATGATGATGGTTTATGTGTAATAATGTCTGATCCGTAGATGTCCTTGAAAGCCCTTCTGATCCGAACCCCACCCCCCCCAAAAAAAAAAATCCAACATGGCGGCAATTTCTCAACTTTGCTCTTAAATGTGTTGTGCGAAATTACTTGTCAGTATATTGTTCGAATAAAATTGTCCAAATTGATTATTCGTGCTGTATATTCACATTTACAAATAAGCATGTTGAAACTGTATTTTCCGTTATAGTGGAGCGGCATAGCCGAACAATTGTGCATTTTGTGATAAAAACACCAAATTTCGTACACAGGTTGACAATCACGTTCAGATTAAATTTAGATATTGGGCCATCGTAAATAGCGCCCTCAACGTCCATGGCAGCCATTTTTCAAAATGGCTGCCATAAATGCCATGTTTTCATAAAATTTGCTTATTTTAGGAGAGAAAAGTCAATAAGGTTTTGGCTACAAATGGGAAATTACATTCAAAATAAATCTAGTTATTGGGCCATTGGAAATAGCGCTCTCAACGGCCATGGCGGCCATTTTTCAAAATGGCCGCCATAAATGCTATTTTTCAAAATGGCCGCCATAAATGCCATTTTTTCAAAATATTTGCTAATTTCAGAAGAGAAAGCCAGTAAGATTTTACAAACAAGTGGGAAATTACATTCAAAATGAATTTAGATATTTGGCCATTGTTAATTGCGCCCTCAACGTCCATGACAGCCATTTTTTTTCAAAATGGCTGTCTAATGTGCCACTTCTTCGATGATTTTGCAAATTTCAGAAAGGAAAGTTAATAAGATTTTGCCCATAAATGTTAATTACATTCAAAATAAATCTAGATATTGGGCCATCGGAAATTGCGCCCTCAACGGCCAATGCCATTTTTTGTTAAAAAATGCAAGTTTTAGAAGGGAAAACCATTTTTTTTTCTTTTTTGCAAACAAGCGGGAAATTACATCCAAAATAAATGCAGATATTGGGCAATTGAAAATTGTGCTCTCAATGGCTATGGCAGCCATATTTTTTTTTTAATGGGCACCATAAGTGCCACGTTTTCATTAAAAAAATGCTAATTTCAAAAGGAAAAGTCAATGAAATTTTGGTTACAAATGGGAAATGACATTTAAAATAAATCTCGATATTGGCCCATCGGAAATTGCGTCCTCAACGGTCATGACAGCCATTTTTCAAAATGGCCGCCATAAATGCTATATTTTCGAAAAGATGTACTAAAATCAGAAGGGAAAGCCGACGAGATTTTGCAAACAGGTGGGAAATTGCATTCAAATGTAAACTTATTTGGCCATTGCAAATGGCCCCCTCAATGGCCATTCCAGCCATTTTTCAAAATGGCCACCATGAATGTCTTTTTTTCGTAAAGTGTTGCAGACGTCAATCAGAATTTCCACAAAAGTGGAAAATTACATTCAAACTGAATTTGATAATAGGCCATCCAAAAGTGCACCCTCAACAGCCATAGCAGCCAAGTATCAAAACAGCTGCTATGGATGCTCCCCCCTTTTTTTTTGCAAAAATTTGCTGACGTCAGAAGGAAAAGTCAACAAGACTTTGCAAACAAGTTGAAAAATATTTCTCAAAATTAGATTTAAGTATAAGGTCTTCTTAGAAGGCGCCCTCAAGGGCCATGCTGACCGCCATGGATGTCTGCTTCTTCTTTTTTTGGAAAGATTTGCTAATTTCAGAGAGAAAATCAATGAAATTTGTACAAATGTTGAAAATCATATTCAAAAGAAAATAATATATGAGGTCATTACAAATGGCACCATCAACGACCATGGCAACCATTTTCCAAATGGCCACTATAGATGCTATTTATTTCTTGAAAATATGATAATGCCAGAAGAAGACAATACAATTTCTTGGGCAAATTGACAAAAGACATTCAAATAAATTCAAGTTTGAATATGAATTTGAATTTGAAATGAAGATATTGAGCCACCAATTAAACATCGTCCCCAACGGCTATGGCAGCTCTTTGTCAAAATGGCTTCCACACACTCCTCTTTTTATTTGCTTATTCCAGAAGGAGAAAGCAATAGAATACTGCCAAACAGCCATTATATCTAATGCAATCTGGTGCTCGAAGAAATTTAAATCTAAAAAAGGGTTTCATTGATGGGTTAGTTCTAATTTCATGTTTTCAGTTTAGTTCTAATTGTAGTATTTCGCGTGTCACTGCTAACAGTATGGATATCAAAGGTATGTCTTTTTATGGAAGCATAGCAAGTAAATTAACCTTTTTTCGTAAAATAAAAGGCCATTTTTTCGTATCTGTCTTAAGAATATTTAGGAAGTTACATTTTAGAATAGATACACGTCATATAGTCCCATATATTCAATGATATGGTGTTACTGTCAAAGTTAATACATGGCGCCATTATCCCTGGATATTCATATTACTCTTTTTCGGAAATTTTTCATGTTTGCCACCTAAAATATGCATTCATCATTGGTGAGATATAATCGCTAAGCATTTGCCTTGTTTATTTAGTTGTTCCTCAAATGATTTCTTTAACATCATATTTCAGATTATACAATGTCTCTGTGAGTATTCTACTGTCTTCCCCTTCTGAAGTTAAGCAAATTTTCAATACAAAAAAAAAAACAAGAGTGTACTGTAGCCAATTTGACAAATAGCTGAAATAGACACAATTTCTAGAGTTAATGCAATCTAGATATATTGTTTGATTTTAAACATGATTTTCAATTTATGTACACATTTGTTGACTTTTCTTTCTGAAATTACCATTTTTTTAAACAAAATGATTATGACAATGGCAGCCATTTTGGAATATGGCGGCCATGGCCGTTGAGGGCAGTATTATAATAATCTAATACAAATATTTATTTCAAACATAATTTTGAAATTGTGTGCAAAATCTTATTGACTTTTCCTTTTGTGAAATCAGGAAATAAAAAAAAAATAATGGAATCCATGGTGGCCGTTTTCAAAAATGGCTGCAATGGCTATTGGGGGCACTATTTACAATTATATAATACACAGGCGCAAGATATATTTCAAACGAAATTTTTAAATTGAGTGCAAGATCTTAATGACTTTTCCTTCTGGAATTAGTAAATTCAGAGAAAAAGGTGGTATTTATGGCAGCCAACTTTAAACATGGCCGCCATTGGCGTTGAGGGCGCAATTTGCTATGGCCCAACATCTAAATTTATTTTGAATTTTATTTCCCACTCGTTAGCAAAATCTTATTGATTTTCCCTTCTGAAATTTTTAATTGTTTTCCAAAAAATTGCATTTATGGCGACCATTTTGAAAAAAATGGCTGCAATGACCGGTAGGGGGCGCAATTTGCGATGGCCCAATATCTGAATTTATCTTGAATGTTATTTCCGACACGTTTGCAAAATCTTATTGATTTTTCCTTCTGAAATTTGTAAATTTTTACGAAAATGGCATTTATGGCGGCCATTTTGAAAAAATGGCTGCAATGGCCATTGAGGGCGCAATTTGCGGTGGCCCAATATCTAAATTTATTTTGAATGTTATTTCCCACTCGTTTGCAAAATCTTACTGATTTTCCCTTCTGAAATTTTAATTTTTTGCGAAAGATGCCATGTATGGCGGCCATTTTGAAAAATGGCTGCAATGGCCGTTGAGGGCGCATTTTGCTGTGGCCCTATATCTAAATTTATTTTGAATGTTATTTCCCACTCGTTTGCAAAATCTTATTGATTTTCCCTTCTGAAATTTGTAAATTTTTACGAAAAATGGCATTTATGGCGGCCATTTTGAAAAATGGTTGCCATGGCCGTTGAGGGCGCTGTTTACGATGGCCCAATATCTGAATTTATTTCAAATGTAATTGTCATCATGTGTGCGAAATTTGGTGCTTTTATCATAAAATGCACAATTCCTCTAATTTTTCAAGCTATATGCCGCTCCACTATTATCAGATTTTTCTTACATTGTTTTTAGGCTGATTTCATGTGGGTTATAGTGTCACAATTGATCTGAACTTATGCCATTGGTAGATGCTTTCCTATATTAGATATCAGGATCACTCGAGAGTGAAAATGTTCATTTTCATTCATTTTAGAGTGACCTCGGGGATCACTCGAAGAGTGACGAGTGATCCCTATTAAAGGCAGGGCTCGACACTAACGGTGGTCCGGTGGCCCGGGGCCACAAAAAACGCACGTCGGGCCACCAAAATATCAGAAATGAAGAATTTGGTGGCCTGATCGGGCCACCAAAAAAGGTCGGATATTTGCCTTTGGACCACCAAATATAAAAGTTAGTGTGGAGCTCTGCCTAAGGTCACTCTAAAATGAGTGAAAATGAACATTTTCACTCAAAAGTCACTCCAATTTCACTCTAAATTCACCGTTTTCTGTTATTCACTCCTCACATCAGAAGTAAAAACTTCCACTCGATTTGTTTTTTTCTTTTTCGGAGAGTAAAATATCACTGGTTTAAAAAATGTGTCCATAAAAACTTAAGACGGTTTAAGATAGCAGAAAAGACAAATTTGTATCAAAAACGAAATAATACATTTAATTTGGCGTAATACACTATGTCAACTTTGATGGCTGTCATCTTGATTTTTTTTTTGAGCGGTTGATCTAAATTCTGTCTTAAACTATCTATAACAAGATTGGTGCCAAGTTTCAAGCTACTACCTCTATTTGATTTTTTTTTTTTTTGCTTCATCTGATCTGCTTCAGAACAATCTACTTTGAAATAATAGCGATCAGTATCACCTGAGCTACCACTTGGTATGAAAAGTTAGTTTGCAGGCACAAACCCTTGTCTGTCAAAGAAAAAGTCTGCATTTGCCAAGACTACTACACGCACCACTGGCACTGCTGCAAGCGCCAGTGCCAGTGGTGCGTGTAGTAGTCTTGGCGTACGCAGACTTTTTTACGAACAACAAGGTGTTGGTCACAACTGAAGTGGCCATTTTTACATAGTGAGTTTTCAAGTTTGAGACATTATAACTCCTGAACCGAAAATGGTACTGACCCCTAATTTTCTTCAAATATTAATTATATGTCAAACAAAATTCTTGAAACGTTTCAAGATAATCCTTTAGTCTTTCTCTGATTTATGCTGAATCAAGCATTTTCATGATTTTCCTTTTTTCAGAAAAATATAAAAAAAATGAGTGTTTTTTCCTTAAAATCTCAATTCAATTATCACAATAACCCACAAAAATGGTATCAACTTGTAGAAAATTTTATTTTCTTTCATATGACATCACATTTGTTAAAATCTGATGTTTCTATCAAATTCTATCACTTAAATAACAAATTCAGTAAATGTGGCGGCCATCTTGGACGCCATCTTGGATTTGGAGGCTTTCGCAACAAATTTTTTGAGGTAGACCAGTGGAATGTTGTTTGTTACAATAAAAACTTGAAAATAAGCATGGTCTACTTAGTTTGTAGAGAGAGTGCAACTCGACCTCTGTTTTTAGCTTTTGGCCCCCCGGTTAAATGTTAATGTGTACTGTATAGCTGCCGTCCAAGCTGCCTTCCCAGTGCACTGGCAGCTAGGCAGGTAGCGTACCCGCAACGGTGGTGTAATCTATGCTAGCCTGCGCAAAATTGTCCCTTTTTCACAAAAAATAAAGTATATCTTTATGTGAAAATCATACATGTTTTACATCATTAGATATTTAGCAACCTATCATGCACATCTTATGAAATTAGTTAAATAGATCCATGAAAAGATGTTAAAGTCACTGTTTTTTCTCAATTTTTGGATGAAAAAAAAGTCCTTCACCGCGTGAACGCGTCCGGATAAAAGTGATTTCCGGATTAAAGGAGGCCGGATAATCGAGGTCGAACTGTGCATGAAAAATTTTAAGGACATGACATCACTAATTTGAATATTCATAGGAACTGGTTAAGAAATGTTTACGGAGAAAAGAATGTGAAATTACAAAATTTCATATTTTCTCTATTCTTATCCGATTTTTGTCGTTTTTTTGAAACGTTCTGTCGGGATCTTTACTCTTTCTTTGTTCATTTTAGTCTTACTTTATTCCATTTTTTTTTGGAATATCCACTTCAAAGCGAACGGCGGGTCTCGGGGAAAAAACGAAAACTTTTGTTTCTCTGTTTTTGTTATCAAAACACATGCCAATGAAAAAGAAATCTTTTCAGCGTAACTTTGATTTCTGTGAAGAGGAGGCAAGAACGTGTTTGCATAATTTATCGACTGATAATTTTTGATGCACAAAATTCCGTAGCCGACTTAGGCTATTGTGTGTGTGTGTTTATTACTGGTAGGGTAAATATTTATTGGTTTTAATGATAGAATTCACTGTTTACATGGGCGCGTGTATTCATTGGCTCGGAGACTAGGCGACCAAGTGTCGTTAATTGCAGAGACGTCTTCGTGACGTCACCGGGACGTCTTCGCGACGTCACTGGGACGTCTTCTGGAAACAGCCGGGTTTCCTGGGAGTATCAAACATGTTAAATTTTCGGGGCCATTTTCAAGACTTCAGCTGGTCTCGGAGACGTCTCAGTGACGTCTCCTATAGTAGGTGTTTCAAAAACATTTCCCACTTATGATCATTAATAGTTCAAAAACTATTCGTCCGATAAAACTGTCATTGATATGAGTAATAGCTGAATAGTGTAGGCCTACAATTTTGTTGGAGGTGATTTGAATGTGAAAGCATAAATCAGTCTCATTAAATCTAAGATTAATTTTGAAGTAAGGTTTCAGAATTTGGTCAAATTTTAACCCACTGTTCAAAAATTGAACTTTGCACTGGAACCAAAGATGTGTATCTGAGTGTGTGCTGACAATGGCCCTGAACAATGGACATGCCTGAACCACCCGTTGACAAGGCGTCAGTCTTGCACTCCCAGGCACATGAATGCTTAATCAATAATTCATATGGATTGCCCTGGGCACTGCTAGTCTTAATTCATGCACGTTAAAGGGTAAAATGCATGCACACGGAAAAAGTAAGCACATGTTTCCATGTGCTTGCAAGCACCATATTTCATTCCAGCTGGCAATCATTTTCAAATTTTGCTTCACATATCACTAAATTTGGGATATAAATAAGCATAAATTAATGATCTAAAGTTCTTCATTTTAATACAACTGTCTACTAATAGTCTCACAAATTTGTCTCTTTTCGATAAAAACAGATCATTTTTGGTATAAGAGTTCAGCAGCATTTTTCATTGGGGCGATTTGTTTCACAGTAGATTTATTTAAAGGGAACATAAACCCAAAGAGCAATGTGGATTGAGTGAAAGCAGCAACATTGGTAGAACACATCAGTGAAAGTTTCAGGAAAATCGGACAATCCATGCAAAGCTTATGAATTTTTAACGTTTTTGGTGTTGGAACGGCTGGATGAGAAGACTACTAGAGGTTATGACGTATGAGTGGACAACAATACAAAGAAAATACAAAGAAAATTCAACAAAAATTCACTTTTCTAGCATTATGAAAGAGCACTTGACTAACCGCTTTCAGAAAGCAATGGGGATAATTGCTACCCTTAACATATTATGTCAGTTTCAAGTTGATGGATTTTGTAATTTTCATGAAATATGAATTTTGTGGAATTTTCTTTATATTTTCTTTATATTGTTGTCCATTCATACGTCATAACCTCTAGTAGTGTTCTCATCCAGCGATTCCAACACCAAAGCTTTAAATATTCATAACTTTTGCATCGAATCTCCGATTTTCCTCAAACTTTCACTAATATGCTCTACTAATGTTGCTGCTTTCACTCAATCCACATGGTCTTTGGGTTTATGTTCCCTTTAAGGCTCCATGTACACAATTGCATACTCAAATTGATTTTCTTTGCTTTCTGTCACCATGTTTACGACTGAACAGAAGATATCTATTGTAATTTCGTTTTTCAGAAGTAGGGAGAGCACTGTCGCGACTCAACGACAGTATCGGCAGGTGTTTGACTTTACACAGATACTGTCAGAGGCTGAATAAAGACTAGCTGTGATAGTGGAATTTCTCATGAATAAATAATGAAGCATTCAAACCCTGGCCATTGTTCAGGACCATTGTCAGGGTATTAACCACACACTCCCATACACACCCATTGACCCCTGTGCAAAGTAAAAGTTTTGTACAGAGGGTTGAAAATAGAACAAAATCTGGAACCTAACTGTGAAATTAATCATGGATTTCATGAAACTGATTTATGCTTTCATATTTAAAGCACCTTCAACAAAATTGTACGCTTTTCAGCTATCACTCATATCAATGACAATGCTATCTGATATATAGTTTTTGAATTATTGAGAATCAAAAGTGGGAAATGTTTTTTAAAACACCTAGTAGTTGCGGCTGCGTCCAGGGGGACTAATTTTTGTCCATGACGTCTTCGAGACCTCTCTGACTTCCCCTTTTGTTTGGACATCAAGCTGATTATTTTACCTTCGGGAAGTCTTGTGTTTAAACTGCTGAATATCTTCAATCCTGTTAAATGAATGACTTGTTGTTTTTGGTTGCGATGTTTTGAAACTGGATATTAAAACCAAAAGGACCGCTATTTCTTTCTCTCTTTTTTTTTTTGGTTTTATCTATCGATCTTTTCTGTTCCTGTTAGAATAACGTCTCGCGTGTCTACTATAGTAACTCTTTCCTCCATCAATACTTGATATTAACTCCTAACATCTTGTCGTGTTGCAAGTGTTCCAAACTCCCTTATGTTACAATATAATGTTCCGGCAAAGAGAATATGCTTCCCTCCGATTTTTGTTCGGTGACATTGAAAACCATCACCAACACCATAATCAGGAAAGAGGTATCATATACCGTAAATCATTGTGCCTATTTTCTCCTTCTTATCTTGTGCATTCTTACGGCACATGTACCCAATTCTTCGTAATATCAATCCAAGGTGCGTCTTGTCTTTACTCTTACATCATTTTGAATCCAGTTTGCTTGTGTCCACAATGGCGCGTGTTGTAGTTTCATTTTTTTTTCTTTTTCCTTTATTTCTTTCCTTTCTTATTTGATTTCATGTCAGTTGACATCGATTTCTTTGATTTTGTTTCATATATCTGTTTGTAGGTTCATTAAAGGAGACCTCCGGATGATTTGGTTGATACATTTAACATGGAATTGGTTGATTTGGTTGATACATTTGACATGGAATTAAGTAATATTTCGAAATGGTTTAGAAGTAATAAGCTTTCATTGAATATTGATAAAACATGTTTTATACATTTTCATACGCTTCAATCCCAACCCACCCTTCCTCAAAGTATTTCTATTGATGATATAAACATTGCTGAGAAACATTCAACCAAGTTCCTAGGAGTGACCCTAGATAACAATCTAACTTGGAATACTCATGTCCAGAATATTATAACAGCAATATCTAAAGCAACTGGTGTTTTAAGGAGAATAAAATACTTAATTAATGATCAAACTTTAATGATGTTATACAACACCTTATTTCTACCATATGCAATGTACTGTAATATTGTATGGGGCAACTGTAGCAAAACCAAATTGAACACAATTTTTCTTCTTCAGAAAAAGGCTCTTCGTATATGCACACATTCAAATTTTTTGGCTCACACTGATCCCATATTTTATCGCCTAAAAACTCTAAAGGCCGATGATATACATTCATACCTAACTGCTATATTTATGTATAAACACATTCGAAATTTATTACCATTTTTCCATAATGCCCTGTAACTAATGATCACATTCACTCATACCTTACCCGTCGTTCCCATGATTTTCATTTAAGTAATCCAAAGCTTTTACTTGCTCAAAAATCGATTAGACATCACGGTCCGGATACATGGAACACTCTTCCTGAGGAGTAGAAACAGTGTGCCTCCTTGTTTTCATTCAAAGCAAACTTAAAGAAGCATATTTTATCACAGTATACTTCAAATACGAATTAAGCACGAATAATTTATATGACTTATGTTGGTCTCCCGATAGTAGCAACATCGTAAGTCATTCCCTCTTCCAGCAAACCAATTTTATCATTCCAAATCCCAGCCTATCTGCCCCTGTGCACTCTCAAGCACTCGCACGCACATTGACCACCATCACACATCAGAGTTTATTTTCCCCTGCTATCTTCGCAGCAGAATTTGTGTTGTTTACCAATTTACATACCTACCTTTTCCTCGGGCCGGCCATCTTTTCAAGCAATGCTTACAATGGCGGCCCTCTGCATTATCACTTCTTAAATATAATATTGTTATTGTAATCCCAGCTGCATAGACATGCATACTGTAATATCATTAATTTCCTTTTATATCGTTGTTCATGCAAGTCAAACGACTCTGTTTCAAATATACTTTGTATGTTTCCCATGTTCACGATTATTCAATCTATGTATATATTGATTTGCAGAAAATAAATTATCTATCAAACAAATTTACAGATTCTTTCATTTGAACAACTGTAAATTATCTACACTGACAACAGAGTTTCAGAATTTGTGATGATTGAGATGAAGAATAAGACTATTTTTGAAATTTAGAACAAATTGCAATGAACAAGGATGATGACATGGCAGAGTCACCATAAGAATGCATGAGTTGGGGCTCAAGGAAGCAGAACAAAAGAAGAAGGCAGCAATGCATAGATTATACACAGGTGAACTCGCAAGCAAGTGGTATCGTAATGGAATTACCCTGCTACATTTCTGAAATATGTGAACCTGCTTTGTCATCATCCTTGTTCAGTGTGATTTGTTGAAGGTACTACATGATGTGAAATTATGAAAATCGTCTGGAATGTCCCTTTAAGTCATTATTCGTTCTCTTATGATGGTCCCTTTCTGAGGGTTCCATAAGCTTTGCTTTTTAGTGGGACCTTCCATTTCCATTCCCATTCTTGTATGGTATACAATGCATATGGGCAATTCCGCGGTTAGTAACGTTACATTTGAACAAATTCAGATATTTGTTTTTACTACTAAATTACCATTTATTCTTTTCAAGTCAAAATTATGTCAAAAACATGTTTATCCTTCCCAGGTTTATGATACAGAAAAGAATGAATACAATCCATGAAATATTAGAATTGCTATGGCAACTTAAAGGGCAGGTTAGTAACGTTACGAAAAAAGGACATGACAAAAAAATCAATGTCTTGTAACAAAAAGTGTGCAAAAATTCAAGTCACTTCAAACAAAGTGTTGCATTAATTTTAATTATTGCATCATGACAAATGTTCACATAAATTTTTTTAGCAGTTCGACCAATAATTTTTTAGCTAGACCCCCAAAAGCATGGTTAGTAACGTTACGGTTAGTAACGTTACATTTGTCCGGAGTAATTCCGCAGGTCATTTCACCCTTTTGTAATTGACAAAATGTCACATGACTTCTGGAGTATTTAAATGTATTCATCTTTTACCCATTAGCAAAACTTTGAGGAAAAAATTTCAAAGGAACCCACTGTAATTTGCATTTAAGTGAATTTCAGCATCCCCAGTCCCACATGTACATTTTAAATGACGGTTTTAGATCTCGCGAAATCAATTAATACGAAAAATAAAATCTACTGAATTTGAAAGACCTTAATGATTGGTGAACATCCATGGCATTAGTTGGTACCTAAATTAAAGAGTAAGATAAAGAGGCACATTTCTTTTATCCATGTCATGTCCACCTAACTGCGGAATTGCCCATATGTATGTACCTTTAAAAATGCAATTATATTTTTACTCATGATCATATGTATTTTGTTAATTTACTTATTTGAAATTATTACAAATACGTTCTGTTAATGCATTGTGTATAATACTCCGTTTATTTAATGGTACTGAAAATAAAGTTGAAATGAATTGAATTGAAAGAATATCGTCGGGAGCGTGATCAAAACATGAAAAATCTAAATCAAGCAATAATATCATACTGATACGTGTGATACTGAAAAAGGGAAGCATTTTCTCCCTTTTCCTGATTTTGAAATCCTTTCTCCCTAAATCCCGTTTAAGGTTTCCAGATGTCCATGCGGATCGGGAGTGACGGGTCGAATTGCGGTGCAGGTCGACAAAGGGCTCATTGACCTTAATCAAGTACGGCGGTTCCAAAGTGGAGTCTCCGGTTTAGAGTTCACGGGGAAGGCGGTGGAGAGGACCAAAGTGGGGAACTACGATGCGGTGGTGGTGGAGGTTGCCGGAAAGGGCCACTTCATCGGGAGAAGCACTTTCTTCGCTGAGGAGGAGGATGCATTGTGTAATGGGTTCCTATTAGAGTAATGTGACAAGTTACCAGCGTTTAGTAATGAGGGACTCGTGGGCTCTAAAATGACGTACAGTATTGTGAAGCACTATTACATGTATTTGGTGGTTGATTTGGTGCTGGAAAAGAAATACATTCGTTATATATATAGGACCTACATGTATTCACATTTACGTTATTATGACACACACACACACACACACACACACACACAAATACATCGAGAGGTACATGTCCATGATTCTTAGAAACACAATATCTGAGAACCTGTCTTTCTGCCTATAACAGTGACTCTTTTCGTCACCTATGACTAGAGCTATTTCCATGGTACAGTCAAATTTTCGCTGTTATGATAATAACGATACAAAAAATCTGGTACACATGAATTTGAAAAGGTTCCGTTTGAATGGGAGGGGGAAAAACTATCCCGAGCGCCCCCCCCCCCGTCCCGCAGGCCCCCTTTCGTGACCCCTGGTGTGTGTGTGTGTGTGTGTGTGTGTGAGTGTCCGCGCGCAGGCTTATTTCTTCGTGTCTTTCTCTTTTGTTTCATGACAATTTCCCTAGTTTTGTGAGTTCAGAAATCTTGGTTATTAAGTAATTGTTTACAAGGAGACTGCAAACTATAACAAGTTCCCCCTTTTTTAGCAGTCCCCTCCATTTTCAATATTGTTGATTCAGTATTTGGCTGATGTTCAGAACACCTCCTGTATTTCTGTTCACAGTGTTGTCCTTGATTAAGATGTTGAATGATTTGGGTAATTATGTCTTTTCAAATGTCTTTTTGCAAGCTCATTTCTGTTGGAGAAATGGAATGTAATGAAATGAAGTGAAATGACAAGGGAATCCGACCGGTTTCAATGTAAATGCTGTCTCAAGACCATACAATGTACTACTTATCGGCATCTTTTTTTTTTTTAAATAATTGTTTGAGTATTATAATCTTATGTGTCTTTTTATACGGCAGACCGGATGGTTCGACGAGTAAAAGGGCATGCATGTATTCTGTTTTGTTTCCATCTGTCCTGTGAGCGGTATTAATAATAATAATGATAATAAAGATATGATAATGATACATGTAATAATAATAGTGATAATGGTAGTAATAATATTATTATTTTTCAGTAATATTCGTGTGTATAAACAAAGTAGAAATGATACATAACATAATGACCAATTTTGTCATTAATCGTTAGGACTACCTGTCGGACGGAAATTCCGTAAATGTAGAACAGTCGATACGATGCCTCGTTGATTGAGTCCAACCCTATCATTTATATGCACTGATCAAGTTGGGCGGTATTTGAACTTTGACCCCGTGGACGCTATAAATCGAAAGAATCAGCAGTACATGTATTAACAAACCATTGATATCGATGCTCAGTCTGCACACAGTGAGCTGAACACCATAGCATACAAGTATACGTGTGTAATGATTGTGTGTAATGATATGGGAAAAATGCATGGAAAATAAAAATACATGTTTATGTATTTTACGTGGAATCATTTCCTGTCTGTTGTCTTGGAAGAAATGCATCAATCTTGCAATGTTGTTGTTTATTATTTTCCCTCTCCATCACGAGTATATATGGAACGTGTTGATCAAAGTTTTTGTGATGTCGGAAAATGCGAGGCTGTATTGAAGGTGGCCTATTGAAGGTGGCCTTCAATATCTTTTTTCACAGTATATTGGCATGTTTAACAGACTGTAACTCACCAAGATGCCTCTTGAAATGATTTGAAAAACTTCTGCTTGATTTTACATGAGCGGATGATTATCAGTTGTCTTTCTGCTTTTTCATCTTGTGTGAAACAAAGTATTGTTTCTCTTCAAAAGATAGCGTGCCAATTAATCTGCACTTACTGTTGGTGCTCTATCGGCCCTATAAGATATTCAAACCCACCTCCAGCCTAGACATCGTAGGCGTTGTGGTGTCGAGCGGGATCTGAACATCTCTCATGAAGCGAGACTTCTCTTTTCTTTCCTTTTCCCCACTAACAATGTGAAACAAAGATATCCGTATAAGCGTTGTGGTATGTATACGTGGTAGAGCGAGGCGAGTCTTTTCTTTTCTTTTCCTCACTAACAAACAAGTTTAGCAGGAAACAGAAGCATTCGCTCATACTGTTTACATTTCCCATCACATGCTTTTAACATTAGAATTTTCATGTGCACATTTTGTCTGAAAAAGAATTACCAAGAACTTTTCAACACAATACATGTTCAATAGAGGCCATTTGGGTCATATAATATAATTTACTCGACAGAGTGATTTATAGGGGCCTACTTATCACTGTCCACGTACTCGAACAGTTTTCGCTAAAGATACAAGTATGTTCACAAGACTGCAAGTTCAAGTTCAAGTTCATATCTATTCGTTTTTTCACAATATATAACACAAACATAAATCTCACTTTCTTAAGTGACAAAATGAATGCATACAATTGTACAGAGAAAACAACAATAATAGCACAAAAAACTAACAGTATCGATACATTGCAATAGTTGCTAAGACAACGAAAGTGAAATAGTTTTCAATATATGCACTGTGTGAAAAAAACGGAGGGACCCACTAAAAAGACAGAGCTTGTAGAGTGTGGGCCCCTCTTTATTAGAAGTCCGATGTAAAAATTGAATTGAAAACAGCAAAAAATCCGCACAAAAAGTTCGTCACAAAAAAGTTTGGCAGCCCACTAAGAGACAGACGAACAAACAGTTATACATAGAACAACTAGAAACAGAGTAATGAACATGCAACAGGACTGGGACAGCAACAAGACTACTTGTAGGAGGAAAAACAAGAAAAAAAAAACTGACATGACGACACAAGAGGAAACAAGACTATAGCGTAATAAAGAGGTAACAAAATAGACAGGAATATGCAACACAGATGACGATCCTCGGGGGTTTGAGGAAGAAAGAGAAGAAGAAAAAAAGAATAACAAACCCTGCAACTGCGAAGTATAGGTTAACGAAAATCTTATAATCAAGGCTTGAGCAATAGTTACAATAATAAAGAGTACGGCAATGCCGATATTGCGGATGAGTAACAAAGGAAGCCTATAAACTAATCTGACTCTGCGAGTCGTCATTATAAGATTGTAAAAGAAAAGACTTTAATCTCCTTTTAAAGGAGTATATAGATGGAGCAGATTTTAAATCATGGTTCAGGGAATTCCAATAATTTGGTCCAGTGAAAATAAGTGTATTCTTTGCTAAAATCGTTCGAAGAAGTGGTAAATGAAACTCGTTAGAACGTCGGGTGGGATAATTATGGAATGATTGATTTTTTTTGAAACATAAAATCAAAGATAGGTGGGAGTAAATTGTTATCATACATATACATAAATTGACCTAAGTTAAATAAGAATAATTCGTTGATTTTCGATAGCTTATAACAATCAAACAATGCATTTGTATGTGAACGTGTAGGAGAATTAGAAATGATACGGAGGGCTTTCTTTTGCAATAATAACACTCTATTCAGCAGTGTCTGATGAGTATTGCCCCAAGCTAAAATTCCATAATTAAGGTAAGGGAGTATCAAAGAGGAGTATAACACCAGTAGGGTCTTTTCAGGGATATAAAATTTCAGTCTATTCATAACACCTATATTGCGAGAAATAATTTTGCAGATATGATCTATATGTATTTTCCAAGAAAGTTTATTATCTACAAAAATACCAAGAAATTTAAAATATGACACACTTTCTAAATTACAATCATTCAGAACTATTTCTGAGTTCAAAGAATCAACAGTATTGCTGAAAAGCATATATTTTGTTTTTTGAACATTCAGAGATAACTTGTTAGCTCTGACCCAGTTGGTCACTTTTTTCAATTCCGTATTTACTTGTTGAACTAAAGTTTAGAACATCGATATCGTTATGGGCAAGAAAAACACTGGTATCATCAGCAAAGTGTATAAAAGAAAGTAGCTCTGAAACAGAGGAAAAATCATTGATATAAATAATGAATAACAGCGGCCCTAAGAGACTTCCCTGTGGAACGCCACACGTAACATCTCTTATAACTGAATGATTATCTTTAATTGAAATAAACTGTTTTCTGTTAGCTAAATAACTCTTGAACCACTCCAAGGCCTTCCCACGTATTCCATAGTGCGATAACTTATGGAGCAAAATGTTATGATTAATCGTATCGAAGGCCTTGGAGAAGTCCAAGAATATACTAATTAAATGAGAATGGTTGTCGGTTGCATTAACAACTTTATCAATAAAATGAAGAACTGCATGGATAGTACTGTGTCTCTCTCGAAAACCAAACTGGCAATTTGTGAATATTTTATGCACATTACAAAAATTAATAGTTCTGATGTATATTATTTTTTCTAAAACTTTCGACAATGAAGATAATAAAGAGATTGGACGATAATTGCTGACATCCAGATTATTACCTTTCTTAAATATTGGAATTACTTTAGCCAATTTCATTTTATCAGGAAAAATACCATTAGAAATTGACAGATTAAAAATGTGGGCCAAGGGATCTGCAACTGAGGATATAACACCTTTAAGGATACAATTATCTATATCATCATAACCGGAACTTCGTTTGTTTGTTAAAGAGGATACAATGTCGATAATCTCATGTCTATTTGTTGGAGTTAAAAAAAATAGAATTTGGGTTATTCTGGCCTAAAAATTCAGTAAAATTCTGTTCTGTAGCCGGAATACCATGAGCAAGCGTTTCACCTATTTTTGAAAAATAAGAATTAAAAATATTTGCAATATCAACAGGGTCGTCAATTGTTTCATCATCCCACTTTATTTCACAAATTTCTGCTTTTTTATTCGGAATATTCATAGCCTGTTTTAAAACTTTCCAGGTATTCTTAATATCAGATTTGTATCTCAACAGCTGCTGAGAATAATACCTTTTCTTTTCCAAACGTAAAATCCTGGTTAATGTGTTTTTATATGATGTATATTTGTTCTTTGTTCGTTCAGTTTTTTCCATTTTGTATTTATAATACAATCGATTTTTTCTGTCTATTGAACGGAGAATTGATTTAGAAATCCATGGTAACCTAGGTGTTTTTTATAATCCATTTTACTTTTTTTGCTTTGGAATAATAACATCCAAAAGAAAATCAAACATTTCCATAAAATTATCAAAAGACTCATTAACATCATCGCTTTCATACACTCGTAACCAATCAGCATTTTCAAGAGCAGCATCAAGACTGGCTAACTTTTCACATGAAATTTTGCGTTTGAATAAAGGAGATGAAGGTTTTGCGTCATTGACTAAGGCTTTCAAAGTAAAGTGGGTCATAATTGGATAATGGTCGGTCACATCTGAAAGAACTATAAAAGATTCGGGAAGGGGTAGGGTATTGCAAAACAAATTGTCAATTAAAGTAGCAGAGTGATCCGTGATGCGAGTCGGTTTGGAAATGAGTGGCAGAAAGGATGAAGACAAAAGTGTTTCAAGAAACTCGTTGGGAATATGATCATTTCCAGATTTTAGCAAATCAATATTATAATCACCAAGAAAAAAGCAATCCTTATTTTGAAAAACTGGGTTTTTTAACACGTCTGAAAGATAAGTCACAAAATCTAAAATATTTGAATTTGGAGGTCTGTATATTACGCCCAATAACACATTCCTACATCCTGGGATATAAATTTCTACAAAAAGAGATTCAACGGTGTTATCCATTCTAGAAATGTCGTTATGAACAATACATTTGTAAATACTTGATACGTAAAATGCCACACCGCCTCCACTTCTGTCCGATCTATTACTGACATACATATTGTATCCGTCAATTGCAAAGGAATCTTCCGTAGTGGAAGTCAACCAGGTTTCGCTAAGTCCAATGACAGAAAGTGATTGGCTAGCATCGGATTCTAATAAAAACTTTAACTCATCGAAATGCTTATTCAAACTTCTTATGTTTAAATGCAACAAAGAAAATGTGTCTTTACAGAAACTAAAGTACATATCTTTACATTGATTTACTGTTACGTAATTACATAACATATTCAAATTTAAATCGTTAGTAAAATCATAAGGCAGTTCATTTACCGCTGAATTAAGATTATCGGCAACTAAGTTGTCATAAGGAGTTGTTTGAGTAGTAGGTGCCTCATCAACTGAGTCGGATTCAGATGTTGTGAGCCTACACAATTCAAAAAAATCATCATTTGGCACGGAATGAAAGGGTGCATTCGAGAGATCAGCCATAACAAAAGACGAGATTGCCTAAAATATAAACCTGCATTAACAGTATAGGTGTAATGGAGAAGTGCCAATTTATTATGCAAAGGGAGAATAACCAGCAGACGGAATGTGACAAAGCACGGGAAATAATCGATGCACATAGCAATGTGCATGGGTTGCGTAAATACCTGAATAAATAGAGGATCGTTGCGAAGGAAGAGAACTGGGAATAAAAGAATGCAGGATAAGTTGAGCTAGAAGGGTCAGTAACAATGAGAGAGAAGAACAAGGAATACACAGAACAGGTGAGCGAAGATTCGAGTGTCTCGGTGGGCTTCCGATAAATGATAAAAAGATAAACGTACACAAAAAGTTCGGCTGAGCATAATAGAAGAGAGAGAAATGAGTGTATGAAAACTGAAAAAGCCAGATTTATGGCATAGTGACGTAACAAAAGCAATAAAAACATAGCTATATACAGACAAATGACTGGTATACACATCGGTAGCAAATTTACTGCGAGTAAAACGGGCAATGGCGCCTTGAAAATCCACATAGGCAATAAAAAAAGAAGACAGAAATACTGGTGGTACAGAAATCTTATCATTACTATATTTCCATAGGATGTGCATCTATGTGCTACCTGTGTACCCTTTCTATACATAAACCTGGACATCCTACATGCTAAATACGAAAGGGTTACATAATTCATGCTCTATACACTAGTACATTTCTCACAAGGGAAGACTGCGAATACTCGGGTAAAGGCCCAGAATTCGTACACTCAGATCAGACGAGTATTAAAAGGTATGGACTATCCTTTAAAAACAAATATTTTCGTTAGAAGGAAAATATAACATAGATGAACATTGATAATCGTCTTTATCAGGGATAAAGAGGTAAAAAATATGATATATGTTTGTCTGTTTTTTTTCCTCGCATAATGTTATTTACATTCAAAAACTTTTTTTTTTCAACATATCCGGGCATCGGGAGATACTCCAGCCACATGGTGGCGCTGTTTATACATGTGTTAAGGGCTCAGTTGCGTATTCGTTCTTCCAAACAGCAAACTACTCAGTTGCGTATTCGTTCTTCCAAATAGCAAACTCTTATTTATCACTAGCATTCAAACAAACCAAAATATGCAATCAAACAAGAGGACAGTAGCATTACTAGGGAGAAAAAAAAATCCAGCAAGATCACAGTGAGTTCCAATAAACAATATTTCGAAACTTGCTTTTCTAGCAGACTACAGCAAAATTTTCACCTAAAGAGGCAAAATATTGTGATGTATGACCCTGTAATTGATATAGGGATTGCCTCTAAAGACAGAGGTGATTACTTGAATGAAAAACTGGTGATATATTACACTTATAGATTCACATATCATTCTTGAGCTGATGTCAAGTATAAAACTGCAAACAGTAGAATGATTTGCCCCTTAACATATCAGACTACTACATCCCTTGAAATGTCTTCAAACGTAAATTAAAGTCATTCCTCTTAAATGATTACTCTCGGTCAACGAATGAGGTCCCCGTCTGCATGTCATTGTCGATCTCGTCAGTGTGACTGGGCCGTCCGTTGAGCGGTCTGCCGTCACGCTGTCAGTAGGCCTATTCTCTTCGTCACCATCACTCTCCACTTTGTATCAGTCTGACAGGGCGCTTCAACATCTCCGATGACACCAGTTGACTATTTGGAGTTTGTAATTGCACTCCAAATTGGCGTAAACCAAAGTTTTGTGTTATCGTGACTCAGTTTTTCCTAATGTCCTGCTGCTCGCCGGTTCAGTCATGACAGTCAGATCCTCATCACATTCACAGCGTAGGTCGATGGTGCATTCAACGTCGATAAAGATTAGTTGGTTGACTTGGAGGAGGGGGGGGGGGGGCATGATGTACCAAGAAAGGGGAACTTCTGACTTTATCTCTGTGGTCTCCAACTATTCTCAAAGTTCCTCAAAATTCCAAAATACTCTGCAGCCTTTGCTTCACGACATAGTGTGAAGCCGCTCCCATGTGCTTGCCACTCTAGGGCTCACACGGGTAAATAATTCCCCATAGAGACGTGTGTTAAAATCCAAATTTCAAAAAATTCTGTAAAATAGCTGGGAGAAATGAGGTGTTTCATCTTCACTAACCTGAATAAGTGAGATATTACCTTTCATCCCTCAGATTGCCAGGGTGGGTTGTTCTGCTCTAATTCTGTCCAGGGGTCCGCAAAGCCAGACTACGAGTTCTTGTCACTCAAAAAATCACCTATTTTCCGTACACGTACCCAATGAAATATAGTCCCCTCAAATTCCATCAGAAAAGCTTTCATCTTCCAACCAAAATGCAGTTTGTAGAGGAATTCATACTCAATATCTACAGCTATTCAGTTTTTTGCCAAACAACATCATTGATTTTTAATTAATTTTTTTCTTCATTTATTTTGGTATCTTTGGTACGAATTTGTGAAGGGGTCTGGGACAGTCCATTTTATTTACAGGTGTGAGCCCTATAGTGGAGGTCATATTTCTTATTTGACTTTTAAACATCATAAATGTGTTTTTTATGATATTTGCCCCTACATCATATGAGAAATTACACTCTCAAGGATTATAAAGCTTCTCAAAGGGACACTTTTAGAAAATCATGCCCTTTAGGGTTTTTTTTAATAAATCTTGCAGTTTTGATCAGTTCTTCATAAGATGAATACATAGATCCAGGCAGTTATTCTTGATTGTGGGTGTGTCATCATCACCTTATAGCCTACAAAGTACTTGATAAGACTTTGTTTTGTCAAACAGACTAACTTTATATATTTTGAGCTGTTTCAGTGGTAGCCAAAACAAAGAAATACATTAAAATAACACAGTCATTCAAAGTTATGTGATACTGATGACTGACTGCTATGTACTAAGATCTAGTGACAAGAACATAATATTAAGAAAAGAAATAGTAGCAAGGCAGAGTTGAGGAGGGGGGGGGGAGTAGAGGAGAGAGGTAGAGAGAGGGGGTAGGGAGGGGAAGGGGAGGAAGGAAGAGATCTGACACAGTACAAGATACACAATACAAGATTAACACAGTCATTCAAAGTTGTGTGATACTGATGACTGACTGCTATGTACTAAGATCTAGTGACAAGAACATAATATTAAGAAAAGAAATAGTAGCAAGGCAGAGTTGAGGAGGGGGGGGAGTAGAGGAGAGAGGCAGAGAGAGGGGGGTAGGGAGGGGAAGGGGAGGAGGAAGAGATCTGACACAATACAAGATACACAATACAAGATTAACACAGTCATTCAAAGTTGTGTGATACTGATGACTGCTATTTACTAAGATCTAGTACCACAAGAACATGATATTAAGAAAAGAAATTGTAGCAAGGAAGAGTGGGGGGGTAGAGGAGAGAGGTAGAGGGAGGGGGTAGGGAGCAGAAGGGGGAGGGAGGAAGAGATCTGACACAGTACAAGATACACAATACAAGATTAACACAGTCATTCAAAGTTGTGTGATACTGATGACTGACTGCTATGTACTAAGATCTAGTGACAAGAACATAATATTAAGAAAAGAAATAGTAGCAAGGCAGAGTTGAGGAGGGGGGAGTAGAGGAGAGAGGTAGAGAGAGGGGGTAGGGAGGGGAAGGGGAGGGAGGAAGAGATCTGACACAGTACAAGATACACAATACAAGATTAACACAGTCATTCAAAGTTGTGTGATACTGATGACTGCTATTTACTAAGATCTAGTACCACAAGAACATAATACTAAGAAAAGAAATTGTAGCTAGATAGAGTTGGGGGGAGGGGGGGGGGGGAGTAGAGGAGAGAGGTAGAGGGAGGGGGGGGGGAGTAGGGAGGAGAAGGGGGAGGGAGGAAGAGAGATCTGACACAATACAAGATCAACATAAACCAGCAGAGCTTGTATGGGATGAATACTTCCCATAGACTTGCATGTATTGCGTGCATTCTCTATAGGGCTCACACGGGTAAATAATTCCCCATAGAGACGTGTGTTAAAATCCAAATTTCAAAAAATTCTGTAAAATAGCTGGGAGAAATGAGGTGTTTCATCTTCACTAACCTGAATGAGTGAGATATTACCTTTCATCCCTCAGATTGCCAGGGTGGGTTGTTCTGCTCTAATTCTGTCCAGGGGTCCGCAAAGCCAGACTACGAGTTCTTGTCACTCAAAAAATCACCTATTTTCCGTACACGTACCCAATGAAATATAGTCCCCTCAAATTCCATCAGAAAAGCTTTCATCTTCCAACCAAAATGCAGTTTGTAGAGGAATTCATACTCAATATCTACAGCTATTCAGTTTTTTGCCAAACTACATCATTGATTTTTAATTAATTTTTTTCTTCATTTATTTTGGTATCTTTGGTACGAATTTGTGAAGGGGTCTGGGACAGTCCATTTTATTTACAGGTGTGAGCCCTCTAACTGATTTCTCGGCTGAGACATGTTTTTTTATAACTAATTTACTAACAAACTTCCTTTCCCTAAAGCATTTCATTTGCTCAATCTTATATTGGGGTGTGGCGTTCACTAGAAATTAATTCCTTACTAGTCAAATGTTCAATTTGCTCCTCCTATTCGTTTCTGTGAAAACTCAATTTTCTATGATTCATCCATCTCAATTTCTGATTAACTCGCCCGCTGTCTTTTAGTTTCTTCATTCACTTGTTCTCTGTAACCACTGGTAAAAACTTTATTGTTTCTTGGTTATCAAAATGATAAACCAAATGAATATTAGTGTCCTTATGGCAACCAACGTCATCGTTGTTCTGGGCCATTATCCCTGAATTTGTCTTTGGAGTTCCTGTTTGACCCACTCCACTAAACAATAGGCCTAAATGCTAAAATAGAGGCACAAATTCTGGCAGGAGGGCCACCTTCTAGCTCAGAGGGTCATTTATGTTTGGGGATCAGAGGGCAAAAACACGTCATCACGTCATTCCCCGTAATGTGGCGCGGGGCTTTGGGGATGGAGAGTGCTGACCACTAGCGGGGAAAGTAGCCAACATCAAACTCATCAATTCCTACGACCGTAGACTTTTCTTGGAAGAGGTGGTTTTGACCAAAAAAAATAGATAAACGGTTTCATAAACTCCAAGAAGGGGAAAAGACTGAGCATATATTGACCTCACAGGGTGTCTAGGAAAACGACTGCAGTGTGCTGTTTTCTTTTACTCTCTATCCTATTCTATTCTATTCTATTCTTTATTATAAACATGTGCTAGTAGCCATCTGGGCTACAATTGTGTTTGTTTTGTACATCCTATAAAGGTCACCAGAGGTCAAAGGTAGAGCCCTATCTGTGCTCTTTGGAATATGAAGACAATTTCTTGTAAAACAGGTATGCTTGTTTTTTACATCTTAACCATGTTTGTCATTAACTAATGACACTACAGATCAATATTATGACCTTTTAGAGGTCATTGACCTCTAAAAGGTCACTAGAGGTCAGAGTTAGAAACCTGTCTTTGCTCTTTGGAATATGAAGACAGTTTCATTGCAAAACAGATATGCTTGTTTTGCACATCTTAACCATGTTTATCATTAACTAATAACATCACAGATCAATATTATGGTACTTTGAGGTCATTAACCTCTAAAGGTCATCAGAGGTCAAAGTAGAAACCTGTTAATGCCCTGTGGAATCAGAAGATTTGTAGTACAAATGCATATTTAGTGCAACGTAACCAAGATCTAAGCCTATCATTCACAAATGCCTCCAAACATCAATATTCCGATATTTAAAGTTCATTGACCTCTGGAGGTCATCAGAGGTCAAATCAGACTTACCTCCCGATCTTAAAATGAATCTTATGGTATGTACTAACACTGGTGAAAGTTTCATACTTTAGTCAAATTTTGCACAATTCTCATGATTTTGAGGGCTTAACCGCTCTATTATAAGAAGCCTTAGTATTTTATAGATCCCAAAGTCATTCATTTCTATGCAACCTGGAAGAAAAAACTGTATGCAATGCTACAGAAATCGTATTCGGTCACATCTGCATTCAACTCTCTGTCTACTGGAAAAATTACTTATCATGTATCTTACTGACATGTTTTGCTATATTTTTACTGCGCAATGAGTATATTGCTTATGTTTCTATATTTGTGCGAAGTTATGTTATCATTTTAAATCTTTGCACTTGTTATTCTCTGTCTTATTGTCTTTGTAAAGTTTGTATTGAACTTGTAGATTGAGTGGGAAAATAAATGAAATCAAACCAAACGAAACCTCTAATGAAAACTGCGTAGCGTCGATCCATTAAACTGTATTTACGATGTACAGGACTACTGAATATTAGTATCCCAGCAACATAAAAACGACAGGTGGTGTGAATTTTGAAAATCACTAGCGTATAATAAATGAGGGGCCCTACCATGAATCCCTAAGGGACGCCTGTTTTCTAGCTATATTAAGCGTTAAAAGAATTGTACAGTTTTGGTTGAGATGAGGGCTTCATGTTTCAAATTTTTGATGATGATTTTTTTTGTGTGTGTGGAGATATTAAGAAGGTTTTCACGGCATAATGAAAGAGCACAAAATCATAATTTTAAGAGAAATTCAAAGACTATTTGATGAAAATTGGTTTTGAAATCGCTGAGTTATCCAAAACAAAGCAATCCTAATAACAGATGGGACCCGTTTGGATATACTTCAGCCATTTCAAAGCTGACTTTCATCAAATAAATTTTGAATTAATTTTAGAATCGTATAATGCTCTCAGGCATTTCATAAGGAAGTTAAAAGCTGAATCCTCACCTCAACCAATACTATATCATCCCTTTAAGATACCGAAAGCAAACTGATGTTTGAGAGGAATTATGGCTCCAATACAACTCCGAGGCCTCCTGTCCGGATAGTCCCATAACGAGACAATTTATTCATTTCTTCATTTTCATTCATTCATTTATTTTTCCATTTCCAACAGAAACATTGAAATATTTTGCAGAAATTGAACATAACTACACATAAATTTCATCATGATACAAAGTAAAGGATAAGTTTACAAAATATTACAAGTATACGGCAATGCTGGAAATGGGAAGGAATGCTAAGAAGCATGCAGTGCTTGTATTAGGGTAGTCTGGTATAGTATTATGTGACTGTTTGTGTCGAAGGCCTTGGCGAGGTCCAGAAGAACACCGGACTGTAATCGTCTGTGGGGTATACATCGTCTTTTGTTTGGTTTTGAGCTGATACTAGTATCTTATCAAATAAGAAAAGGAAATTGCATGTGCTCAGGAGTAAACATACATTGCGTTAATAATTCAAATGCTCCACGTGAGTCATAATCTTGAAGTAATCAGTCAACAGAGTTCGAGCTTTCATTGATTTTTTTTTACATTTTCTCTGAAGGCCAAAATGCTCAGAGGCCACTTTTTGCATTAGAGTCTTTGCAACAGGAAACACATGGATATTTTGTCATTTCATGCACAATAATTATTATATCTAACGATAACAATAATAATAAGGTCTTAATTCTCCAGGGTAGCCTCTTCAGTGTCTCCACTGCTCTACCAGAGGGCCCTGCCATTATTATTACCCTATAGCGTTGGCAGGTACCCATTTATACACACCTGGGTCGAGAGGGACATGGTGGGTAAAAACATCTTGTCCAAGGACGTAGGGGCTGGGCAGGAATCGAACTCGGATCCTCCGATCGGGAGTTGGGAGTCTTATCCACTATGCCACAGCGCCCCTACTCTTTATGTCAGAGCGTGGCATATTTAAGAAAGATAACAATTATGCATCAAAATGAGTTACCATAGTATATTAGAGGGAAAAAAATGAATTGGCAAGCATCGTATCGAAGGATTCTGGACATTAAGCACAAATAACTTGTTAGCAGCCATCTACGGTAGATGTTAAAAATATGCGTGGGCCTATATAGATCTCGTGTGCAAACACACTGCATATTAGAGACAATTAATGCTGATCTACTACGTCTTGAAACGACCGAACACCTTAACAGTACGATTGTATGTTGATCTATTCAGATGCCCCAGCCCCCTTTTGAGGGGAGGGGGTTTTTAATGAGCTATTTTCACAAGGTCATAATGAGTCCTGTCATGAGGAGCTATGAGCGGCTTAGTGTATAATATAATGACAGGGCTAGTCACTTCACTTTTTATCTGAGAAAACGACTGGATAGTCTATATTCGGCTGCAATATAGCGCTGGTCTCCATTGGGTCCAGTTGGATGTGAGGCGTTACCACTTCACCGGGTTATGCACCCTGCTCTTTGCGATGAATGAATGAAGCAGAATCTGTCTGAGGACAGAGTGTTTTGCCTCTTATGTATGACACCCAACATTGCTCAGTTACACTCAGGATTAGATTCCGGGATTTCTGGATCTGGAGGCAGACGGCGCTATAATCCGATTAAGCAAAATTATCACCCGCCGTTAAATCACGAGGTCCCTTTTCTTTTTCTTTTTCCGATTCCCCTGGCTGCAGCCTGCGTTTGTCCTCTATCTTATAGACAAGGTACATAATTCTCATTTGCCTAGCCCTTCGGAGGGTTGCTTGCTTCCAAGCCAGGGGAATCGGCTTACAAACAACCGTTTTCCTTAGCAGACACATAAAACTAGTCATTTCCGTTGAAAATATCCACATATCCACACAACAGTCTAAATTACCCTATTCCTATAAACCTAAAGTACACGTGTCTCCTTCCTTGTTCTCGACTCGGCGAATGGCATTGTTCTGTATCCTGGCAGTAAAGCCATTCCGGAATGATTAAAAAAAAATCCGTCAGTTACAGGTCCAACACAGTTTGGATGTTCATTTGTAATAAAGTGAGATAATTAGGTTAACCCAATCTGAAATGTTGAGGCTAGTCCGAGAGTGATAGCCATGTGGGTATAGGCCCTATAAGAGCTAGAATCGATGATGTGAACAGTTAAGACATTGGGGAGAGTTTTCTTCCCTCCTTCGATGATGTTAGCATTCATTGGGGACAGACAAAGAACAGAAGTGTTGTGATGAAACATTAACAATTACACTATTTACACTGTCATTGCAACTATCAACGACTTTTCAGGGTCTATTCTTATCATTACAGTAATTGTCGTGGGCACAAAAGAAGAGCTTTTCTTTTTTTTTGCAAAATGATCTAACTCCAAAGCTGCTAAACGCAAAAACACCAAATGATAAGAAAATAAGGGATGTTTTAATTCACAATTTGAAAAAAAAAAATGCTTGTTGAATTACAAGCGAGGTACAGCTCGAAATGTTTTATTTCGTTCTATTTGATGACATAGTCATTGTTGAAAATGGCGCTTAGTCCATTTTCAATGAAACTGTTCAAATGTATTCATAATGCACTGACTCAGCCAAAGAAGCATTAGCTAGTTATAACAGCCCGATATCTGACTGAGATGTTCTAAGTCCTAAGATGGCGCTGTTGATCCTGTGGGGAAAGATTAGATGTGAGGAGAAGAACATAGCAAGATCAAAACGAAACCTGGGATCATCATTAGTAGCATTATAATTATTTTGATAGGAATAAAGCAGAAAAAGATAAAGGTGGTATAAAAGGGAAAAGAGAGAAGATGGTGGATTCGTTATCAGTCCGAGGATGTTTTAATCGCATTATGAATTATTCTTGAGTTGATATTTGTTTTTGCTGAGCAAAAAAAAAAAAAAAAATCAGCAATGATTGACAAAGAAGATACATGTATCATCAAATTTCGTACACACAAGACCTCTTATTAAGCACATCTAAAAAAGACTTGACAATATATGTGTTGCCATGAAATATATTGTATGTTCTTTAATACTACCGTCAAAACGCAAACAAATTAATGTCGCGTACAGTCACGACAGTAGTCTGGCTTCCAGACCCTCTGCCCATACTATTTCGCTATCCATGATATTGACGCCCTCAACGTCGAAAACTAGTATAGTTTAAGTTGATTTTCTCGCGCAGAGGGTCTGGAAGCATTCGTCTTGGAGTTAATGGATTCCGCCCGATTTTGGGCGGAATCCATAAATCTGTCAGCGCTCCCGTCCTCTGAAGCGCGAAATTCGAATTATCCTGCTCAGCGTGTTATCAGAGCCGGGTGGTGGGAGGACTCTCCCTACTACCTGTGTGTTGGCATTGCGGCGTGTGTGTACCAATAGTGTGGATGATGTATACTGTAGTATGCAGGATGAGGGTGATGGTATACATTCAGGGAGGCGTATATTATTCTACCTCTCTGCACACGAACATTCGGACTTTTCTAAGATCTAAAGTAAGGTCGGATGGAAGAATCGGCAATCGTAGACAGTGTGTACTCCATGATGTGTATTCCTAAAAGTTTTCGATGTTTTTGATTGTTACTCACGTTTTTTCCTGTTTACTACTATAGATGCGTACAATGGTCAAGTGAACTATATGTTTCCAATAATTTTGTGTCATTGTGTCTATCGACGAAATAAAAAATCACATATCCTTGTTACTTATGTTATAAGCTCAATGAGGAATAGGTGTCCAAGGAAGATTTTTTTTTTGTTTCTTCATTTGTGCTGGGTTTATTTTTTTTCCAACTAATGTAGGGCCTATAGTGCAATACAATCAGTAAAGTTAACAATTGCGAACCACATTTCCCTTCCTTCCTTTACAAAGTATCTCAATCCCAGTATTTTAATGCATAACCATCTGAGTCGTTTTCTCGTTTCCACTATGTTGTCTAATGGATTTCTTTTTGTAGGCTCGACTTGGGGAAAACCAGCAACATTTTTTTTAACCTTTTTTTTTAAGTAGGCCTTATGAGTATGAATGTAAAAACCGGTCTAATTTGACTACTAGTATACTGAATCCTACAAATAAAGCAAAATTCACGGATCTTTGACCAATGAAAACATACAAAATGGATGCATATTTTGATAGAAACTGGCAATTTCAGATACACATTTTTTTTTCTATTTGATTATGTGATATTGAGTTCACTTCAATGATTTAATCTTAAAGGGTGTGTACAGTTCTGGTCGTGGTGAGGATATAGCTTTGAACGTTTTGCGAGATATTCAGAAACCTTCTCAGTTCTAAGGGGTATCAAAAGTTTATTCGATGAAAATCGGTTTTGAAATGGCCGAGATAACCAAAAACAAGGTGAAACAAAGAGATCCTAATAAAGTTGTGGCATGTCGCCTTTTATTATTAGCACTTTTTTTTTGGATATCTCAGCCATTTGAAAACCAATTTTCATCAAATAAACATTGAATCCTTCTTAAAATTACATGCTCTTTCATATTTCATAAGAGGCTTTTCATTATCTCACTGAGGAATGTTCAAAAGATGAATGCCCACCTCAACCAGTACTGTACAGTCCTTTTATAGGTGCTATTTATAGACGTGGAATGCAATCATCAGCTCAATGTAAATGAACATTATCTGAGGTCCCAAATCTTTCCGACATTCATCAATGGCGGCGAATTGGTGCTCAAATATCCAAATGAACAGCATCAACAGTGAAGTATTTTAATTTGGTTTTTTTTTTTTGGGGGGGGGGGGAGGGGGATGGTTTGGGTTTTTTTCAGAGAGAAGAAGTTAACAATTCATGTAGACATTATTGTTGTTGTTGTTGTTGTTTTAAAGAACGAAAGAAGAGAGAGAGAAAATGGGGCCCTATACAAATAATTCGCCCCAGACAGCACTTAACAAAAAACAAACATTATAAATCTTAGAGAGATATAGTTATTGTTCTCATGATATCAATGATCATTTTCGACGAACAATGAAAACTCTAAAGAGGTTTCCCAAATCAGGTATCCGGAATTGTGAGTCTCAAAATCAGGCATCTTTGTGGATGAAAAAATTGAGGCCCTCTAGAAAAGCAAAACAACAACAACAACAACAACAAAACCCTGCAAGTATAATAGACTTGATTGTGGCGATATTGATTGATGCACAACGCCTTCCGCTGTATTTGTTCGTATTAATCGATAACGTTAAACTCATACTTAAGAGTCAGAACGATGAGATACATTACAAAAACACATACAATTTCTCCATCTGAAAAGCATAGTGCTTCCACATGCTCTGTAAAATATGTCGATGACAAGCTATTATTATTGCATAAGGCAGGCTAATATTCGGAGAAGAGCTATGATTCAATTATGACCTGTGCACGGGAAAAATATAAAAAAATTTTATTCAAGCTAAAAGTATCTGAATTGGACATATTATATTCTTTAATTTTTTTTCAATGCTTTCATACGTATAATTCTCATTGTTATAATTCGTTACGTTCCGAACAAAGTTCGCTAATGCGAATGATTAAGTTCATTATTCCGAAAGTTTGTCAGTGCTGAAATGTAATAAGTTTCGTGAATCAAAAATTTATGATTAATCCCAAAATGAATGCAGAGCCGTAATTCTCCAGAAGGTTTGTTGATCAGATCACGTTATTCGGAATGACGAACATTATTCAATAGCATCAGATGATATTGAATAATGTTCCTTATTCCGAAAAACTTAATTAGGTTCTTTATTCCAAAGTTTCGTTTATCCCAAAATGAATGAAGGGTCGTTATTCCAAATGCGCGTCAATCTGGTGATGAAATAGGATTCGTAATTCCGAAAATAAAACATGTTTTATTTTTCAGCGAAATGCGGTGTTGTTATTGTTAAGATTAATATTACGCAATGAAATTTAAGGGAAGAGCGCTGGAATACAATTGGAATTTTGGATTGCATTATTGATAGAAAACGAATATTTCCTCTTCTTGCTCCGTATCCCACCTTTCCCATATACTCTATAGCCAACATCGTCATCGGGATGAACCATTCTTTGCCACATTCACCATTCAATTATCGGAATCAGGAATGTAACAACATCAATATTTACAAAAGGTCACACAAGTGCTCGGTTTTCCCACCTCCCTGGTTATACCACCTATATGGCCTACATGCTTACATCCTATAGGTCCAAGGAGCATATCAACTATATAAAGACATGCATATGGTGAAATGGAGAAGTTTGTCGTCGAGGGATTAAAAAGCAAAAATTACAGGATGGAGACCAAAATTAATAGTTGGTTGTGGTGTGCCATAGTACCGAACTTATTTCTGTTCTCTACTTATCTACACTCAATTTTCATTTTGCATTGAATGAGGTAATAAAAGCAGCCAACTTGCGTTGCTTCTTATATATAGAAATAAAAAAAAAAACAATTAATAGTCTTACGATGGGGAGATAATTGTCTCTAAACATATCATTTGTCATAAACTTGGCACCTGTTTCTTTTATAGAAAGTTTATTATGATTAACTAATATGGACGGGTCTCTGATAATATGAAAAACAATGAAAAAAAAAGTACATGAGCATCTTTTGAGAATTTGAATTTTGGCCGTTAATTTTGTTGCATGATGACCTTGGGAAACGAAGTCTTTCAGCTGAAAATATCCAAAACCAAGCTGCAATGATAATTCATTATGATTGCACTGTATACGTCCACTTAATATATGCCAGCAATGAACCATGTTAATTGCGACTTAAACTAAATAATTAGTATTCTTTCTTGCATATATACCCATGGATGTTCTTAGCAAAACAAGGCTTTTTAAGGGGGGGGGGGGGGGGGCATAATTGCCCCGAAGCGCATCATGCTTCAAACAATGGCCTTCTGTCAAAGAAATATTTTTTTTAATTATTTGTTTCATTATACATAACCACTTCAGACAAGGTTTTTATCATCAAGTGACTTTATGAAAAATAAATTGGAAATGAATAGATGTGGCTCTTATCGCGCGTTCTTTTAAAAACTGGTTCCCCTATAGATGCTATAATTGCTAAATGAATGGATGTTGGAGCATAATAGTGGTAAGAAGTGACCTTGTACAGCTATCAAGCGGGCTATTTCAAGGGATAGAAGATGCCGGTGTATGGAGACATCTTATGTTGAGGGGCCACAATACCCCAGCTCACCTATGCATGCAAGTGTACTTCATTTTTCTTGTGTGTGTTCATACATATCCCGATGTTATTATCTTGGTGATTATCATAATTTTATGTGTGAGATGAAGAAATAAACAATATCGTTATATTTTTAAGTTTAGTCAGTTGCCGCAATGTTTCCACGAGAGGGACACGATATAAGAACTGATCGGAAGAGCACGTTGCTAATCATCTGTTTCTTTTTTATTCACTAGCTGCTATTAAGTTATAGAAAGAAGGGTCTCAACTGAACGTATTCATCAGCAAACACGAACATAAAAAATACATGTACATAGAATAAAACATTCATATCACATGGGCCGCCCACCCACAACTCATCTCCACATACAAAGTTTTTACAAAAAATTTTGCACAATACTCGATCTGCTGCACTTTCTTTTTTCGACTTCATTTTTCGCTCTTTGGATGCCATGTGTCTTGGGCATGGTGTATAGCTCCGTGCATAGTGTGGATATAGTGACTAAATAGGCCCTATAAGAAACAGGATTATCGCACCAGAAAACCTTTCCATGCAGTAAACAGTGCATGGAAATACTCCACGGACAGTGGATGCATGCATGTAATGTATATGGAGAGTGTCCTTGGGACCTCTGGGTGAGGATGCAGGCAGTCAGGCACAGGCGCAGAAAACTGCGCCTGTCGAAAAGCGCCGATTTCTGCTATCATGAATATTATAATGACAATACCCATCATGCCACGCGATGCTCGTAGTGTAAAAGGCATGGAGAAAATTTAGGTGATGAAGACACCTAATCGATATTAATTTCGTACGAAAATTCTAACCTTGACACTTTTCTGATATTTCCTCTGTAGTAAGCCAAATACCTAATCTTGCATAATAATCATTTCTAGGGGAATAAAACCTTGACATCTGGCGTAATTCTGGTCGGAATACATAATTAGGTAAATGTTTTTTGAATGGCCACCGGTTTGCCCTCTTTTTAGCCTTGTGCAACAGGTGTTGGCTAGTGTAACAGAAATGTACTCCTTCCTATCAGACCTTCCTCTCTCCCTTCTCCTCTCTCATCCCCTCTCGTGGCTTCTTTCCCTTTCTCTCCCCCAGCACAGCCACCTTCCATCTCTCAACGCATCATCTCTTTCCCCCTCTCTCTTCTCTGTGGTACTCTCCCCGGCAGGTTGGGTTCTTATCACTGTTGAGTAAACATAGGGCAGCAGTTTAAAACAAGGAAAGTGTTGTGAAAGTGCGGCCAGGCTCTCTGTGGGGCCTATACCTCGTACCTCCCTGGTCTTGAACTGACCATGGGCAAAGCACAGAGGCAGGGGCTATGCGATAGGTATTGCAGTTTTAGATTAGATTCCTCAGAGACAGAGTTATACAAGAGAGCACATAATAAACATGAGTTATCAGAGTTAATTGCAGATGATTCTGCAAAGGAAGCAGAACAGCGTAACATCGTAACAGCAAGGTAATCCCAATGACTCCTACTTCATTCTCAATCTCACTAGCCTATTTCTTGATTTATAAATGAGCTATGGTCAGTGTGGAGAGACCTATATAGCGCATGGTGTTTGTTGGTGAGAGCGTATGGCTCTGGATGTGCCTGATGCATGCTGTATATTTCGATATAATTATGGTGATACAGTGCAGTATACACATACATACTATCGTGTTTTGGCAATTTGTCTTGCATACAGTACTTAGTGCACTGCAAATCAGTAAAAAGCAGTAACGGGCGCCTGGTACACAGACGATATCAATGGAACCGACTGTTCGCGAAAACTACGAGAATCGATTGTAGCGGGCACACTTGCTCGGCGCTCGGGCGGATAACCCCAAAGTAGCAGTTTTCTGCGCCTGGCGGGAGGCGCAGTTTTCTGCGCCTGTGCCTGACTGGCAGGGGTCACTAACGTGACCTCTTCCTTATTACGTAATGACAGAATGATCGCCCTCGCTCACTGGGGGTAAATTTAGGCTCCTCCCACTTGAAGCGAATGTGCCCAGACCCTTTGCCTTCGGCAAAGGCGGCGACTTCGTCGCGGGGCGGCGACTTCGTCGCCGCGGAGTCCAGTTGGCAAAGGGTCTGGAAACCAGACTAGACTGACAGTGGCAGATCCAGGGAGGACCGCAACTGGCGCACGCCCCCCCCCCCCTTTATTTTTTGTAGAAACAAAAGAAATAAAAAGAAAAAATGGGGGAGGGGTGCGTGCGCCCCCCCCCCCCCCTCCCCCTTTAATTTTTTTAAACACGCCCCCTCTTTACGGAATTCCTGGATCCGCCCCTGGCGTATGATATTTTCGATAATCAGTATGAAAGAAAAAAACCACAACAAAGTTTCGTCTTCTCAATTATCGCAGGCATTGGCATAATAGGCCATTATGATCTCAGCTCTTCAGTAAAAAGCGTACATATAATTTTATATATATATATATGAAGAGTTTTTTGTTGCAAAAACCGATAAGTCCATATTTGCCAAATGGAGATATTTGCCATTAAAGGTCAAGAAAAATAAAGAGAATGATTTCTTTTGACCATAACTTCAAAAATGTACCTTTTTATGTAGTGACCAATATATCATTTAAAAGGTATTATTTTGTACTTTATGACAGAGACCGTACTTCAAAATCTTTAAAAATGGACTTATCGGTTTATATCATAATTATATCACACACATAATCATATACGTTTTTGAAGAAGACAATCGCTGTCGATGTTTACTTTTTACTCGAATTGCTAAATGTTGTTTTAAGATCTCTAAAAGAAGTTAGTGGGTATGTGGGTTTATTTTTGCAACTTAAATGAATAAATAAAGTGTCTACTTACGGTTTTGTTTATTCATTTGCAAGTTGTTTGTTTTTAATTGAAAATACTCAAGTAGGCCTATTTTCCAACCGATGGGCCCAGCGGTTGTTGAATTTCAATTCTAGAATAATTATGCAAAAGCTCAGTCCCTCCGCTAGGTCACTACGCTTAGCTATTTTCAAACAGTTTGAGCAGTATGACAAAGTCTTGAAATAACTAAGAACAGCGACAGTACATCTTTAGGGCCTACGAGAAAGATCACTCCCCTCTTTATACGTCCAGCTCCTCAGACAACTTGTACCAAAGATCCTAGGTAGGGAGGTGACCTGATCCTCAAAGAGATTTTCCTCAGTGACTGGGGAGGAGAAAAATCTCTTTGCCTGATCCTACACAAGTCATGATCTTTGCTCGAAGGCTCTGTCTTTGCAGCTTGTACCAAAAACATATGTTTTAGTTCGGTGGTACCAAAGAGCGTACGCTCGCTCTTTGGCTTGTACTGTTAGCACGCCATCTACGTTGCGTAGTCCTCTTTGCTTTACGCTGTCGTCAAAATGGTTAGTGGAAGTGTAATTGGCAAGAAATCTACTCAATCAGAGTGATTTAGCTCTTGAAAAATCATGAATTATAAAACGTTATATTCTTTGATAATGTGTAATGACAGAGAAAATGAAAATTAAGACTTCATTGTAATTTCAAATGTGATATGTAGTAGCCGAATAAAAGCTCAAATATATCAACGGATGTCACTTCATGTGTAGTCCCATGTACTAATCCTTATGTATGTTTTCTTGTGTGTGGACTATAGTGTAATAAACAACAGTAGTTACATGTGTTTCATGATATTATATTTCACTTTTTCACCCTAATATCAGGTCGATAGGACAATGGTGTCCCAACAGTAGTATTGCTCTATGCGTAGGCTATCATATACTATCACTTTTACGTAGGAGACTCGGTAGAGGAACCTGACATGAAGCTGCTAGAAAATATCTTTCTTGCAGTTGCAATGTTACAAAAAAGCTACCATTCTTTACAACATGCAAATACAATGACGGGACTGGTTCCCCTTATATGCAATCGTCAGTACAATGGATGCTCAATAGGAGATTGCTGCCAAAGTATTTTGGCACTAATACTCTTGCACCTGTTTGTCAGATGATCTCCAAACATGCACAAACTCACTCCAACACTGGCAACAGCCTTGAATATTTGCATCTTACTTACTGACTGAGATTCAAGCACAGGGGCAGTAGAAAAGGAATTTTCACCATTTTGGCACTTTTACACTTGTCCGAATAAATTGATCGCAGTTGGTTCGTCATGCAATAACTGCGTTGCACAGGAGCAAACAGTGCAAACACGTTCACAGCATGCAGCGAGCGCCACGATTGATCTGAATGTAGCTATCATGTGTGCATAGGATAGTGACCAGAGCAAGTTCTTTTTTGGTATCTTTGAAAAGATGATACATTTTCCGCCTTTCTCTCAGCTTAGTTGCACCAAGTCGTGATACTATGAATCAAATGATAGCGATTGATTGAGGATTGAGGTTGTTCATGCTGTATGTGTGTGTGTGTGTGTGTGTGCATGCGCAGTCAGACCGTAGCACGTATGCTAATGAGCCGATCCGGCAAGATTTATTCAGCACTCTCGATGATCTTCGCATTTGAAAGGTGTCTCGTCGTGCGAGATTTTGCAAGAGTTTGACAGGGCTATGGTTTTCACAGTGTAGTGACTTGTACATACATTCATCATGGCTACAAGTCACAATAAATTGTTCTGCAGACTCTGATCTTTATTTTGATACTAAATTTGCATCCATGCTTTTCACGGAAGATTTTGTCGTCTAAAAGTTCGTTTTTGGTTCCTGACCGGTTTAAGAAACTGTTGTTTCTGATTTTGGCTTTTTCGTAGAGAGGAAGCTTAAATACTCATCATATATTGGAGTCAAGGAGATGCAAGCATGATTTATACTAGTTTTTCTGTTTTGAAATGTCTGTAAAATTCACTCCTAAGCCGGAAGTATGCTCCACACAAAGTGTACAGTGGCGCGAAAGAGCTCTCTCATTGGACAGTGCTCGCATTCAGCACTTGAACTTGGCTTGAACTACACGCGTGCCAAGAAACCGCAAGTGGCATCAAACTGTTATGTAGCAGCGTAATGGCGTAATGCAAGCGCTGAATGCAAGCGCTGTCCAATGAGAGAGCTTACTCTTGAGATTGCACGGTTTCAAGCTGATCAGCACTGATATCGATGTATATTTTACTGGTTCCTGACCGGTTTAAGCAACAAATTGTCAAGATGTTTACATGAATAGAAAGATTAAGAGGTAGACTACCAAATAATGCATTTTCATTGAGATGCAAAGTGAATTCGGTATTCTTTTGACGTCTTGAACGTGTACTGCACGAATTACTTTTTTCATCACTTCTCAAGCTCAAATTATGCTATGATACTTTTCATTTACAATAATTTGAGTTACATGTGAAGATGGTTTACATATTTTCCTTGAATTTGCTACCAAATTTGTGAATATAAGGTGTATTTTTGTTGCCGAAAGCCAAAGGACAAAATCCCCTTCCGCAGCTCATTGCATATGCAAGCCTAGAGTGGGCTTGCATACGAGTTGAATAAATATGAGCGAATTATCGGGTGCTGCGGTCTGACTGTGCGTGCGTGCGTGCGTGTATGTATGTGAGAGAGAGAGAGCAAAAGTGTGTGTAAATGAAAGATTGTGAAAAATGTTACTAGACAAGGGTGAAAGAATATTAATCCTATATGGCTAGGAAACTAGGAAAAGGGGGTAAAGGTAATGAAAGAAAATATGTAAAAAAAAAACAACTCAGAAAACAATGAAACAAAAGGTTTACAAAAGAGAGGGGTGGAAGGAAAGAAAGTAGAGAAACTTGCATTACAAAGGAAAGCAAGGGAGAGATGGATACGTTTGAAAAAAAAAGAGGAAAGCAAACAGAAAATATAGATTGAAAACAGAAAAGCACCATTAGGTAGAATAATAGAATGAGAGATGAATCAAAACTGGATGGAAGTAAAGACGAATAGGATTAAGGAAAGAAGGAATTATACAGGTTGAAAAGGAAATAAAGAAAATGATTCATTAGAACGACACATAAGAAAAACATTGGAGAGGATAGAAAGGAAAGACCCTTGTAAAAGGAGGGAAAGACAACCCATAAAGGAAACAAACAATATAGGCAGAAAATACAGTTAAATAGGAAATTGAGAAAGTTAGAGAAGAGAAAAACTACGAAGAAATGATTGATAGGAAAGAAAGGAAAATTTAGGTATAGATTCTATCTGAAAATGAAAGAAGGAAAGATAGAAAAGAAAGAAATATATAAGTGGCAGCACACTCGATCACTTTGAAGCTACAACTGCTAATGCAAGACTTGCCCGATGAATAGTTGAGAAAAACAGATTTTAGCTTTTTGATGACACCATAGAAAAACCTGTGACGACAGTCAGACCAAATGATCAACCTTTAGTGCATGCACTGAATGTATTCATACTGTGCTTGTGTACAGAGCAGCATTTCAAGAGATTGAGATTTTCCAACAATTTTGTAACACTTGTAAATACTAAAAGTGTTAACATTTAACTTCTATTTTACTTTGGAGACTCAGATGCAAGTATTTAGGTTACTGAATAACAAAGGTGAGTTTGTGCATGTTTGGAGATCATTTGACAAACAGGTGCAAAAGTACACTACATATAGCGCCCAGCATTTTTTAAGCTGCCTTTATATACACAGTATCACAGCCTTTACACACGTCATGACATTCAAGTAGGCCCTATAACAATAAGCATCATCAGTTATTTCCTTGGAAGCAAATATCAAGACATTTCTTTCAATAAGAATATTCCTACCTGTGGTATGCATACATGCTTGCTAAGAATCTTTCATGAAGATTTCATTCATAAAATAATTTCAGGGTCGTGTCAGGACAAAGACGGTGAAGAAGGCTGCCAGGGTGATTATCGAGAAGTACTACACCCGCCTCACCCTTGATTTCCACACCAACAAGAGGGTATGTGAGGAAATCGCCATTATCCCCAGCAAGCGTCTCCGCAACCAGATTGCAGGGTAAGTGCTCTGAAGAAAGAGGTTAAAAGTAGAAAACTATCATCAGTTGGGGAGATGGTACAATAGGAGATTAAGGCTTCTACCAACCTTAAGTAACTTGCTGGCTAGCTTTCAGAGAAACGGTACAATCACTTGGCCTGAAGAAGTCCACAGGAGTGGACGAAAGCTAGCTAGCAAGTCACTTAAGGTTGGTAGAAGCCTAAATCTCCTATAGTGGGAAAAAAGTGCTGTATACGCCAAACATTTCACAAGGTTTTTATTTTCACGAATTTCATGAGTCAGGTGCGATATGCAAAATTAAAGACATGCGAAAATAATGACTCTGATCCCGATATAAATGTGACACACATGTATACATTTTTCCGTTAAGTACAGTACTCCACGATCGTGAATTTAACCACTTGCAGAATTGTCGGGAAGTCCCTATTCTCGAAAATTTAGACTCGCTGCATATAAGGCGTATACAGTAATTGTCTGTTTATGCATTACTGCTGTAATTGCAAATAAGATATGGTCATAAATTTATCTCAGAGTAGAGTAGATTCACTAAACATTTGCATTGGAAAACTAGTGGATATTTATAGCATACCTGTAGATTGAATACTGGTTTGTCATACCTGCAGTTACTCAAGTCAACCATTATTCTATGATGTATTATTCCAAATTTGTCGTCAGTTTTGATATTGGAGTTATGTGAATACAAGTAGGATGCAGTTTTGGATGTTTTATATTTACAAGTTCAAATTTGAATTCCAAAGCTCAACAAATTCCATTCGCTTAAATGATTAGCATTTGTTAAATAAGGAAGATCAAAAGCAATGGATCAGCAAAAGTATTTGTAAGGTCAAATGAATATGAATCAAATAAGGGATCTTAAGAGTTAATATTTCTGACCAGAGCTATCTGTCATTGTCATGTGTCTGTGGGACAGATTCGTGACGCATCTCATGAAGCGCATCCAGAAGGGTCCCGTCCGCGGCATCTCCATCAAGCTGCAGGAAGAGGAGCGTGAGAGGAGGGACAACTACGTGCCCGAAGTCTCCGCCCTGGAGCAGGACATCATTGAGGTGGACCCTGACACCAAGGACATGCTGAAGCTTCTGGTGAGAATTTCCTCCCGTTCTCAGGGGCAGCGAGTCTGATAGTAATATTGTTTGTATGTCACGCAGGGAATAATTTTCCTGGTATTGCATTGCAATTTGCCATGCACTTCTACACCACTGCTACACATACTGTTGTTTTTGTTTGTTTGTTTTTTTTTAGTTTTCTTCCATAGAAGTGTACAGGACACCATCTTGAATATTGTTCATCAGCTGAAATTGCTAATCAAATATGAGTACGAAAATTATTCCCCGTCACGAGAGATTATTAATTGTAATGAGTGAGGTGGTCATGTGATCTTACCAAGGATTGTGAAGGGCGTTATGTAGATAACTACCAGATGTTTGCAACAAGAGCCACTTTTGCAAGGATATGAAATATTTTTTGGCCTCATAGATACACAATGGCACAGTTCAAAGGCCTCAAGGTTTTGTAGATTTTATATTTGCACAGAGAAATTTAACTGGAAAAACATCAAACAGTTGAAATGTTTTGCATAGAAGTTAACCAAGCAGAGTACCAACAAAGAGGTTCCATTATGATATCATAAGCACAACAGAGATATCCTTACTTATTCCCTTTACCAGTGGTTTATTTGACATTTGTGGTCACAACTGTATATTCCAGTTTAATAAATTGCATAAATTGCATCTGTGTACCCACATCTGCCAGAGTCATAGACTCCCAAAGTGTGACTTCAAGCCATTCATCACCATATAAACTTGTTCGAAGCTACCTTATATAGCCAGAATGTCTGCGAACACAGGTGTTGCTAGCAATGCTTACTTGGTTCCATTCCGCTGCAAAGCATTCCGGTTATAACGAACATGGAAATTTTGTTGTCACGAAGTAAACATTCAGATCCCAGAATTATCATTTACATGACTTTATGTATGCATTATTAGTTTGGCATTAATGAAATGTTGATATAATGAAAGAAAACTGCTGTACCCGAGGGCTTTGTTATAACAAGAGTTGCCTGTACCTGAACCCTTGTGCATGGATACCAGCATTGCTTAGTGCAAATTGATATTAATTTCCACAGTGGCAAGATAGAGATTCAATCTTTTCACATCAGAATCAATTGCTGAACACAGTAGGAATAGGAAAAAAAAATCACCTTTATATCATTCATTTTTAATGAACATGATACATATACAAAAGAAAATCTTAGAAGCAGCTGGATAATATCAGAAGTAACTTTGAATGACCTTATTTCAGTGTATACTAAACTCCTCAAAAAAAAGTTCTGCAAGTGGAATTTGACGTATCATATTTCTCTCAAAACTATATCATTTCATTCAAACGTGACATCATAAGAAAGCCTGATTATTTATCTTTAAAATGAAACCTCACTTGCTGTGATTGGGTGTTCTTGGAATGTGCAAAACAGCTGAGTTATGGGGACAGATCAAAAGTGAAAAGTTGCAATAATTCTGCTATTGATAATGTACAGCCTTGGTGAAAAAAGGTCACTGGAATAAGCAATGCTGAAATGACAGCACTTTCAAAAACTCCCGTTTCCTAGACATTAGATGACTGTTTGGTCAACCTTTATCTTTAATTTTAATCTGCAGATACTACTGCATTTTTATGCCTCCGCCACGAAGTGGTGCCGGAGGCATTATGTTTTCGGTTGTCCGTCCGTCCGTCCATCCGTAATGAATTTTGTGGACAGCGTAACTAAGAAACCTTTTGAGGTATCCTAATGAAACTTGGCATGTATGTGTATTAGGGGGTGAAGTTGTGCCTATCAACTTTTAGGTGCACATGCTCAAGGTCAAAGGTCAAAAGGTCAAGGTCAAATACGTAAAATTTCATTATTTCCACCATATCTATGCAATGCCTGAAGATATTTTTTGAAACTTAGTGTATACATGTATTACCCAATTAAGATTCTTTGGTGAAAGTTTGGGGTCATGAGGTCAAAGGTCAAAAGGTCAAGTAAAGATATTAAAACTTAACTTTTATCTCTGTATCTTGGAAATTGTTCAAGGTATCTTCATGGAACATAGTATATGTACTGACTGGCAGTGAATATCTAGAGAATTTAGGGTTCATGGGTCAAAGGTCAGGGGTCAAAGGTCAAGGGCAACACTTCAAAATTTTACTATTTCCCTCATATTTATGCAATGCTAGCAGGATTATCTTTTTTTATTTTACACTTGGTGTATGCATGTATAACCTAATAGAGATTCCCTGGAAGCTTTCTTTTTTCTTCTGTTTTTTTGTTTGCCTCAAAGGTCAAAAGGTCAAAGATCAAGGGAAAGTGCTGAACTAACTTTTTCCTCCATATCTCAGAAGTGGCTCAAGTCATCTTGAAACTTACTACATATTTATGCATGTTGTGCCTGACAGTGATTATCCTATGAATTTTAGGGTCAAAGGCCAGATGAAAATGGTAACAATGAACTTTTCATTATAGAAATTGCACTTTTTCTCCATACCTTGAAAATTACTCAATGCATAAACTTATGAATGGGTCAAAGTCAAGTTAAAGTCCTTAAATCCCCAAGTACATGCTCTCCTATTCATCCAATTAAACCTAGGTCAAGGAAGGTGAACATTCAACAGATTTGTGACAAACTTGTCATTTTAATATTTTTTCCAATTTTTGTGAAAATGTAATCACACATTGTCTACATGTACTATAGACGTATTAGGAGAATCATGCATTATGGCGGAGGCATACCAGTCGCCTTAGCGACATATCTAGTTTAATTCATGGATGAAGCCTGGAATCTAATGATAATCTCACAATGCATTCTTTTCAAGCACATTCCTTCCCTGAAACGACAAAGCAAATGGGAATTACACTGTTTAACATAACATGTTTGCTCTGTTTTGCAACATTTCACATTTGGCCTTTCCTCATACTTAGTCATGCTGCGCATTCCAGAAATACCCAATCATAGCAAGTGAGGTGTCATTTTAAAGATCAGTAATCAGGCTTTCTTATGATGTCACATTTGAATGAAATTATATAGTTTTGAGAGAAATATGATAAGTCAGATTGGACTTGCAGAACTTTTTTTGAGGAGTTTATAAAAGCACTCGGAGAGCACAGACATCCAAGCAGCTCATAATTCCACTCGTATGCAAATTATGCTGAAAGTGGCCCTATTTCCCAATTTAAAGAATCATTTCCAGTAGTCTCTGCCTTATCCTCCTGCTGTGCCCCAAGCACACCTCTAATGCCTGCTGCTTGAATTCCATCATTTGTTGGCCATGCTGGTATTTGCCAAGGATAGAGAATCCTTTGAAGAAATTAAAAAAACAACAACAACAACATTAGATCCAGATGATGATCTACATCACTACCTAAGTGTAATCATCTGTTCTATGTGTCATCAACATTGCCTTTAAATTTCATCCATATCCTTTCACAGTATTTTGAATTATTTTGCTATTGGACAGACAGATAAACCAATATCAGCAAACCAATTACTTTCTGGCGAAGGTAATAATTATGTAATGTTAAGTTTCTTCCATGTCTTTTGAAGAAATTACAAAAACTTTATATTGTGCAAATGTCAACAAAGTGCCCTACATCCCCCCCCCCCCAATAAACATTTGTTTGATGATACAGAGATGTGTTTTCTTTGCATTTTTTTCCTCTCAGGATTTCAACATCACCAACCTGCAAGTGACAGAGCCAGCCGCCCCTGGCATGGGATTCCGTGGGCCCCGTATCTAAGCACATCGTCATGAAATCATCCAGGCAAAAAGCAAACCCCTCGTCAGGTGTCTTGTCTTGAGGCATCAAGATATTTCTCCCACTCCACAGCATAGCAGCGCAATGACCATGTCTTAAAAAGGACCCAACCACACGAGCCTCCCCACTTCCCGCAAGATGCCAGTGCTGATGCCACTGTCTCAATACCTGTCCAAGGTGGCGCTTTGAATAAGTGAAGAACTTATGAGAGAGATCTCAGATCTAGGCAGTTTTTTGTGGGTTCTGTGCATGTGTACAAAATAAAGCAACACAATTCAACCTCAGTTCATTTTGGAGTGCACAAATGGTTTTGTTATGTCCACGGTCTTGTGTGCTGTTTCTTTGAAGGTATGCCGGAGTAATGATGCACTACGTAAGTCTTTTATCCCTGTGATGTGGTGGATAAGCACTGTATGGAAAACAACAAATAACAGTACTGCTATTGTTGGTTGCTGCTGTTGCTGTTGTTACTATTTATTTTTACCTCATGATTGTAATGATAATGATGATGATTATTATATCATTGTTATGATCTTATATGAAAGTCACCAAAAATTAGTGAAAGAGCAAAATTTTGTACTGTATATTTGAAGATTTCGAATTCCTCTTCAACAAATTCCTCTACCTGTGGACAATGTGATATAGAAAACATACACATGCTTCAACTTTGCCTTTAAAGGACAAGTTCACCTTCATAAACTTAAGGATTGAGAGAATGTGGCAATATTAGTAGAACGCATCAGTGAAAGTTTGAGGAAAATTGTACAATCGATGCAAAAGTTATGAATTTTTACAATTTTTGTGTTGGAACCGCTGGATGAGGAGACTACTAAGGCTCGTGATGTCATATGAGTACAACAGTGTAAAGAAAATGTAAAGAAAATTCAACATATTTCCACTTTTTTCGCATAATAAAAGAGCACTTGACTTGCCTCTTTCTAAAGGCAATGGGAATAATATTACCCATAACATATGTCAGTAACGAGTCAAGGGAATGTGTACTTTTTTTTAAAAGATGAAATTTTGTGAAATTCTCTTTATATTTTCCTTATATTGTTGTACGCATGTGACATCATACACTGCAGTAGTCTTCTCATCCAGCGGTGACTGCACAAAAACTTCAAAAATTCATAACTTTTGAACGGATTGTCCGATTTTCCTCAAACTTTCAATGATGTGTTCTACTAATATTGCTACATTCTCTCAATCGTTATATTAATGAAGGTGAACTTGTCCTTTAATGTTATAAGGCAGCAGAGCCATCTGGCTTGCAATATTTGTGGCTTTTGTGGAGCTGGTTCCAACTCTTCAGAAATGATGATGCCTAGTTTGGAAGTTTTCATTTGGGTTGAATTGTTGGCTTAAAAAGTATATATCCCATCCTGCTATTTGAAAGTGACCTTATTTTTGTGCTTCAAAGCCAACAATACACATCCATTTATCCTGCAACAGATCTGCAGAAATCTTGTATTTACTGTAATGAGTTAAAGGAAACCAAAACCCAAAGAGAAATGTGGATTGAGTGAAAGCAGCAACATTAGTAGAGCACATCAGTGAAAGTTTGAGGAAAATCGAACAATCGATGCAGAAGTTATGAATTTGTAAAGTTTTTTGTGTTGGAACCGCTGGATGAGGAGACTATTAGAGGTTATGATGTCATGTGTGGACAACAAAACATGTATGTAGAAAGTATGAAGGGAATTCCACAAAAATTAACTTTTCTAGCATAATGAAAGAGCACTTGACTAACTGCTTTCAGAAAGCAGGGGGAATAATTGCTACCTTTAACATATCTCGGTATGAAGTTGGTGGAATGTGTAATTTAATGAAAAATGAATTTTTGTGGAATTCCCTTTATACATGTGATTTTTTTTTTGTGTGTGTGCTTTTGCACCAGACAGCCTGTGTGTCGTGATGATGATTGATGCTTGATGCGCATTTTGTGTGTAATTATGCCTCCGCTACGAAGTGGTGCCGGAGGCATTATGTTTTCGGGTTGTCCGTCCGTCCGTCCGTCCGTACGTACGTCTGTACGTACGTCCGTACGTAAGTACGTCCGTACGCACGTCCGTCCGTACGCACGTCCGTCCGCTTTCGTTTACGCGATAACTTGAGTAATATTTACTGGAATTTTACCAAACTTGGTCCAAGTATGAAGTATGATGGGGCAATGATTTGATTAGATTTTGGGTGAAATCGGCTGAAGGTCAAAGGTCAAGGTCAAATCATGAAATTGTATCCGTTTACGCGATAACTCAAGACTGGATGGAGCAAATTTCACCAAACTTTGTTGGAGGATGATGTATGATAAGAAAATTACTTGATTAGTTTTTCAGTGAAATCGGACAGAGGTCAAAGGTCAAAGATCAAGGTCAAATCCTAAAATTTATCTGTTTACGTGATAACTCAAAACTGGATGAAGCAGCTTTCACCAAACTTGGTCCAAGGATGATGTATGATGGGACAATTAGTTGAGTAGAATTTAGTGACATTGACAAGAGGTCAAAGGTCAAAAGGTCAAGGTCAAATGCTAAAAATGTTGCTATTTCCCCCATATCTATGCAATGCCCGCAGTTATTTTCTTGAAACTTAATGTAGACATGTACTACTGCGTAAAGATTCTCCAGAGAGAGTTTCATGTCACAAGGTCAAAGGTCAAAAGGTCAAAAGGTCAAAGGTTAGGTAAAAATGTTGCAATATCACTTTTCTCGCAAATGGTTCAATGTATCTTCATGGAACTTGGTGGATATGCATGTAAGCTGACTGGCAGGGATTATCTAGGGAATTTAGGGGTCATGGGTCAATAGTCAGGGGGGTCAAAGGTCAAGGTCAACTCCTTAAAATGTTACTATTTCCCTCATATACTAGTATATGCAATGATAGCATTATTAGTTTTAAAATTTAATATATATATGTACATGTATTACTTAATAGAGATTCTCTTGGAAATTTCCAGCCAGAAGGTCAAAGGTCAAAGGTTAAGGGTCAAAGGTCAGGTTTATATGAAAAAAAAAAGATATATTTTGTACTGTAATTACACTCTTTCTTCATACCTTGAAAATTATACTCAATGCATAAACTTATAATAAGGTCGGTCAGAAGTCAAGTAAAAATTTTCAATTCCCCTAATATGTGTACAGGGTCTGCACTCTTTAATAGACAATTATAGCAAACCCAGTTCGTGGAAAGTGAATATTCAAGATATTTCTGACAAGCCTGTTATTTCGATATTTTGCCAGTTATGTGAAACTGTCATCACACATTGTGAAGACATTGTACTATACACCTATTGGGAGAATCATGCATTATGGCGGAGGCATCAGTCGCCGTCGCGACATTTCTAGTCTGTGGGTATGGATTCTAGAAGTCACAGGTACTTGAAAATTTTGCTGCATTTCAGAGGTACTTGTCAAACTTGCAACAAGAGGATTTAGTTTCGACCGTTAGTTGACTGTGTATGAAGATCTCTGAAACATGTATCTCCCAGGAACCAATTAAATCCACATAAATACATAACAAAGCAAACAGTTTAATTGTGATATCATACACTGCATCAGCCATCTCCAAATGCCCAAATGTGACACAAACAAACACGGACACACAGACATACAAACAAACAAACATACATATGGGGTGCAGAATTGACACAGATTTTGACTGTAGGAAATGTCCAGTCCAAGTGGGAAGCTGTGAATATTACAAGCTTCAATAGAATGTATGATACATTGTACAAGGTCATCCTTTGTGTGTGTGTACGTGTGTGTGCGTGTGTGTGTGTGTGTGTGTGTGACTGTATATGTGCATTTCCTGAGCAAGCAAGCAAATTTCCAGGCAGAATATGAAGGAATTAAAACTAATACCACATGATGATGACAAAGTCAAAGAGAAAGTATGTTTTGCAAACAAGTCAAAATAACTGCTCCACAAGCATCGTGCGTATATAAGAGTTAAAATTTGGTTCATTCCTCCCGTTCTCCCCCCCCCCCCCCTCCCCATAAAAAAAAAAATAGTCACCATGTCTCAGCTGAAGATTGGTTTCCAATGATGATTATCACTGCAAGATATATTTTCTTTCATTTGTTTTTGCCATATGACGCAAACGGAGCTCACATGTTAGAATTTCACAGTCAAGAGCAAATGAACCACCGACTTACTCTATCGAGCTCCCAGGTTTCTAAGCCTCGTGCATTTTGTCACATTGATTTACATAGTGACACACACACAATGTAATGCCACACTTAACGTAGTTACAAGTCACCCACTTTACAGACTGGTGATAGGGAGGACGCGCGTGGGGTGGGGGGGGGGGGGGGGTTTGGGTGGGGTAGTATGAGTTAAATGTACATTGTATTTGATACCGTCCGGTATATCGAGATATAGCTGTAATGTAATTATCACTAGTCTATTGCCGCTAGTTCACACAAAATTTCCTCTTCTGAACACTGCCTTAATCAAACATCTGGATGTTCTCTGCAAAAACTCATTTCTGCTTACACACTCCTTTGAACCAATAATAATTCAAATATGTATACAATGTTGTAAACAAGTTTTTGACACCAGCACTGCCTTCTAATTAACTTCATCTTTTTTGTTTGTCCACACTCGTTATCACTCATAATCTCCCCACAAATTTCACTCTACACTTTACGACCTATGTCGAAATAACAGAAAAATACATTTACAAACTGTAGTAAAGTTTCGTTGCCTTACGTATTTTAGCTAATACACTACAGTTTGCATAACTTATTCGCTCGTCTGGCAAAACAATAACACAGTATTAGGGAGCAAACTTTCAAAGATTAGCTTCTTTTGTTCCGGAAGGAATTGCCAGATTTCCGTCCAACCTGTCGGGGTGTGAGCAGCAGTGGTCTATAAGCATGCATTCCCAGACGTAAGTTTCCTTTCTCCCTCTATAGATAAAATGTCCTGAACTTTTCCAAAGGAAAGCATAAAAGAGAAGAGAGGAATTGGAGAAAATCTAAGAACAAAGAATAAAAGAAGAAGAGGAGAAGGAGGAGGAGGAGAAGAAAGAGGAGGACAATTCGGATGAAAGAGGACATCGTTCATCTCTTCATTATGGGTCCATGATCCCTTATTGGACTCGTCAAAGAAATCCAGCTTATCGGAATCTTAAATTGGCCTTATCCAAATCTTGTTTTGTCTTTTTCCTAATCAGCTTCATCTCCGACAAGACAAATCATTCATTTATCTCCATAGTTGGTTTTTGTTTTGTTTGTTTGGGGTTGTTTTATGTGTGTGTGTGTGTGTGTGTGTGTGCGTGTGTGTGTTTATTTTTTTTAAGGGGGTGGTCGTTTGTCTTACTTCCGGAGGAAGTACGTCTATTTGGAGTATGCGAAGAGTTGCCTGCAGTGATTTAAGGATACAGTTTGCGTCATTAGTTCGCTGCGATGCCAGTTCGATATTGCAAACTCTAGGCCTATTAATCACAACGTAAACTTCCGGTTGCTGTAAAAATTATTTTTCATGAGCATGATCACAACAGTGTACATTGTACTTGTATGCGCGACAAGGAGACGTGCCATGGTTGTGTGTGCCGTGAAAACATCGAGTTTTCAGTAGGGTCACTATGAAAATTTATAATAGCCGGAGAAACCGTCAAAATGGTTTCTCTTGCTTTTCAGGAAAGTAATTCGGAGGTCCCCCCCCCCCCAAACAAACAAACAAACAAACAAACAAACAAACAAATAAACAAACAAGCGAACAAAACACAACATATATAGTATAGAAATGGGCCTTGTTAACAATGATGACTATAGTCCTACTTTAGTTTGATATCAATACATTGTATGTAAAGCGGAATCATCTTCAAGCTTTTCCATCTTTCGAATAAAATCATATAAGCTCTAATTCAAATCTGAATATTATATACAATGTATATTTTAATCATATAGTATATAATATGTAAAGGACTATGTGTACACACACTCACTCACAAAATGATCTGTCAGACACTCACGAGAACAAAGATAATACAAAAGAAAGAGAGAGAGAGAAGTGGAGATGGACGGAAAAGCAGCGGAGTTGAGAAAAAAAAGGGCGAGGAGTTTGAGAAGACGATGAGGGAGAGGAGAAGGAGAAGGAATAAGTGGAGAGGAATAGAAATACACTGTAGTAAGACAAAAGGGGTGATGATTTGAAGATGCTGATGCGTCAGAAGCGGAAGAGATTTGCTCTGGTCTTATTTTCTCCAAGGACTTACAGGGTTAGGGTTATAAGGGTTGTGATAGAGTTTTAGGATTACATGTAGTTTAATATGAGGATTATGATTAGGCTTAGGGTTAGTTATGATTGTGGGTAGGATTTATGTTTAGTTTAGCGTGCAGATATTTCATGGGACAATTGTTGCAAGAGCAAATGTCATGGGACCACACTTAATACTCACGAAAGATTGAGTAGACTTTGTACATCAGTGTATCATTTTTTCTATAATTAGTGTCTGTATCTCATTGGCGTGGAGACGTGTGACCTGGTATATAAATTATGACGACTGTACCATCACTTGTTGCGGTGACGTCTCCGCAATTCTCCTTGAGACGAGCCGGGTTTCCCGGGGAGTGGCGGGAGAAAAGCATGTTCGATTTTTACGGAGAAGTTGTTATTTCAATTTTCCAGGCTCCATCTATAGCCTGTCTTTCAGACGTCTCCGCGACGTCTCCTAATATGCGGTCACGTAAAGTTGTCCGTGACGTTTCCCAGGCGTGTCCTTGAGGAGACCCACGATGAGAAAACGTGGCGGAGACGTCTTGGAGAACTCCCCGGACTGCCGGAGGCGTCGTCACGGAGCCTCCGCTCGATATATAGTACTGGATGTATCACATTGTCTGGAGACGTCTCGGAGCTAGTTGCCTTCTTGGTGCATGGGAGCGCGATCATAATTATTCTCTCTCCTACCCCTCTCTTTATTATTATCATTATTGTTATTATTATTATTATTATTATTATTATTATCATTATTATTACTATTGTTATTATCATTATTATTATTATCATCATCATCATCATCATTACTATTATTATTATTATTATTATTATTATTATTATTATCATTATTATTATCATTATCATTGTCATTATTATTATTTTGTCTTTCGAGTCGCATCAACATTTTCTCCGCAGTGAGATAATATAGGCCTCTAAGGGATGCTTAAAGCAATCCAAAACTGTCCAATACGACTTCATAATGATAAATCGAAGGCGTTCATATGGCTATGAACAGAAACTTTGTGGAAAATGAGTCTCATTATGTTCATGTCTTTATTCGTTTGTTATGCATGTTATGATTAATTCGTCTGCACGTTATGCGGAGCAGCACATCAGTGTTGAAAATGCAAATTTTGGTCTGGACGGAAATGATCAGCCCGTCTTTCTCACGCAAAATCGAAGTGAATGAATGGCCAGAAATACAGCTACTGTTTTCCCCAAAAAGGTAGAAGGATTTTGGTTGTATATTAAAGGAAGGGATGACGTATGCAAAGAACGAGAAAGCAATAAGCAAGCACAATCGTTTTATGACATGCCTTCGGATTCGGGATATCCGGTAAGTTCAAAGAACGTTGTCATCCCACGTAAATGTTTAACCACATAACCACATTCATCTTACCCGTATAAAAGTGAGTATATATGATTAGCGATAAAATTATAACATAATCTTAAAGGGACATTTATGTTAACAATAACAGATATGCCACTATGATATTTTTTTTTAATGGCGCGAAATGATGACATATATACAAGCCTATATGGCATCACGCAATAATGCAGTAATCGAGAATTTATCATAAATGAATATAAAGTATGTTTTATATTGCTTCTTTCTTTTTTGTTTCCTAGTTCGGGGGTTCAGCCGTGGCTCCATAGTTCAAAATGGCCATAAAATGATCCTTTGTATCATGTTGAAGAAGACTTTCGGATGATTTTCAGACTTTTACATTTGAACATCTATAAATGGGTTATATCGGTACAGAGTTATAGTGGTGATTGTTATGAGGAATAAGAACGTTTTCAAAAATTATAACAAAATCACAGTGAACAAAAGTGATGGCATATAGCAGCTTCACTAAAATGCATGAGTGGGAACTCATGGAAGCAGCACAAAAGAAGAAAGCATGCATACATTAATATTCTCCTTAGGTGGACTAGTTAGGATTGCTATACTGGGATACGGAAATAATATAATGTGAGCCTCCTACGTCATCATCCTTTATTGTTCAGTGTAATTTGTTTTGGGTTTTTTAGAGTACAGTATTGGTTTGTCTGCTTGAGGATCACAACAAATTCCACAAATCTATACATGGCTTTATCAATTTATCAATGTAATATACTACACAATGTAAAATGATAAAAATCGTCTGGAATGTCCCTTTAAGTGTCGACATTACCAGGTGTATTATAATGATTTGTCTGGATGCATATTGATGTTATAAATTTAACACATAAAACAAAATCCTCTCTATATTATAAAGCAATGTGGCTCACACGAGCCGAGACAAGAGGGTAAACACATCCGTATTCAGATGGTGAGAGAAAGCATATAAAGAATAAGAAATACCTATATACTTCTCACAAAATATGATACTCTATAGATCATACTGCCATAAAAGTGTAACATAATATTATAGTACATGGTTACGTGATACATAATCTGTGATCTTGTCTTTGCGGTACATACTTTTGTCTTTCTTCCTTTCTCGTTATATTAATGTTATTATGTAACAATTTAATGGGAACATGGATAGAGTGGTGTGACGCATAATTATAATGTACATGATTGTGAATGTCATGTATATGTAAGTAAATAGGCCTACGCGTATCAGTTTATCATAATAAATATTATTACTATATTTTTGTTAAAACATATTGCTTATGTGTATTGCATTATCATTATTCAATCATAATGCAAAAATGCAACGTGGACGATGTAACATACTTTGGCTATCAGGGCAATATCATAAATTATGAATTTAAATCAAACATGACATGTGTATGATAATCGCTGCTCAAACCGTTTCCGGCGTTGCTCCTGATGGAGATTTCGGGAGGAACGTATAACATGGCTTGCTATTAAACAGTAGAATGGGAAGTTTGGATTCCTGTATGTGCATCCGTTGTACTGTAAATGTTACAGTCATGCATGATTAATGAAGTGCTATGATAAGTGCGATGTCATGATATCATGGATCGTGGTGCCCAAATGTCTTAAATATTGTGCAAATAAACCTAACAGAAAGGCGGAAGGTTCGGCAGTACATCAGGCCTGAAATGAGAGAATTTTTGCATTAAATGTTGAAATATATTCATCTTTAAAGAGCAATGATTAGGGTCACCTTTACGAAGATTTGATGTTATCCATGATTAAAGAAACTCTATACGCCATACTCGGGTTGACTGTGATTAAAAAAAAAAAATGTACATTTTACTTCACACATGCAGCAGTAAAAATTTGAAATGTTTTCTGTATAAAACCAAACAATGGGGAAATTGTGAGTCTGTTGGTAGTATCATCGCTTCATCTATAAGGTGATTGTGACGTATGTGAAGCTATCTTTTTAAAGATCATAGTTACAGCTGTAAAAATCACACAGTGGAAAGTTGGCGCCTTCTCACTTTACGGTTTACAGGGATGGTATAGTTTTGGCTTAGATGGGACTTCAGGTTTACAACTTTTCTTTGTGAGATAGGAAAAAAAAACCTCTTTTGAAATATGGAAGAGCATATTCTAAGAGAAATTCAAAGTTTATTTGATAAAATTGATTTTGAAATGGACAAGATATCCAAACAATTTGATACTATAGAGGTGGGACCCACTTTTTATTAGTATCACTTTGTTTTACTCTGTTTTTGGATATCTCAGCCATTCAAAACCGCTTTTCCTCAAAAACTATTACAATATCCTATTCGATTGGTATGCTCTTTAGCATTTTCATAAAGTGGTTTCTAAGTATCTCACAAAAAGTTAAAAGCTGAATCCTCACCTCACCCAGTGCTATACCATATCCCTTTAAAACTTTCGTATTTAATTTTGGAGTGAAATGAAACTTGAGATGTTCAATATTTCTGTGAAGAAGAAAGAAGTCGTGACGTCTCTGTGGCAGACTCTGCAGAGAAGGCTCTGAGACTGTGCCTTGTAGTGCGCCATCTACGTCATAATTTGCTTTTCTCCGAGACGAGGAGCTCGATCTCTGGAGGGTTACGAAGTGGTTGTCGAACATGTTAAAGGGAACATTTGGAGGAAATACATAAATCGATATGAATATGTGTATAAGTATATGCAGAGAGAAAGAAGGAGAGAGAGAGAGAGAGAGAGAGAGAGCTATAGAAAGAGAAATAGATGTGAAATTAGGGAGGGGGAGAGGAAGGAAGGGGAAAATAATAGCCTATCCGTGCGGGAGAATTAACTTTTCGGTGGTATAAAAGCATTCTATCTATCGATGTTTTATGCAATGAAAACCAGCCAGAACACATTTATCGTTAATGGAAAGGGATTTCCCGAAGACCTACTTGGAAGGCTACCAGGGACGGAGTATATAAACGTGTAAAACCGCAATGATTTAAAAGTGGAAATAATGATTGGAACTGCCATCTTTGCCGATCATGCGGGATCCTGAAATAATGCAGATATTGCCGATTATGATATGATTTATTCAATCATACTGAAATTCATTCGCCTGTAGGATTGTGTGGAAGGAAATCTTTTCTGCACTCCACTCTCACTATACCTTTCTTTTTTTTTCCTTTTTTTTTCCAAGTAGTGGTCTTGATCAAGAGTTACAATACCGTTACCACCCAGGATTATATCGTGTTTTCGACACTTGTGATATCTCTTTTTTTTTTCTTGTATTCTGCTGACAGATTCAACATGGTCTTCGTCCATCCAATATAATAAAGGCAACCAGTCGTGGTAATTTCCATCAATACTAGTATATTGTATTATGAATATACCGAGTTCGATCATCAATCAATCCATCGTATAAGGATAGATGTTGTTGGTCTTCTATCCAAGTGCACCTTTCTCTTTTTTAGACAGTTTCTCTTGGACTTTCAGATATACAAAGGCATAAATATGATGATATACTACACATTGATATGTACGTGTCAATCTGAAATGCTCTCATTCTCCTATAATTTGTAGATTGTCCATGAACCCCCAAATTAAAATGATAATGACTGGTAGGAAACTATTACATTAGTATGCGCGCTGCGCTCGTGCCCTTGCGAGCTGTGTGCATGTGTGCTACCTGCGTATGTACCATGTGCACCAATCGTGTCCCCATCGATCCCGTGAATGCATTTGTCAGCTGCACGAATCGCATAGCTATTATATCAGTTTACGTGAATGGATGAATGTGTGTGCGGAAATCGCAGTGCAGGCAGGATGTAGGCTTCAACCATGGCCGCCGACCTAGTCGAGAACTTTCAATATGGTTTGTCGAGTAACGGTCTTTCAGGGGCAGACAAGACTGTACTACTCCTCAAACTCACAGACCCATCCCTTAAAAGCATCGAACAGTACCAAAAACTAAAGGTAAGTTCGGGTTATAGATATTTAATTCTGATTTCATCCCCTCCTTTTTTGTTCGTTCGAGCAGCTGCACATACCCATGCATGGTATCGCACGCACCACTACACTGTCCTGTCCCTGTTGGCGTTCAAAGTGTGCAAATGACCACAACTTTGTGACATATTGTGAGGTGTTTTCTATGACCAGCTGTACATTGTCACTGAATTCATTCAGATATTGAGACATATTGAATGTAAATTACTAACTGTAAAAGTGTCTTTGTGTGTTTTCTGTTTGTTGGTTGAGAATTTGAGCAGACAAAAACTCAAGGAGCCGATATCGATTGAGCAGAGGTAACAGCTTGTAACAGCTGAAGGTGTCGTGCGCTGCCGCCAACACTGCAGGCTGCGCTGACTGGCAGCTTGAAGTCACGGCTTTGTCAGCACTTTGGCGCGCTGACTGAATAGGCCGCTTGGGCTTGGCTTGGCTTACCCCAACTCAAGATTATTTTATGGTATATTGAAAGGAACGATTTGATTAATTGGGCCCCAACTTACTTTGTAGTACATGACAGAACCCTCTGTCAGACTGTATGTGGCATAGAACTTTCCATGAATATTGCATGCTGGTGAATTTTTCTCTTGAATCTGTGACACTAAAGTAAATTTTAGTCAGTGTAAACATCAGAGACTCCAACCCATAGCACCTTCTGATCTGGAGATTCTCCCGCCTGAAACCCCTAGCAAACGGGAGACTCCATTTTGATGTGTACGAAGCGCGAAGTTCCTAGGTTTCTAGATGCTCTCTGGTGCTATCTAAGGCTTTTTCAACATACGATAGCGATAAGTAAGAAATCCTTTCCACCGGGAGACACAGAGCCAGGGCGGGAGAAATTAAATCTCAAGCGGGAGAACGGGAGATTTTGCAAAAATGGGTTTTCGGCGGGAGATCTCCCGTCGAAAACGGGAGAGTTGGAGTCTCTGAAACATTACAGTGTAAACTTAATCTTCTACTAGTTGTGTAAGTTTGAAGTCACACCTCTACCCTACACTGTTCATTTATTTTACACTGAATACTTTATAAAGACTAGCTCAAACTCTAATGTAAAGCAAGCTGCCCATAATTTGACCATAATGATGTCCAAAATTTGACCGCTGGCTACACTGTACATTATGTAAAACTTTTGGTTTTGCATGCAGTCAAATTTTGGCACTTGAGGTTTTGTTTTGTGTTTTGTCTTGTCCCTTAAACTTTCTTTGTTGCAGATTATGGTACCAGTGTTCTCTGTCCCTAAATGTATACCCCTGGGTATATATGTAGAATGCATTTAATACAACAAATGTATTAAAAGGCATTCATATTTGGACCAAGGAAAATTGCTGCCTTGCAGAATCAGTGAGCTAATCAGTAATGCTTTGCTACATTGTAGTTTGATATTTTTTTGTTCCAAAGGTTCATTCGAAAGCATCATCTCAAGATGCTTTCTGATACTGTAGCTTTAATTTGGGTTTGTATGCCATCACTCCTACAATGTACAATATCCTCCCCCCCCCCCCAAAAAAAAAAAAAAAAAAAAAAACAATCCGATTTTCGCATTGATAAGTTCTTCCAATATTATTAAACTGTCTCAATGCTACTTCAGGGTCTTAAGGTATAACATCCGAGCTATATTTCGCAGAAAATCCCATTTAATTTGATTAAGTGGTCACAGAGAAATATGGATCATTGTAAAGCATGTCATGGATCTGATTCTTCCAAGTTAGCACTTGTATGTTCTTGAAACTCCATAATGTGTGACGACAATGGACGAACTTGGAGGGAAGGGATTCCTGACATGCGCTACAAAACTCCTCATTTCTGTTTGACCACTGAAGCAAATCGCATGGGGTTTTCAATTAGATGTGGGTGATAAGTTATAGTTTCATACCCTGAACTTGTATTTGGATTGATTCACTATTTTTATATTCACTGTTTTATTTTTTAAGTTATCATTGCAAAGGGTCCTGTTGTATTTTTTTTTTTTGGGGGGGGGGGCATACGGTACAGTGTATGTGTGCAGATAATAATAAATTAGATTTGAGAATATGGGATTTGTATTCTTTCTCTCAGATGCTTCAGCTGCACTAAGTTACATTAAAAAAAATCAGTTTCTTTGTCAGCATTTGTTTATCTCAGAGAAATTTGAAGAAAACGTGGCTGTTAAAAATAGATACCTACACATGGTATAAAGCATGGTAATAATTCATGCTCTGAGAGATCTGTATTGCAAGGGGACAAGCTCATCTGTTCTATGTAATCATCATCTGCAAAATAGATTCTGCACATATACAATATAAAAGAGGTGTACATCATGCTTCGGGCTGTATCCACCTTTGATTATATATTGTATGTTAACATTATATTCTTCAATCATGGGTAGTATGGCGGTGATTTGATTGTACACTGTTCACGATGCAGCAATTGCGATGTAGCATGCTTTCCCCTACGTGCAAAATTCCTCGCTCATCAATATTCATAATATTCGTGATGCATAGTGTACTATGCAGGTAAAGCTCATTTGAACCAGTTGCACCTGTGCTAGTTGAGGTAGCCCTTTTAAATGTTTCACATGCTGTAAATGACCTCCATCAGATAATTACATAACCAGAAGGTGCACATCATGTAATTGTAATGCATTTGATGATGCAAGGTTGAATGCTTCTTGTTAAAGGAAGTCTGCGATTCCGTAATGGCATTAGGGAAGTCATAACCCCCCCCCCCCCCCCCCAAAAAAAAAGGAACTAAAAGTAGGCAGTGTGCTAAAATGTATTCTATTCAGATGATATGACTTGGCCGAGGCCTATCTAGAATGACAGATAAAAGACACACTCTAGTCAAGGTCATTAGTGTGCCCCTTCATACAATGTACAAAGCCATGCCAATGTGTTCTGTTCCTACCTCAGAATTTTCTTTAACATCAAGAATTAGATACCTCTCTTTTTGTCTACAGATTGTTCAAATGTCATTTGATCAGATTTTTTTTTTTTTTTTAAATCAGAAATCTCAGTATAAACTTTACTTATTGATTGTATTTTTCTTTCCAAAAAAAAGAAAGAAAAGAAGAGTAACAGTGTGCCAACAAAATAAAGCATACAAGACTGACTGTCATGGCAGCGTCTCTCTGCCTTTAATGATGGCATATAATACTTGTTGTCTCAAGTTCATTGCTAGTAATTTGAACCTTTCCATTGCCACAACTTTTTAATGTATGATTACTATTTGATGCCTTGTGCAGCAGAGTTGTAGTGCTGTTTAGAGAAACGTAGTAATGCTTGGGAATTTACAAATTAGCCAACAACTGACAGTATTTCTTAAAACTACCGTGAAAAACAATAACAAAATCCTGCTGAACTCTGTGCAAAGGGTTTAATGGATGTCACTGTACAAAGCAAAAGTCCAGAAAAGCTTGACTGATGTCTGATGCTGGTGATATGTGTCAAGCATGGGACATCACTCTGTGCTGTGTAAGTAGGTGTGTAAAGTATGGTAGCTTCTGGTAGCACAGGGGTAAAGCATGCTGAACAGTTTCATGCAATCTGACAAGCACATTTTGGAACCTAACAAGCCGCTATTTGCAACATTTGCTCGGCAGAGTGTACCCTGTACTTTGCCTGTTAATCAGTGATCTTGTGGAGATTTTACAGATTACAGCGACTAACCCTGAAATGAGGATCTCTCACAGCAAACAGCTGGAAATCTGAATCATGAGTGTGTTCTGTTCATGAGGGACCTGGTGTTTCTCAGAGATTTCATAAATAATCGCACTTTGTAAAAGAGTGGATGGATGTGTAGTGTTGACTTCAAAATATTATTTATTTACTCTACTGTGGGTGACCCAGAGACGAAACACCTTTGCAGACTTTGCCCAATATTAAAGGGGATGAAAAGGTAAAGTTTGATAACTGATACATGTGTATGTGTTGACATTGAGGCATAATCCATGATAATGTAATCAATATATTTGTGTTGTTAAAGAAAGATCAACAATCAAGGGGGGTGGTTGTTGGCTTGTGGTTTGTGTATTCTATACGGGTTGTTTCGTAAAATATGGCTGGCATTGTGTATACAACTGCCTCTTTTGTGTAACAATTTTCTCTTTAACACTACATATTCCTAACTACTGGTAAACTTCAGTCACCTGCAAGTCCTGGAACAGAATACTGTTGGTTCTCGTTAAAAAACAAAACAAAACAAGACAAACCAACCAACCAACCAACAAAAGGCAATTTAGCCTAATTATTGACAGGCATGGTATATGTAATAAAATAATTTTGTAGATGTATTAGTATTAAACAGCAATATGCACAATTTAGCATTGTATAGAAACAAACAGTAACGATCTGGAACATTAATACATGTATATGCTGTTGTCTGTTGATGTGATTATTTGCAGTCATGTGGAGGACAAGGGGCAGATGGAGGGGGTCATTTTGTAGCCACTACAACGGAGGAGCTTTTTGCCACGAGGCTGTTTATTCGCATTGGGGTCATTTGCAGGGTACACTATGCTGTCTTAATGTACTGTAGTGGGGTCATCCGTCTTTCACTCAGAATGTCTGTACATTCTCCTTTATTGGATCTAGGCAAAATGCTGCCCAACAGTATTAAAGCTGAATGGCACGTTGTTTTGTCATTGCTACTCAATTTATTTCCCCCCCCCCCCCCCCCCCCACACGTAGTCCACTTATGATTCACTTCCGTTGTGCTTAGCTCCAAAGACATATTTGATCAGGCGCCTCCTCTGTATAGAGGTCACACATTTTTGTTTATGTGTGTGTGTGTGTGTGTGTGTGACTTTTTTTTTTTGGGGGGGGGGAGTACAGTTTACCGTATTTGTTTCAAGATCTGACAAATTTATCAAATGGTGCATTATTCAAGTATGAAAGAAGAACAACTGCAAAGATAAAGCAGATTTGATGTTTTCATTCATCAGTATGTTTGTGTGGCAACAATATATGTATTGCTGTTCAGGGACCGTTTATCTAGCAATGTTACACAGCATTCTGAATTCAGCCAAAACAATAGGTAAAGTAGTATGAAACGCAAAAAGGTAGGCCTACCGCTGTCGAAATGCGACTACCGTGTGTTAAAAAGTTACTACATTTGCATGTATTTTTGTCAATTTAATATTTTTCTTTCTTTAAAATCAGGAGCCTGGATACAGTGTTCAGCATGTACATTTTTATGCTATCCTAACCTTTGATATTTACTTTGATAGAATAGTGTGACTACAAGTCTTACTTATGCATTTATATCATTCAGATAATGTAAACCATCACATCCAATAGTTTGTATTTGTGTGGGTCAATTGCCATTTATGTGAGCCGTCCCATTAATGTCCTCATAAATCAAATTCATGATGTGTCCCTTGAACATTTTGACGTGTAGGCACCTACATGAATTGTACCAACTGTATCTTTCGGTCAAGGAGTGTGTTCAGAGATGAATTAATGCATGAAATTTATATCCAGTGCAAGATAACCAGCCTTATCACATGTAATCTGAGCTACAAATTGTTTCTGACCCTTGTGTAAAGTTGTACATGATACACGTACATCAACATATAGGAGCTGTAGAATACACTGTGGTTCCCCCGACAACCTGTGTACATATGCAACAGCTTCTGTAACAGGTTTGATCTCCGGTCAGGAATCTGATATGTAACATATTACATTGTATAACGTGCATATACTGTGAAGCAAGATATTTTTGCGGCATGAAATTTTCACGAATTGCCACTGGTATTCAATGCATTAGATAGTGTAGACAAAAACTTTCACATGCATTTTAATTTTACAAGCCTTGGCTCTCGCAAAATTCGTGAATTTAAAGTGCACACGAACATTTGTGGATGCACAATATGGGCCTACTGTGTGTGTGTATGTGTGTGACAGTGACCATTCCTCCCAGGACCTTCTGCGCATAATGTACACTTGTAGACTATGATGTCTGCGACAAACTGAATACTCAGTACGGCTGTAGTCTCTTGTCAGACCCCATGGCTCAGGTTCATATTCTGCACTGCACAACTTTACACAAGACTAGCTCATTTGGGTGAAAGCGGGGATGCAAGGGTTTGATGCATAACTGATTGGCATCTGTAATGGGGCCTTTTTGGACATGGATGCCTTCTTGGTAAATCACACATACAAGGCATGGATGTGATGCATCATTAATGTTTTAATAATGCAGTCATCTACCAGCTGTGCGTCAATTGACCAGTCCAAACTGACGAGTGGTGTCCATATTGTCCATAATTTTATGAGATACAATTAATTGTGTACTTTGAAGGACACAATAGTACAAATGTACATACAACTGTGTATCGTCTGTCATGAAAGGAAATTTTTGAAAAGTGAACTTACATTACTGTATGATCGCTGATGTATCATGTCATAAAATAATCAAAATATGACAGTGTTCCATCGATACCGAACTAGATTGTATAAAGCACCATCAAATACAAAATAGATGATGCGAACAAGACTATTTATAGCCTCCATGATTAAACACATGGCATTCCATAGCACTCCACCTGTACTCAATGGGAAAACTCACCTGTGTCAAGCCTGTTGACTACAGATGTGTTCAAAGCATCTTTACTTGCATAAAATCTGCATACCAAACGTTAACTGATTTAGCGATAAACTTGCTGATTGACCACTAAAATTCCATCAGAGAAATTGAGGAGAAAACAGTGGTAACTAGAAAAACACTCGGGAGTGTAGACCTCTGCCCAGCAGCTCATCTCCACCCGTTGTACACACATATTGAAAATCGCCCAATTTCCCAATATACATTGTACTCTAGAAGCCTTTTGTTTGTGAATACACTGTATGACATCAGTTTCCAGCTAAGCAGTTCCTTGCCCGAGCAGAGCAGGATACGTTGTATCATGTGCTTTTGATAGTGCACGTATGCAAACCTCAAATACATAGGCCTATGCGCAGCTTGAACTCATTGACCCTTATCTGCCAGAAGATTTTAAAAATCCTTCAAAAATGCATAACAATTCCTGGCTCACTACCAAACTTGAATCATCTGTTCCTTGTGTCATTATCAACTTTTCCTTCAAGTTTCATTCAAATCTATTCTCTACATTAGGAGTTATTTCGCAAAAGGACAAACTAACGCCAATGATCACATACACACCTTCTCCTTCCTTGGCGGAGGTAATAATATGAAAAATCTCAATGTACTCCCACCTTTTGTGGTACAGTTAGTATTAGCTGGAAAAAGACGGGCAGCGTAGACTAAACTCCAGCCACAGGGCATTTACCTCAAGGCTACAGACTGCCTGGAAAAGACACATCTCATTACAGTGGGTAAGAAAAGCTCTCACACAGGTGGGCATTTTAATGTCAGAACAATTCAGAGGAGACAGGAACTGCTGAGGTGGTAGTGAAGATTCTGCGTGGAGTGCAGATATCAGTTGGACCAGTTTCTGAAATCAGGATATACAATTGTATTGTGCTGTAGCACTTAGAAGAGCATCAGTGCTATGACTGCTGCTATGCTGTATGCATTGTCCAAACTACAGTGACTATCTGGCAACATCTCAGAATATGAACAGATTTGCTTTAAAGAGCAGAATTTAGGTTGTAGATGTACCGGTATAATGTATTTCAATAGTGTGTTTGGGTGTTTTCTTTTATTACCTTTCTTGCTAGTCTATATTACACGTAACTACCCGGTATCTTTTGACTACTTCCAGAGAATGAGAAATATGACAATGTTAAAAAAAGTACACATATGTGAAGTTCAGGTACAATGTATGAAATACACATTAAAGACAGGGTAGGCCTATAATGACAATTAATAACTCATCAACTAAACTTCTGTGATATACCGTTGTCATGTTAATAGATTTGACATGTTAGTGTAGATAGCACCTTACATACATGTACATTGTAGTATTTTTGCTGAGAAGGGTTGATTTCATTGTTATTTTTGAGAGATACAGTACATTTGTACATAAGATGGAGGGGTGGGGGGTATGGGTGCTTGCGTGTTTGAGTGTTAGAGAAGAGAGAGAGAGCGAGCGCAAATAACTACATTTATGGCTACTTGAGGTCACTTGTGACAATGTGCCAACCACTACTTCTAGGAAATGGGATATTTTGATTGTGAAGGGAACTGACCAGTGTTGTCCTTGCGGTGATTGTGTCTATGACATGTGACTCTCTCCTGGAGTGTCTGTTGTATGACTGACACTCCTTATGGTATGTTATAATCTCTGATACTTCTTCATAAACTTTATCAAGAGAGTGTCTTCACTTTTGCAAGATAGATAGAGTATTTTATACGCCAATATTTCACAAGGTTTTTATTTTCATGAATTTTGTGAGTCAGTTGCTTTTCGCAAATTTAAAGACACACAAAAATATTGACTCATAAATGTGATGTGCACGAATAATATTTCTCTGTTCAGTACAGTATTTCATGATTGCGAATTTACACTGTAACCGCTGGCGAAATCGTCAGGAAGTACTGATTTGTGAAAAATTAAGACTCGCTAAACATATGGCATGTAGGCCTATAGTACATATGTGGTGAAAGCATGTATTAAAATAGTCTTCCCAGGGGATATTTACCTGAATATTGATTTGGAATTCATATGATAATGTAAAGAAGTTACCTTTGAAAGTATGCTTATTATTACATGTACCTGGTACTTCAAGTAATTTCTGGGATCTACAAGTGTAGGGCCTACATACAATTGTACTTGTATGTTTGCTACCAATCTTGTATCATAGTGGTTACTAGTTGTGTACGTGCAGTAGGTGTATCTCTCTGGTGTCTGAGGCATAGCAATGTTTACACACTCACCAGCGGCTTGTGTTTTGAGGAAAGGTGCCTCCTAATACCCCCCCCCCCTTTTTTTTTTGTAAAGAGTTCCCCCAAAACATGGCACACTGTGTGAGTCTGGCATGTACATGTACTGTATGTTGTGCTAGATAGCATAGCACGAGTCTAGCACAACCTCTAGTTAACACCAGATGAGGGGACTCTATAAGCGGTTTCAGTGTGAACACAGGTCACACACTTCGAGTGACCTGCGCTGTTTGTGGCGGAGTGCACACGTGCACATGAGAAAATGCCCGCCTCTCGAGGAAGAACATGCTCCCACTGGTTTGCATAGAATTGTTTGCCAACCTCGTGCTAGATGACCAGGGGTCTCTAAAATGGGGGTATTTCTGACCCCCTATCTGAGCAGGTAGGCCTTATATATAACAAACAAACAAACAAACAAACTTGTTTTCGTCTGGCAAATATCAATTGGCAAACGTCCTCCAGAGGTTCTCCTAGTCAGGTGCCTCTTAAACAGGGTATTATTTGAGAACAGAAGAAGCTGTATTGTAGTTTGCATTCCATGTTTTGTGAATGTATTTCCATAATGCATCATTGATATTGATGACACCCCCCCCCCCCCCCCCCCCCCCAAACACACAGACACACACAAATTTGGACAGTGTTCAAGTACGGTACTTCAATTTTGCTCCCATTTGCTGAGCTTCAGTGTTCAGCATATTGTACATTGTAAGTACTGTATTTTGCAGTAGCCAGTATAAAGTGTGGTGTGTGTTGCATGAGCTGGCCATGATGGCCTCATGGTAGAAGCATGGTAGAGAGTAGGAGGGGAGCTGGTCAGAATCTTGCTGACTGATGCCCCAGGGACCAGGGTTGCTGGGTTACCTACATGGACTGTGGCATAAAAAAGACCTCGCATCCAGGAGCTGACATGGATTGTAATACTGGGAAGATGGGGTCTTGGCTGGGGCTTTGGCTGCTGTTGTCAAAATTGTATGTCTTGCCTATTAAAAGCTGTTACCATGCTGTGTTGGAGGTGATCTAAGATATTTTTGACTTGTTAATTACAATGTGTGTGCCTTACAGTAAGGCCAAGTAAAAAAAGAAACCAGTTTCTCGTCCTCGCGCGCATCGATTTTGGCCGCCGCATCGATTTTTTTACTATTTACTATTTTCAAAATGGCGCTGAAACTACCAAGAAATTCATAATTCTCGTCCCAGCCCGCTCCCCGCCCGCATCAACTTTTTTGATATTTACTATTTTTTCGGCCGCCGAAAAAACAAAATCGACAATTCACCTACCAATCGTGATGTCTCATTTCTAATTACGCCTTGCGTCCTCTGCTTAGCTGGAGTACAGCTGTAGCTTCTGTAGTGCGTATGTAATAACGCACGCATTTCACACTGCGAGCTCGGCAAGAAAGAATGACCCACAAAGCAGTCGAACTGTAGTTGGATGGGCGCGGCGCGCGGGCCTGGGCTGTGATGTACAGCGCACTCGGTATCGTCGTGAACGCGAGAGCGGCAACATTTTTTGCGAACAATCGCTGATGTTCCACGCATATTTCGCGCATTGCTCGTATTTTTCCCCGTTTCTCATACTTTAAGCGGATGAATTGTACTGTACAAATGCTTGTGAGGATTGTATCGAGTTTGTATGTATACATTTTCATGTCATTGTGACTATGTGCATGTGTGTGCAGTGTCGGAAGGTACGGTGCCAGTGCAGTGGCCGTGCTGGCCGCGTATACGTATGCGTGTCTGCAGCTGTCAGGGTCCCCATCCCCCTGATCTATCAGCCGTCTGCACGCTCGCATGAACACATTCGAATGTGTAGAGGCCCAAACACTCTGCTCTGTAACGTTGCATCTGACGGCGATGTATTGTTCTATTTTGAAGAGAAAATGAATGCGCTTTTCCAGCAAATGTAGAATTATTAAAAAGGTGTATCTACAAAATAAATAACTTTTCCACGGACTCTGGTTTGTCTCGTATTTCTGCGGGATACTTTTCTTTACTATGTAAATTCACGGACACGGCCGTGAGTCGTATCACACTGATACAATCATTCATCATCCAAATGATGAGTGATTATCAAATGTCTTTTTAGAACATGAAGAAACATCTTTAAATGTTTAATGCTATAATGCCATATCAGTATCATTTTGACATCCATCTGCAATTGTACCAGCCAGTTTCTAGTTGAATGTGCTACAATTGTGCTGTGAAGAGAATCTCTTCAAGAGATGCAGATACATACCATCTGTGTGGACACAAAAAGTCACAAACACCAATGATTCCATAAATAAAGCAGTGTTTTGAATATCATGGAATTTATTTCAGTCGTACATTTGTTGATAGAATGTTTTATACCTGATGCAATTAATAGCACAATACATCAGAATTGCAAGTACACTGTCACTGGTATCAGAAATGCCATTAACACTAAATACCAGTATTAAGATGGTCATTTTCCCTTGACATAAACATCTGTAGTGTACGTAGTGGAAAGAAAAAGCAAATGTATTTTTGCATGCATGAAGTTTCATTTCAAGTATGGTACATATTATATCTATGCACAGAGTGCAGGCAAGACATACTTTTGGGACCTGGTCTCTCGTAACACAGCTACCAGAGTGATATTTCATTTCATAAATTGGATAGAAAATAGTATAGCCCTCTCTCGTTACCTTTCTCAGAATTACCGGACGAGAAACACATATTACTTTCATTTTGACAATTCTCGAAAAAAATAGTAAGATATCAAATAGTAAGGGCCTCCCTCATCGCCTTGCTCAAAAAACCCGGACGAGAAACTGCTTTCTTTTTTTACTTGGCCTAATATATAGGCCTACAATCTTATTATGTAGGCCTACAATGTATGTTGCCACTGTGAATGCTACACCTCTAATAAGCGATATTGGTATCATTGCCAATACATGCCTACTACGTATACATTAAAACTCGTACATAATTTTTTTTTTCTCCTGAAAGTTAATTTTCTGATCTGCTTGAAATGTACGGTGCCTGCTTTAATGTTCTCTATTTCTTCATCATCATTATCATTATCGTTCCTGATGGTATTATTGGACTGCTGTCTTTAAATACTATGTGTACATAAATGCATATTACTACATATGTAATTACATGAAAAAATATCCTTTTCATTCTAATACCTTCTCAAATGTGTTGTAAAGAGGAATTATTTCTGCATCCATAGTACAGTGTAAGCATACTGTTGACATCACAACTGATTTGTAATGTAGAAAGCACATCCTACGGTATTAAAGGCCATAACAACGAAACATACAAGTGTACAATATTCCAACATTCTTTTAACAGGGAGATTTTACAACTGAATTGTTACAAGATTACTGGAAGATCAGAGTACTCAAGGAATATTTCTAGTGAAGCAAATGAACTTATGTTTGTCTTGCAACGTTTATATGGAAGTAAGGCGTACATGTAGCAGTTCATTCATAATGAGATGGTGAAATGTACATGTACGGCTCAGACACATGCTTAAAGGTACTGTTTACCATTGGGAGCCGCTATTTAAAAAATGTTCAAGTTGTCACATTTGATGCATACGCATGATTGATGCATGCGCATGTGTAAGTCAGTTGTATCACATGACATCCTACTATATAAAAATTTTGCAATTAAGCCTAATATATAAGGAAATACCACTGGATTTCTCAATAAACCCTTTACTATAGACAGTTTATTCTAAAAACAATTCAATTGTAACTATTGTTCACTTTTTGTATTATTGTTGATTATAGTTTATACTGATTAACATTTTTACATTGGTTGTTTCTATCCCGAACTCACATATTAGAACTATTTTGGAGCACTAAAGCTGGTTTTTGTTTCATCTGCAAATGGTAAATGATACCTTTAATATGAAAGTTATCCTTGGCAACCCCATGGGTTTGTAGTCAAGAAGGGCAGGCATTCCACACTGTGATACCTTTATTTGGTTTCTGGTCCATGCTGTGACAGCTTGGCTCTCTGAGAGCCACAGACAGATAGGGGGAGGGGGAGGGAGAGAAAACGTGCTACGCTGTCATTCTACACCAGCGCATCTCTAGAGGATCTGTTGTGCGACACGTGCAGATTACTGCCCCACGATAATTGATCGTGTACAAGTATGGTCAGACTGGAGGGAGGTTGAGCCGTGCTAAGCTCCATGCAATGATTCACTCACACAGGCAATTCACATGTGTGCATATAATACACATATGTCATTGCATCTCATTAGAGTATTAGAGTGCATTTAAATGTGTTGATTGCATTAAAACATCCTCTTAAAGGAACTTCTTATTTTGTTAATATAGCCAATTCAATGCTCATATATTAAAGGGATAGTACAGTATTGGTGGAGATGAGAATTGGGCTTTTAACTTTTTGCGAGATACCAAGAAAACACTTATGATATAGTACAGAGCATACCATTTTAAGAGGAATTGGAAGTTTATTTGATGAAAATCGGGTGTGGAATAAATGAAACATCCAAAAACAAGGTAAAACAAAGCAATCGTAATAAAGTGTGGGTCCCACACTTTATCAGAATTGCTCATTTTTGGATATCTCAGCCATTTCAAAACCAATTTTCATCAAATAAACGTTAAATTCCTCATAGAATTACATGCTCTTTCATATTTCATAAGAGGTTTCTCATTATCTCACAAATGTTTGAAACCTGAAATTAGGTCTCAACCAAAACTATACGATCCCTTTAACTGGACATTGAAATTTATTCACACTTGGTCACAGAATTTGAATTTCAGTGAATTCCCAAATGACACTGGATTGCAAAAGGTGCTGAGGGCATGGTTTTTGTCAGTCATAAAAGCCACCTCCATTACCCAATTACAGTGCATTTGACATAGGCCTACAACATAGAACTATCTTGTCACATGGTGTGTCCAAAAATTCACATTGTGTCACAAATGTTTTTTTCTTCATCAGGAACCACAAAGAAGATGCCATATTACTATAGCGATAGTTTTTGGGAAAAAATGTGTTGCTTTAGTTTGTTTTTGTTTTGGCAATACTGTATTGTGATACATAACGGGGGCGGATCCAGGAATTCCGTAAAGGGGAGGTGCCTTTACAAAATTAAAGGAGGCGCTCACTTCCCCCCCCCCAATTTTTTTTCTTTTCATTTCTTTTGTTTCAACAAAAAAATAAAGAGGGAGCGCGTGCCCGGTGCGCCCCCCTCTGGATTCGCCACTGCATAAAGCTGTCTCTTAAAATCTTTTTGTTCATTTTTAGAGGACCCAGTTTTGCTGTCTGTCCATTGATCCTGACTTGTTTCTGCTGGAATAAGACGTTTACAACATCTGCCCTGTGTCGCTTCATAGTGATAGCCATGTTTACAGATTGCGGAGTAGAGACACACTACTGAAAATGAAAGTTCTGTCATTAGAAATTGCACATTACACTGTATGTACTGCATGTTGTATTCGTGCACAAGAGTACATCATGCATTGCTGGTTTGCAATGTCCTTCCTGTTTCAGTGGAAACTACATTTTGATAGTTCCATTTAAAGGTCCTGTTTACCTTTTGGGAGCAGTAATTTAAAAAAATGTTCAAGATATCATTTTTGATGCATTTTTGTAGGTTAGTTGTATTACAAAACATCCTACCATATAAAATTTTTATAATAAAGCCTAAAATATACAGAGATATCACTATTTTCCTCATTAAACCATAACTGTAGACGGTTTAGTCTGGAAACCTTTTTATTGTAACTATTGTTCACATTTTGTATATTTAACAATACTTAACATTGATTATATTTGTTCAAGTTTTTACATTGGTTGTTTCTATCCTTAACTCACATTTTAGAACTATTTTGAAGCACTAAAGTTGGGTTTTTGTTTCATCTGCAAATGGTAAATTATGCCTTTAAGGGACTGTACAGTACTGGTTGAGGTGAGGATTCAGCTTGGAACTTTTTGCGAGATACAAAAGTTGTATAAGTTAGAAACCACTCTATGAAATGTTAAAGAGCATACAATTTTATTAAAGGGGAATCAAAAGTTTATTTGATGAAAATCGGGTTTGAAATTACTGAGATATATCTAAATACAATGAAAAACAAAGCAATCCTAATAAAAGTCATGGCCTGTCAATTTTATTACATTGTAGGATCACCTTTTTGGATATCTCAGCCATTTCAAGGCCAATTTTCATCAAATAAACATTGAATCCTTCTTGAAATTACATGCTCTTTCATATTTCATGAGAGGTTTCTCATTATCTCAACAAAAACTGTTATAAACGTGAATCCTCACCTCAACCAGTACTGCATAGTCCCTTTGTGCTTCAGTTTAACAGGAAAGGGGGGGGGGGCACCTTTTTTCTTTGTACGCAAAATGATCAGTCAGAGATGCAAACTTTACATGCAGTTAGGAGACTGAGGTAACGTACTGTACTTTGGATGGCTATTGCCAGTCCATGCCATTCCAGTGGGATGGGGAGATTTCCAATACCTGGTAACTCAAGTTTGAATGAGCTCAATTATCCACAGCGAAGTGCATTTCCAGGAATGCAGACCTGTCTGTGGAATTCAACAGATTTCCTGGGCAGGCATGCATTTTGTTAAACCAGCTGTAGCAGAGTTTCAATAGCAAAGTTGAATTGGTAGGGATGTGTGTGTGTGTGTGTGTGTGTGTGTGTGTGTGTGTGTGTGTGTTTGTGGGAGTGTACATCAACATGTACAGTATGTGCCTGTATGTGTATGTGTGTGTGTGTGTGTGTGTGTGCACCTGTTAGTCTGTGTATGTGTTTGTGTGTTTTTGTATCTTCTCTTTGCAATTATGTAAAAGATATTTGACAGACAAGGTGGTGTATTACAGAATGTTTATCAAAATGGATTTTGTGTGAGTACTCGAATCATGATTGGTATAACATATGCTACTGGATTCCTTTGTATAATGTTTTCTTTGCATGTTTACATTTGTGTGTGTGTGTGTGTGTGTGTGTGTGTGTGATCAGACATCATTAATGAGTCTGATCGAATCCATTCATTTAATGTAAGAATTTTAGGTACATGTATTAAATGCAGTGGTTGCGTTTCTTTGTGTATTACTCTCTTTTTGCATGAATCTGTATAATTTCTGATATGTCAACAAGCAGCGTTAGTGACTGGGATACTGTATAAGCTGTTATTTACGCGAGGGTTTAATTTTCGCCAATTTCGCGAATGATAATTGGTCCGTGAATGTTACAATGCGCGAAAATGTCACCATGCGCTATTAAAAGTAATATTGCGCTTAAGACCTCTCTGTCAATTTGCAAAAACAACGAAAATGTCTGTGAGATCATTGTATCATATTTTGAGATTGTGTATCGTTTTTAAGTCAGAATGATTTCTTGTCTGACTGCATTTGTGTGTCATGAGATGCCCCCTTTCAAACACGATCTTTAAAATTAAGAAATGTATGTGCATTTTTAAGGTACAGCTGTAATATGAGTGTTGTGTTTCTCCAGACGGATTTCCTATTAAAACTATTCAGGTATTACAGCTGCATTGCAGAAAATAGTAATTGTGATATTTCTGTCATCGTATTTTAGTCCCGTTTACTACTGAAACCCATGAAATGTAAAGATGCATGCTCACAGGTTCCAGGAAAAACTCTGTTGTAGGAAAAGTTTAGGAGCTAAAAAGATACTAGGAGATTGAAAGGAGGAAATAGAATATGATCTCATGATATGAGAAGGTTTTAGAATTAATATCTGATGTGAAAATTTGAATCAACAGTTTCTATTAAAGCAGGAAATGTTCATATTTACATGACAGCCAGATGAATAAACTCTTTCATCATTGCAGCATTGTCAACAAGGAAAGCAAGGGAGAGAATTTTACCATGATTTAAAGGAAACCAAAACCCAAAGAGAAATGTGGATTGAGTGAAAGCAGCAACATTAGTAGAACACATCAGTGACAGTTTGAGGAAAATCGGACAATCGATGTGAAAGATATGAATTTTTAAAGTTTTGGTGTTACAACCGCTGGATGAGAAGACTACTAGAGATTATGATGTATGTGTGGACAACAATATAAAGAAAATATATAGGGAATTCCACAAAAAATCCATTTTTCATGAAAATTACACATTCAATCAATTTGATACTGACATACTGTATGTTAACGGTAGCAATTATTCCCCCTGCTTTCTGAAATTGGTAAGTCAAGTCCTCTTTCATTATGCTAGAAAAGTGAATTTTTGTGGAATTCCCTTTATATTTTCTTTATATTTTTGTCCAAACATACCGTACGTCACAATCTCTAGTAGTCTCCTCATCCAGCGGTTCCAGTACCAAAACTTTAAAAATTCATAACTTTTGCATCGATTGTGCGATTTTCCTCAAACTTTCACTGATGTGATCTACTAATGTTGCTGCTTTCACTCAATCCACATTTCTTTTTGGGTGTTGGTTTCCTTTAAAGTACAGTGAACCTGACAAAATAATGTAGTAATGAAATTGTGAATACTTGTTTGAACTTGTCGCCAAACCCGCTCAATGGATACATCCACATTATTAACACAAGTTACAAAATGTAGCCTGCATAATACACTGTAGATGCTTCTTGAATATGATTAGCGAAGCCATTTGTCTCAACTCTATTAAAAGGGGAAATGTCCGAAAATGTTTTATGGGAAACATCAGTGCTTTTAAAATCACTTTGACTTGTAACAAATTGTCATCTCGAATCTGTGCAGTCTTAATTTCTGGAGCTCCATCGGGAGAACACAAATGTTGTGGTGGATTGGAGTATTAGAGAATGATTTGAAAATAGAGGAAGACCTGTGTTACATGTAGGTTAAAATGAATGTATCAAACAAACGCTAAAGGTTTGTACATATGATACATCACGCGATACCCCGGGATACCACGTCGTGTAGCGCCACCTCACGTCCACTCGAGGATGGCTGCAGAAAAATGCATGCCCTGTGTGTGCGTGTACTATATAGTCACTCCCATGCCACTGCACATTATACTATGCATGCATGGTACGCTGTGCTAGCTACATAGCAATAGCGTGTGCTTCAGTGCAGTGCAGGGCAGTGCAGTGCAGTGGCTAGTGCGGGCTAGCTCCAGCACCAAAATAGGCCTAATTTCCACTTCTTGGCAACCCAGGGTACAACCTTTAAAAAAAATAATAATAATTCAACAAAATGGCTGATTTTTATTTGGTACCCCGGGATACCATTTATGTCATCATATAGTAATGCACCTGCTCAGTGGGAGGTACACGTAGGTAGTTAAAACTTTTTTTTTTTTTTAAACAGTGATGCATGCTGTGTGAGCACTTTAAACTGTTTAGAAAAAGCACTGGCAATCTGACAACCTCCCTCCCCCTAAAAAAAAAAATGGAAAAAAAAAAGAGAGGAACTGCTGCGGCTAAATATTATGTTGATGTTTTAATTGATATTACTGTGTCTTGAAATTATTTCAAACATTTTTACATAATATTTGACCGTGCATCTCAAAACGAACATAAAGTCGCACACACTGATTTTGCGTGAGGACTGAAAATAAGTGAAATGGGTCAACCTAGCCGAACTTGACTTTTTCATATTTTCTGAAAGAGCGGGTCTTCTTTTACATTATGCTAAAATTTGGTATCATAAAACAGGCAGGAAAGTGTGTTTTTTAGCAGATTATCTCGAACATTTTTGGTAGAATCGTGTGATTAGGTGTGTCTGTAGAATCCCTTTTTCATTTCTGAAAAACCTTGTCCATCCATACTCTTCACTTTCAACTCTAATAACTTTTGAAAGGATAGTGCTACTGCTTTGAAAGTTGGCATTGATTATGGACAGAATGTATTAATGAGGCATGCTTAATTTCAGTTTAATCTGATAATCCCTTCATTGTTGTTACTCTGGTGCTTTACTTCCTGTTTTTTGTCCCATTCATCGCACAGCCAGCACGGTTTGGTAAAGATTAAGCGCTTGAATAGACACTGTACTTCAGAGCCTCTTTTCTCAGTTCACACTTTTCCTGAGTTTGTACTTTCTTTCCAATATATAGATAGGTTAGGAGAGTCCATTTGATTTGATTTATACATCATTTTAAAGCTTAAAGTCTGCTCTTTCAGAATATGGTCTTAACTAAAAATTCATGTCTGGCGACTTTTTGTTTGTTTTGAGGTGCAGGGTCACATATGTACTATTTAAATGTAATTAATGCCCTGTCGATTATGACCAAATTTATGAAAATACAAACTGTTGTACTGTTCTCTGTGACTTTACTCTTGTATGAAAGTCTATGGAATATGGAGTGGTTTTCCTTTGAACTTGGTTGTAAAATACATTGTGAATGTGTTCGGAAGGCAAACAGTTACCTTATGACAGTGTATGTTGTACAATGTAGTTTCAAGTCACTTGCTAAATTTATCAGCCAGGACAACATCGGCATTGTGTATTGCGGTTCAATGAGTTACATGTACACTGGTGAAGTTCCAGGGACCAATTCCTCAGATGTCTAGTCAAAAGGGCTGATTCGTTGCCCGTCATACTACGGTGTAAAGTCATCTGTGACTAAGCTAGAAAGTGTGATGCTGTTAGGTAATGTCATGGGGTCATTATTAGGGCAATAGGTACATCATACCCTCGATACTATCCTTTACTACACACCATGGCTATAATATTTGACACCCCATCCCCCAAATATCCCACTTCTACAAAGTACCTGTGACACTTGTATCAATGACAAAAATGATAGAGCTGTCCTACTCTTAGCAGATAAAAGATTTTCATTATCATGGACAAGACCACATGAAAGTTTGTTTGTTTGTTTGTTTTTTCTTTAAAGAGCAAATCCAACTGTACCATTTTTAGATGGAATTTATGCAGTACAGTGTAGATTGGAAATGAACATGGTGTATTGAAAATGTACATTGTATAAATGCCCATTCATGCTTTTCTGTTGAATACGCAAGTCAGGTGCTATTTGGGAAATTAAAGACATGTGAAAATAATGACTCTGATCTGGATATATGAATGTGATGCACACATATTTCTCCATTCAGTAGGCATACAGTACTTCATGATCGTGAATTTAACCACTCGCGAAATCCGAAAATTTAGACTTGCTAAATTAATATGGCGTATAAAGTAGATTGGAAATTGAATATTGTGTATTGAGAATGTATACAGTGTGAATGCACATTGTATTCATATGCTTTGCTGTTGAATACAGCTGACTGTGATATTGGCAATAGGCAATTCTGGTTGATATACTGTAGTGCAAGAGCAGTTGGTTCTACACACACAATGTACATGCAGTCGTACGTGTGGCACATACTCTGTACCTACAAAGACAGTTTACCTTTCCACCCGTTACTAACAAGAATGATGGTCAAGTGTGTTGTGAAGCTAATAGTGCACTTTTGTTTCTTTTTTGTTTCTTTTTTTTTTTTAAGAAGAAAGGTTGTCCAGTGAAAAGACACATGCCCTGGGCTTCTCATTTTGCTGTTCCTTAATGCCATGGCTGCTGCAGCTGTACAATGAAGTTGCGTAGTCTAATGACCTTGAGTCATGCCGGTTGACACGAAAACTTTCTCCCAAGTCCCCACGCAAAGAGTACCGAATGCACGTCAGTAGCTGCGTGCTGTGAGTCAGGCGCCTGGCAGTGTATAAAAGTCAGTGTGTTACGACGCAAAGAGGGGGTAAAAAACAACATGTCTTGACGAAGGGTAGGGAAGGTGTAGGGAGGCATGCGTGACTGGATGAGGCTAATATTTTGAGTGTGACTGGATGAGGCTAATATTTTGAATGTGACTGACTATGACAAGTTGCACATGGCAGTCCATGTGTTCACACTGTTTGGGAAGATGCCTTTCATACCATTTCTTTACCACTTTTAATGTAAATAGTAACTGTATGCCTTAGAGTTTGATGTAAACAGACCATGGTTTCCTCATAAACAGTTGTACAAGTGATGTGCCATGCTTGTCCACTATTCAGAGATGTACTGTTCTGTACATAAACTGTAAAGGACTATGTACACTGTACCTACATTTGTATACAGGTGTACAATGTACGCATATTGTAGGCCTACATACTTTATGCACTTCGTCATCAGAATTCATTGGCACAAATGATATGTTTTGCCATCAAGTCACAATTTACTTTTTAGCCATTTTGAAAGCTACAATGTGGTTGATGCAGCAGTAAATGGTATCATGCACATTTAAAATGTACAGCCTGATGTCTCCCAACGTGGTTGGTTTCAGTTAAGTTTCCCCCCCCCCCCTCTGTCTCTCCCCCCCCCCCCCCCCCCCCTCTCTGGCTTATAAATCAGCACATGTCATAGAGAATAGAGCACAAGGAACAAGGATTTATAACTTGCTCTACTCTCTCCAATTATCTCATGGCCTTACCCTTGGATCCGACCATGTCCTCTAAAGACCTTTAAAAGAAGAAGAATTGCTGTGTAGGCTGTTGTTTTTGCAATGTATTGGGTTACATTTTTGCAAATTGCTGTTGGGCAGCGAATTTAACAGCACACAAAAATGTTGCCATGCACAAGGTTAATTGTGCATACAGGATAGCCTTGGTGTCAATTCACGAAAACAACATCTCATGAAAATGTCCCTGACCTCCTCATTCGCGAAAATATATGTGCGCAAAAATGATAGCTTACACAGTGTTAAAGATGTGGGTTGACACTACAAAGAACCCAGTAATGGTACTGTGTGCTTTAGAGGTTGGCCTCATGGATGCTAGTATATTATGTGTAGTTGAGATACAGTCATGACTATACAGGGTGTCTTGAAATAGATAGGCTGACTTAAACACCTGTACAAATAATGGGCTTGTCTGCTGCATGGCTGGGTGTCTAGTACTTTGTGTCTGCCGAAATGTGTTACAGGCGTTGAAAGAGACTCTTGAGATAATGGCGATGGTGAGGCTAGGACGGCGGCAAAGCGTATCATGTTTCAAATATCCAGTGTGTATGTTTGCCGAGCCTTGAAATCACAACTGTATTTCATTATTCATTATGAAAATTACCATACTGGTCGTAAACGTGCATCCAGTTGAATGACACAGACTCAACGCATAAACCAGGCTATGTTTTGCTTAAAGCCATAAATTAATATATTAAGATACATAATTTCGTTACTAGATTTCTGTCATATTAAGGCACAGGATCAGTTTCCTGAAAATGCTATAAGTGTGTATGATGTAGCACATTTCCAAGAATAATTAGTAATGCACCAAAAAAAACACTCTATTACTCTTCATTCTACAAATGTATGTCATATCGTCGTGTGATCTGTTCTGCCAATACTCACAAAGCTAGGATCAACATATTAGTTGTGAGTGAGTCATGAGGAAATACCATTTTATGCTGTAAACATTACATGATGACATATCATTAAAAGTGAGACAAATTTGGGACTTATTAAAGGGGACTGCCAACTGAACAAGACCTTTGTTTATAAGTTGTAGAAAGATATACTGTTTTTGCTCTAAAAACACATGCTGGGAAGTATACGATCTGTAGTATGGCTGTAATTTCTGTAAAGAGAAAATCAAGAAATAATCATGTTTATAGAATCAAGTATTTCGTGATTCCACATACTACTGTTATAATCATTTGAATACATTCAATGTTGCTTCTAAATTATTACATTCACTGTTGCTTTGTAAATTATTACGTTCGCTATATTGACAGTAGTAAAGCATCAGCTGCAAGCATGCATGCATACAAGTACGGTAGGTATAAACGAGCTACTTTATTACGTATGCACGCCCTGTGGTTGTGACTGGGTGCATGCAGGGGCCAGTGATACATAATTCTACATTACATTGATTGCATTGAGTAATGTGCCACGACAGAACATCAACCAGGCAAAATATTGGGCGAATATTGTCCTTTGTGGAGTCAATATGAATTGTGTAGATGGTTGTGATATATGCATTTATAAGTAATTTATCCGTCATTATACAAACAAGTTAAAACAAAGTCCTTACCTGGTGCTACACTACAAAGTGGATGTCAAGAATCTCAGCCAGGTATTACACATAGATGTCTGTATTATTCCTTTTTATTGATAAAAGTAGCGCAGTCACGGTAGCTATTGCCCACCATAAATACTATAGGTATTGTGTGATTTTAAAGGCAATTATATTTTATGAAGTGAATTTCAGGACCTTCCATATTCACAAAATATAACCAAAGCTCTTAAAATGTCATAATTTGTGAATGAATTGTTAAATTTCCTTCAAACTTCACATGTTTTCCAACAATTCTGCATTCAGCAAATCCACACAATTCTATTTGAGGGGAATTCCAATAAAATGGTGGAAAGTGCAAGTATAGGAAGAGTGTGTATTTGCAAATCAGGGAACACTTATTTCATTCTTGTCTTTTTTTTAAATGTACAGGTGCACAGTGTAGCAAGATTTGAATCATTCTATGGTATGACTGTGAACTTTGCACATTGAGTGAAAGTGACTCGTGTCTGCTTGAGCACTTTCCATATCTAATCATTAAGCTGTAACTACATGTGCATTTGCTCTTGTGGTCTAATACCTGCATGATTGTATTGAAAGGGGAAAAAATGGGGGGGGGGGAGGGGGAAAATCCCCCTGTGCAGACAAGATTTATACTTTCCTTGACCTGTTCATTTGCTGGCTGTGCAAAATCAAGATCAAAGTTCAGTTATGGATGTACAAGTATGGTTTCGGTGAAGTGTAGTATACAGGTATTTCTTAGAAAGATTCAGTTTCAATAGTACCTGAAGTACTTTCGAGGTGTGGTGTTGGAGTAGTGAGACTGAGGAGCACATGAATTACGTGCACTTAACCCATTGAGGACGAGTCCCGAGTATACTCGGGCAAGCGTATATGAGAAATGCGTGTTGTAGCAAAATCAAACCGTCCTCAACGGGTTAAAGGAGCAGGGTTATGAAGTATTGACTTATGCCTGCTGTGTGAGTCTGCACAAGCACTCATATCCCTTCTCCCTTTTTTTCTTGTTCTCTTCTCCAGTATTCAACCAACAAGAAACCTACCATCCAATTCAAAGGGAACAGCGGCGTAAGTACACAATGACCACCATCAGTAACCATGGCAACCACTTTCTCCATCCTCTAGCCTTTCTTCTGCTTCCGTATTGCCAACTCCTGTGGAAAGATGTGAAAGATGATTGACCATAAAATGTCATTTTTTAGAAGATTTTTATTTTGCTTTCAAAGTGTACATTTACCTTTGCACAGTCAATTATGAACATTTGCTCTTTACTTCACTGCTACGTGAATGCTGATAAAATGGAGAAACGTTTAAAGTAATTATCATTTCTAAAGCAAGAGATGAAGCAGTCTTGTGAATTATTTTGCTGAGATATAAATGCCCAGGTAAGCAATAAGCAAGTAGGTGTGATAGACACGTGTGTACACTGAACTTCACAAGAAAGAAAGAGATGTTTGCCATTACTTCTTGGATAGTATAACAGAATAACAGTAAATATTCAAAATGTGAATTACTGTGGATAGATTAAAACACAATATCCACTTTGTTCAACCATATAGATATTTTGGTGCCAATGTTTTGTTTTGATGCCTGAAAAAGGTGTAGCACATATTTGCAAATCCACCCAATAATCTTTGAATGTTGATGATACTCTTTCATTCATGTTTTGTAATCTATATCAAACCTTGTTTTGTACACACAGTAGGTACCTGTATATTATGTTGATGGAGATGAGTGTCAGGCTCCATGGGAGGTGTCTTTATGTTTTATGTTTCAATATATTTCTCTCACTCTCATGGGATTTATCCTGGTAGGTACTACTTGTAGTTTTCTGCGGTCTGATGCAATTTAGGTCCTATTCTGCAGCTGACAATAATGACCCAGATTTTTTACTGAAGGTAAAGAATGCTTTTGGGTGCATGTGAAATATTGTGTCACTCCAGTTGAAGTTCAGGTACAGACTGTAGTACTAGGCAGGTGCATCAAATTGGATGGAATTCTGCTTTTTTCACCAAATGATATTTATGTGAGGATGCAGATTGGGTGGTTAGTATTTGTTTTATAGAAAAAAAAAGAAACAACCCTTATGATGATGAGTTTAATCTTAGTGAAGATTTCCCCACATATGTGATATGTCTCATATAAGGTCAGACGTCATTTCTGGTATGACTCATCAGACTGCCAAAAAAAAAAAGGAAAAAAAATGTGTCTTACAGTTATTTTGTTGAGATTTTGGAAAAAGATTGATCTTTTTCGTATACTTACTAATGTCACACCAATACAGTCAAATCCGTGCAAGGTGATGCAGCATGAGTTGAATAAAATACTGTATACATACAAAAAAAAAGAATTGGTCTGAATAACCATCACAAATAGGCCCTAGAATGATTCTTACCCAAGGGGGCAAACCCGACTGTTCAAAAACATGAAATCCATGAGAAAAACAGATTTTGATGCTGGTGTTATTTTTGTTAGCGCCCTTTCTGTGTGAGCTTCGGATATGACATACAGTACTGTATACGCTATATATTTCGCGGGGGTTTTATTTTCGCGAATTTCGCGAGTCGGGAGCTATTCGCGAAATTAACAACACGCGAAAATATTACCTTCCAAAATGAATCCCTTGCCTTGATGATACGAACATTTCAGTACTAGTATACCATGTCACGGCTTACCGAACAGACCATACTGGCTAGGCTTGTTTACGCACGTCCACGTCAACTTACGAATACTGTAGAGAGCCAATCCATTATCGCAAGGGGACCACTCGTCAGAAATCTAGGGGACCACTCGTCAGAAATCTAGCGCGATGGACTTAACCACTTCAAAAATGTTGAATTCTAACTTACTGGTTCGCAGAGTTTGGCAAGTCTTTTCCATGCAGTGTATAACTAGTATCATTCTTATTTGCTAGTAAGTTGAGAATTCACACTTTCTTTGCCACTTCATATTTTCTCTGGTCCCCCAATCGCGAATTTAACCACTCGCGAAAATGTGTGACAGCGGCAATTCGCGAAAATTTATGTACGCGAAAATTATAGCGTATACAGTATTTGGTGATGGCAACTTGTAGCACTTGATATGTGCGCTGTAAACACAGTATTCTGATTGGTTTCTGGTTAATAATGAGGCGATGAGTCATAACTGGACGAAGATTGAGGAGAAAAAAAAAGACAAAACAAGGCTAAACACATGAAAATGCACACTCACAATGACACAATGACAGCAGTGCATTATATACAATGTACTGACCGTGATTTTGACAAGTCTGCTATAATACAACCCCCTCCCCTTCCCCTTCCCCTCTCCTTTAGCCAGTCATGAGCTGGTAGGCCACTGGCTGTTGGATCTAGGATCAGTGATTGTTGAATTGTTAGTTACTTTTAATGACGTGGTCAGGAATCACAGATTACGTTACTATACAAGATTTGTACACACTATGCACATTGTGAATGAAAAGATTTTGATGCTAAGGAAGTAGTGTGTGACATAAAAAGCAACAGCGTTTGTTTAACGCGGATTTGTTATATTCCCATACTTGGCTTGCATTTCTCGAGCGTTTGCCAAGACCTGGATTTGTCACAATCTTGCCCTTAGAAAAGAACCAAGCAAACAGAAAAAAAAAAAGAATGAGAGACAGTCTCCAGTTAACAATGAAGTTGGAAGCTTTCATGGAACTGATTTAACTAAGCCAGTATGACTTACTCACTGTGCTTCAACCTTATGTGCATACACAATAATAATTGTAGAGATCTACTGTAATCTCAGCTGGTGTTACATCATTGCAAAGAGCTTTGCTCTGCAATCGTAGTTATTCCAGAACAGCTTCTTGGCAAGGCCCTTTAATACAGAGACTCAAAAGCAAGTCCATGGACAACAATCACGATTTCTGTTTTTATCGAATACATTCATTTCCATGCCTGGTAACAGGCGCTAGTAATCATTTCCAGCATTTCTGTATACTTACAATATTTTGTAAACTTATCCTTTATTTTGTATTATGATGAAATTTATGTATTCAATTACTGTAATATAGTTGTATGTTTCTGTTGGAAATGGGGAAAAAATAAGTGAATGAATGAATGAAAACTGGCGTACATTAAAGAATGCAAATTCACACGCAGCAAACATGAAGAAAACAAATGACATGTCAGATTTACCCTTTCGATGTAACTACTTTTTAATCAAAGATATATCATATAAATTATATTTCTAATTGTGTGCTTTTATTGTCATGCTAGTTTCATTTTGGGAAATGCACATTAATTTCTATGCCAAAAATTTCCATTTTTACAGTCCTGCTTCTGTTAGTAAGTGGAGGTTGACATTGCTAGAAGCCTCTATTGGCTGAAGGGTTGAGCCAATAGGGGCTGCAAATGTAGTTCATTTTAATACAACGTTCACGAGCAGTAAACATCAGCAAGTTCTGATCGCACATGTTTGCCCAAGTGTCTCTGTTTGCGCTAGGCTGAAGAGGATCTCTGCTCCCAGCATCTCTTGAGTTTGTCAATATTCTTTGTCCATAATGTGCGCCGTTTTGATGGGGGTTCGTGACACCTGTTCAGCAGAATCATTGCACAATCAGTCGCAACATGATTATAGACAACTGTTGGATAAAAATATAACGTAATATGTGAAATTAAAACATGCACAACAGGGAAGGGCTATGCCACACTGGCAATGTGTCAGCAACAAATGGAGACCTATGAGATACAATGTAAACCACGCAACTGTTGTAGTGCATGATAAAATTGTATAATCAGCCATAATAATCACACGATGCGAATTCTGTGGAGAGACCAACATTCAGTTTATATAAACCATAAAGAAAAACAGCCTCTGTACCACCACATGTGTAACTCTAAATCAAAGGCTGCATTTATCAACTTACCCCAGTTTGCATCAAGTTTCAATACCCACTATCAAAACATGTAGGCCTATGCAAATTCCTTTCGGATTTCTTGACTTGTTGCATTTATCAAGTCTGTTGTAAGTTGATTGGGAGGTCTTGTCACTGCTCAGTTCCATTGCGCAGTTTGACCCAAGGAGTGGAGATGTGTAGTTGGCAGTGGTTGGCATGGACAGGTTCGTGCTATGAACACATTTCAAAATTACTTCGTGTTTATCTACTCTATTACAGAAATGCATTTCTGGCTCAAAGGCAGTTGCGATCGAACTGATTTTGGCGTTTCAGAAATGCATTTCTAACCCCTTAATAAAAACAGCTTTGCATATATAGACTGTCCAAAACTCCTTGTAAATTGTTTGGAAACCTTAATTCTGTGCCAGAAGTGAGTTGATAATGCACTCGGAGCAGCAGCAGCAGTAGCTGGTAAAAGTAACAGAGGTGTGACAGTTCACCTGTCACCAGTCCCATAGTCTGGCTGACCATTGGGAAACCACTTTAGATTTTACAAGATTTAGCTTCCTCTACTCCTTGAGGTTCTCAGGTTTTTATACTTTGCTATTCAGTCAAGGCCAATCTACACTGTGTGACAGTTAAACCCACTGTTTACCAGTGGGAGCAGTGATTCAAAAAGTTCGCTTTATCACATTTGATGCATATGTGTAGGTCAGTTGTATCACAAAACATCCTATCATATAAATTACACGATAAAGCCTGAAATATGAGCAGATATATCACTATTTAAAAAAAAAAAAAAACCATAACTGTGGACAGTTTATTCTAGAAACAGTTAACTACTGTAAAACATGATATATTCGCGACACAAAATTTTCGCGAATTGGAGCCGACAACCTTTTTCGTGGCATGAAATTTTCGCTAATTGCCACTGGCGTTCAATGCATATAGTGTAGACAAGAAATTTTGCATGCATTTTAATTTCGCGAATCTTGGTGCTCATGAAATTCGCGAAATTAAAATGCATGCGAACATTCCTTGTTTTACAGTATTTTATATTTTGTATATTTAACAATACTTAACATTGATTATACTGATTAACAGTTTTACATTTGTTGCCTCTATCCCTAACTCCCATTTTAGAACTATTTTGAAACACTAAAGCTGGGTTTTTCTTTCACCTACAAATGGTAAATAGTGCTTTTAAGAATGAATAAAATACTCAAGAGTGCCTTGAATGAGACTAGTGATGCGAAGGAGGAAGCTTGTCACTTCCTGTGGGAAGGCCATGACCTCAGTCTGACACTACATCCTTGGAAATAATACATTCACAGCCTTGTACCATAATTGCTCTTACTCCTTGTTTGTGGTCTTCACTAAAGAGCTCATGCACACAGTCATTACTTTTATCCCTTAATGCTGTTATCAGTCATTGTTACATCTCTCTCCCTTTTCCCCTTCTCCTTCTTTTTCATTGATAGGATTCCAGTATCCCCCTGCCCTGTCTATTTAGTGAGGTTCCCTTTAATAACCTACATGTATCAAGTCCCAGATTCCAAAATTCTGTGGTTCTGTATTGGGCCGTTTTTTTCTTCTTCTTCTTTTTTTATTTCTTTCTGTTACTATTGCTTACAAGCATATTGTAGGACCCAGTTTAAAAAAAGAAAAATGATTTAGGCATTGATATTGATAGAAAATAATAATTTCAGTTGCAGAAATTTCAGAAGCTAACTTACTTGTCAAATTTATCGATTATGAATTAGTGGTGCATTTTAGAATGTTGAAGCCTATTTCCCTTATAAATTAGCAGAGTTTTTTTCTTTGTATCTTTCTTTTCATCTTCATGTAAATCTCAGATATAACCAGATCCATTTAATCTTTCTCAAATATACAATGTATAGTGACATGCAGAGTTGCCAATTTGAGGATGAAAATATAATATTTTCTGCAGCAAAAAGATCCTCAAGGATTCAAATGGTTAAAACCATCAAAAGGTCATTCACTTTTTTTTTCTTTTATCTCCCCCACGTCCCCCATGCTTATCTTTAGTCCTGGTGAGAGCTGTATGTAAAATATCATGTCAGCATCATGACCCAAAAAACCCTCTCTACTTGGAGAATTACTGCCCGAATCCAAAGTAGAGACATTTGAATTAAAAAATAAAGATAAAAATAAAAAAAGAAGAAGAAAAGAATATCATGTGTAGGCCTACTGTGAGCTTCATCTATAAATATCAGCATTATCTAACACAGGTTTATATTAACAACATTTCAGGAATTCACAAATTGGTTTATTTGTGTAATGTCTGTTGGTATTTTCATCCAAAATTGCTTGTTTGTCAAACTCGTATGTGAATGGCGAAGGGAACAATCCGAAAACTATATTTAGCGCTTGCCTTTTCAGTCTATTCTGCATATAATCTCTGCTTTGCTTTATATCTGTTTATATGCTTCAATTTTATTTTTAATCCTAAATTATTCACCTGCAGAAAAGTCCATGTTTTCATTTGTGTCCAATTGAGTAACTGCGTTATTTCCAGACAAACGGTGCTGGATGAAGAAGAAAAAGTAAAAAACAGTACAGAAGCTGACATTTCTTTAATCACACCAATGACATTTACATACAATTTTGTTTTTGTTTCACATTTAGTGGCATGCACTATAATTTGAGTTGTAACTCAATGTTATTTGAAAGAAAAAAAAAACACAATGGAGGCAAGCATATATTTTGAAGTGCTACACAAATAGCAAGGATTTAGATTTGTACTGTATTATCTTGTTTGTACTTGAATCGGAGAACAGCTTTTGCAGAAATATATTTTTATTTTTTTAAGGTAAAAATTTCAAAAATCCTTGCACAGGAAAGGCATAGAAATTGTCTCTGTCTAACAGTGGAAATTCCTTAGGTAATACAACAGTGGGATTTTTTTGAGAACTACTTGTCACACAACCCAAATCTCCTCCTGGATCAGTTTGTGCAAAGTTTCCAGTGCAACATTACTGTTACAGGACAAACTATTTTGCAATAGTGCTACCGGATGTACCTGGCGTGCTACCAGATTACAAGAGTATATCAGGATGTTTGTTAGAATTGCCAAAAAACTCTTCATTGTTTGAGATTTTTTCCCCCATGTATTCAGTCTTGGAACAAAATCAAATTGAAACCTAAAGCACACCTTTGGGAAATCACCCAAACATAATCAAAAGTTTCCCTCTTTTTTTTTTTTTTCCACAATGGCCCTTCAAGGATATTCTGCATATTAACTCCCCAGTGATTATACTAGGTTCATGTTTATGTTCTGGAGGTGAGAGAATCAAATTGTAATGTAAAAGTTAGTGAAAAACAGGTTGTGTGTTTGTAGCGGTCTGCCATTATAATGATAATGTGCTTCTTTTGATATAGTTTATTATTTTCTTGACTCCCCCCCCCCCCCCCCCCCCGTAATTGAAATTTATAAGTTGGACTTTGTCTTTTGTACATTGCTGAACAGAAATATTAGTCATATTTAATCACCCCATCTATCTTTCCACTAGTAGAGATATCAATGATGGATAATATATATAATATACCAGCACTTACAGTAATATTTACCACAATTTCTTACATGATCTTTCAATTTAGATCTTTGATTGAAGAATTAAAAAAGAAAAACCCAAACACTTTGTAGTAAGTTGTTTGTAGTTCCCCTAAAATGATCAGTTTCCGTCATCCAACCTTGTGAAAACCAAAAGCAAACATCCTATTACATATATCCTTTACACACACACAAATAAAGAAATAGAAAAAAAAAAATGAAAACATCAGAATGACTGACTTGATCAGTGGCATCTGGTGTTCCCCCTCATGAAAGCATGCTTTAATACTCTACATAGGCCTACTTTGTAACTATGTACCTTTCATGCAAAATTGTTTTCTAGCATATGAATGACCAAATACAGGTAGCTCAGGGGAAACCCACATGTAGTAATGATAAAACCCACATTATACAAATTATTGAGTGGCCTTTAATCAGACCATTTTCTTATCCTGATTTCGGGTCTTTTTGTTGGTTATTTTTGTGGATAGGCCCACATATATATTTACATTATATTTGTCTGTCACATCAAATTTTAAGTACACCTGTAGGTATATTTTGTTCTTTTTTACAGGTGATAACATTCCCTAGCAAGGAGGCCAAAAATGGCGCAAGAGAATTCAAGTTCACTGTCCAGCCGCTGCATGCCCCGCCCACCAGTAGTTTTGAGTGCATCCAGCACTATCGTAACATGTGAGTTCAAGGCTTCCGTCAACTTGTTTCAAAGTAAATGTGAGCGAAGGGAAAAAAAAATGTTCAGTTTGTCTTGAGGGCAGAACCAAATTCTAGTTTCCTCTCAGAATTTTCCTGACATTAATCTGACTGTGTCCAATGTATACATTTCTTTTATGTTGTGCGAAAGCCCAAGTACTTTGAGAATTAATAATCATGCATTTGCCATGCTACACCAGCTGTATCATAGCATTTGTATAATAGAACAGGTTGATATTTGGAGATGGCAAAAATGAAGAAAATTGTAGGCCTTGGAATAAATAAAAGGCTGAAATCCATATTTACCTAGTAGCCATCAGTGCTAATTAAAGCAGAAATTTCTTGTTGATTATAAGCGATTCTCTGGCATGCAAGCAAGATTGTCACAAACCCACTCTGGTTTTGACCACTCATTGCATGTCTCCTTATAGCCGCGGGGAGGACAAGCTGGACTCACTGGGGGGCATCCAGACCAAGGTGACGGTCAGCGGGACGGACGATGTCTACCAGACCACCCAGCAGAAGATGAAGCTTGCTGACCAGGAGATGAAGAAAGTCAGGTGAGGCCTGACATTGCTGACTTGTTAACTCTTTCTCTGCCATGCTATGTGGTTTTCTTTGCCAGTCAACACTTGAAAGCACTCAAAAGATTAAGAAAGAATATTTGTAAATCCATCATTGAGTGATAGATGTAAAACCACATGTCTGTATTCAGGCACAAAATTCTAGGGAACTCTGCAACTCATTATGACCCCAGGTTCTGTGCTAGATCAAAAGATTGTGCAATCTTCATAAGCAATGCACACTTTGTGTTGTCAAAATTTGGATTTTGATTGTTAGGGTTGTACCTAAGACGCAAAACAAGCAAATGCAGACGTAAAGTAAACTTCGTTACATGTCAGATCCAGTCTTGAAACTACATCGCTATGGCAAATGATATCTGTGAAGGTCGCAAAATGATAGTGGAGGGAGCAGGGTGTAGCTTCATTTTTTCTTTTTCATTTTATTCCATAGCACCAAGGAGGTGCAGCAGAACCAGTTCAAGCCAGGGCATCGCGTCAAACGGAAATCGATCTCCGCTCATGCCAAGAAGATCATCTCTTCATCGACATCCAGTACCAACAGTCCCGCAGTATCTTCCAATTCCATTTCGTACTCTTCCACGTCATCGAGCTTCAATGTTTCCTCAGTGCCAGCCACGCTGATGTCATCATCTTCGTCGTCGTTGATGTCCACCTCGTTGCCGTCGTCGTCTCGTAACTCCCACTCTGCGTCCCTGGCCACCTCGAAAAGTGCAATAATGGGCAATAGCAGCAGTAGAAGTAGTGGCCCCAAGCCGTCTGGTTTCAGTACCAAGGGTAGTACCGGTCTCTCATCGAGCCAGAAATCAGCAGTACATAATAGATCCTACAGGTGAAGAGATGCTTTGTTCTTTATGCACTCAATTTTTTTTACTCTATTAAATCTCTCAACTGATTGATTTGAAACTAGAAAGGCACTTTGAGAGCACAAAAACAACCGATCCATCTAGCAGTCATGATTGACCCTGTCAATGATAAAGAATCCTTCAGAGGTAATCTTAAAAAGTTCCTGGATCCAGATGGTGTTGTAGATCACTTCCAAAATTTCATCATCTTTTCCCTGTGCCATTGTCAACTTTTCATGAAAATTTCATCCAAATCTGTTCATAACTAGTTTTTTTTTTTTGTTGCAAGCGAACAAAAACAAACAGACAAATCGAAGCCTGCAAAACCATACCCACCTAGGTGGAGGGGATGATTATATTGTCTTAATAGCTGTATTTTTCCCAAATTTGTCAGTAGAACGCAACATGGGAAATAATGTATATCAGATTATTTGTTCAAGTCATATGAAATATGCCAGCTGTATGAGAGCATTGTCCATTCCACCTGAACTATTAGATGATCAGGTAATCTCCGATTGTAATTTCCACAAAAGCTCACCTTTTGGCCGTCATTGCTCTACCAACGTCAATAAGATGGCGTTCTGAGTGGTTTTCAGGGATGAGTTGATAGGGTCATGTTGTATTTAATATAAGAAGAGCTTTATTCAACAGTGCAACAACATATCTTTTTTTGTTTTTCACCAGCTTTAAATTGATCAGTACTGAAAACTGTCATCATCAGCAATCACTTACTCAGATCTGTACAGTCATGATATATTGAGTTCCTCCTCCCCTATAAAAGGTTTGTTTTAAGACTTGAATTTGCTGTGTGCTTTCTCTCTGGCCACCTAGGGATCGAATCATCCACATTCTAGCTCTGAGACCATTCAAGAAGCCGGAGCTTCTCGTCAAGCTACAAAAGGATGGCATTCCCACCAAAGAGAAGAACCAGCTGGCCAGCATTCTACAGCAGGTAAGGGTCACGGCCTTCATGTGGCAGGTTTCCCGTGGGATGAATTGGTAATACATCCCAACCTCGATTATCCCAGTGGTCGATCCAGAGGGGGGCGCACTGGGTGCAAGCCTCCTCTTTATTCTTTTTCAAAACAAAATAAATGAATTTAAAAAAAAATGAATGAAACCCAGAAGTAGCACCAGAAATATATTTTGTGCCACCCCTTTACGGAATTCCTGGATCCGCCCCTGTATCCGACCCTCTCTTATTCGGACTTCTCTATTATCCGGATGCCTCCAAGCAGTGAAGACAAAAATAAAAAAGTAATTTTGAACACAATTCAATCTCCTACAGTACTTGCGCAATTTACTTATGATATTCCCTACAGAAATATTCTATGAATTTTACAGCGAAGTGTTTCAATTTCAGGACTGTGATTTTAAGTAGGCTAGTGTAAATTACACTACTGTTGCGGAGTGCACTAGCTACGTAGCTACACCATGCCACTGGGTCAACAGCCTGCTTGTACTCATACATTGTATGAGGGTATACATTTGAATATAGCACCTTCCATATCGGACCAAATCGCTTTTCCGGACGGACGCCGGTCCTGACATGGCTGGATAACAGAGGTCGGGACTGTAATCAAAACACACTGGACTCTGGAGTGCTGAATTCACTGACAGGGATGAAGCCAACTGAGCTTTGCACTCAATATGTGGAGCGATGTTGGTTCACAAGACTTTGTTAGGATTGTGTCAAACATGATATTATGTAATCACACAAATGATAAAATGGCTGCCTACTGCCTCGTAAGCAGTGCACGAGGTTTAACACCTCCACGCCCTGGCACATCACCTGGAGTGTTTCTATTCACTGATTGGCCCAGATGTCTGGGGAGGGACTGTCACTGAGTAGAGATTACCTAATCCCCTAATCCCCTAATCCCTCTAGTCTATGAGTTGTCACCATTGCCTTTCTATTGGACTGAGACATTATCATATCTAATTGGGCTGTCTAACTTGCAATACAGACACTCCCGCTATATCAAAGTCCTCAGGACTGGCAGTTTTCTTTCATTATAGCCAAACATTAAAATATTCAAAGATGTATAGATGATAATTTTGGACCTGAATTTTTGCTTTGTTGTATTGAGATTTTCTCTATAATCATGTTAATGTTAACGGAAGTGCACTGTACTAGTCAAAGTTCCTTTTTTTATTAAAGTCTTTTTTTTTTACTTTGGGGTGGGGGATCAACTAACAACTAAGGAATACATGCTTAGTGAGTTCTAGCTAACTGCCCAGGCACATAGGGTTAATGTGTCCATTTCAGTCAAGGCATCGTCGGTATTATCTCTCACAGATTTGTGAACGTGTGCAAACTATATGTGAGAAATAGAGATTCGGTCTGGGTGTACTTTGGGCACAAAGTCCACTGGGTACTTCCTCTACTGGTTAATGCTGGCGGCGGCATCGTTGGGAGCAGTAGAGATTACGGAATCTGTGGGTCACAGGTTGAGTTTGCCGTTAGTGTGTGATATGTATTTGAGTGCTTGTCAACATAGATGGTCCTTATCTCATTGGGAATTGCATGTATTAGATGTGCACACTGCAAACTGGTCTCTATCTTCATTTCCTCGCTGTGTGTTTTGGTTTAGAAGAAAAAGCCGTTGGGATTCGTATCCTCTGTTTATTCAATGTGCTTCAATAGCGGGGAGTGTGAGTTCTAAGATTTTGGTTAGGGGTGGCAGGTGGTAATGTGGGGGGGGGGGGTGGGGGGGTTGGGGAGTGGAGTGGGGGTTGATAGGCTATCTGTATGGAAACCTGCCAAAACATGTCAGGTTTTTCATCTTGAGTTCCCCATGAGAAATCTATGACTGTTTATTCTAGCGTAATGTAATGTTAGCCGTCTAGCAGCTCACTTGTGATGGATATGAAGTTACAAGTGATATGAAAAGTCATTTCTTTGTTTATGGATGACCTAGAATACAATGTAAAAAAAGAATTCTAATCAGGGATGGAAACCTGCGAAGAAAAGTTAAATATCAAATTTCTGCAAAACTTATTAAAAGGTCTGCATTCTAAGCATCTGTTTGATAGTTATTCAAAAATTTGAACAAAGCACCCAGTCTTGGTAAGAAATAGACGTGTCATATTGCTGACATTTTGAAGCATTGCAGAGAAAGTTGGGGTACCCTTTGTTCAGTACTCAGGAAGTAGCATGTAGTTTTTCATCTTTATACTCAACATTTTAGTAGGATCCGGTGTTGATTTACTACAAATGTTTCCTTGAGCAGGACTGTATACCGTGCCAGACAAATACCCCACATTAAAGTTATGTCTCATTAACCCGTTGAGGACGGACTGATTTTGCAACAAGACGCATTTTCCATAGACACCTGCCCGAGTATACTCAGGACTCATCCTCAACTGGTTAATGACTCCGTATACCCAAAGAAACAGAAAAGCAGCAATGGTGAAGCAGAAAGACCTGCCTACCTGAGCCCTTTCTAGCACTTTAATAAGCTTGTCTGTCTGTTTGTTAGTCTGTATGTCGCTCTATCTGTCTCTATCTTTATATTTATCTATTCATCTATTGTTAAACTTTATGTATGTTTATGGTATGTATCTGTCCACCTACAGTCAGATCTGTCTATCTTTACCATCAATTCTTCTATCTGTATACACTGTACATGTATAATATCAATCTGGCAACCTATCTGTCTATTTATCTATCTACCTATCTATCTTTCTATCTGTCTATCTATCTATTTATCTAGTTTGTATCAATTCAATTGACTGTACCTGTGGTATTTGTCAGGTGGCTGTTTGTTTGTTTCAATGCATTTTGTGTGGCACAGAGTGGTGGTAGGTGTAGCCAAGTCTCTGTAGTCAAATCCCTATTGAGCTCTCTCTTGAAGCTTTGGCAGAATGTAGCCATGATTGTTAAATGAACTTTAAAAAGTAATCATTTGAATTTTCCCAGAATTTGAAAAAATAAAGCTAGCAAAGTGGACCAAAAATAGTACATTATATCAATTGTTAAATGAAATAAACTTTACATTAATGATTTTGAGTGGGGGTGAATACAGTAGAAGAAGAAGAAAAAAAAGATCTCAGCTTGTGAAATTCTTCAGATTTCTTATCATTAAAGTGACTGTTTATCCCCCAAGTTAGTGCAACCTTGAACACTCATCACTGATTCACAGATACCCTACATCAAGGAAGATATAAATAAAGCTCAGAATAGTTGTGTGACAGCGCTGTTACTGCATATGTGTGATAGCTAAAAGAACAGTAGGGAACATTTGCAGTGATCTATACAAGAGTACAATCTCAAGGACACTTTCTTCATTTAACCCTTTGTATGCATTGAGTGCCAAGTGGAACAGAAAACTCCATAACATTATACATACTAGCCAAAGTCCCTAGCACAGAAGGGGTTAAATCCCTTGCCAACTTGATCAAAGGTGGCACATGTCATAAGCAATATAGGAGCTTTACATAGTGGGGGAGGGTGGGGATGGTGAAGAAATAGAGAAATAGGGGAAAAACAATGAGAAAAATGTCTGCCTCTTAGAGAAAAACAAGTAAAATACCAAATATGGCCAGGAGCAACCCAAATACAGTGGGTGTGTCATGTCACTTGTTTCTGGGAAGGGGGAGGGGCTGGGTAGAAGGGGCTGACGTCGTGCCAAAACATGTAGATAAAAAGAAATGTACCATGACCTTGTGATATGATGTTGGTTTTTTGCTTTTTCCCTTAGGGGGAAATTAAAGCAGACATACCTTGTAAATGTACTGTAACTTCTGGTATGTGGGTGTTGATAGACCTTCAAGCAAAGGCACTATGTTGTGGTTAAACAACAAAAAAGAATGATGATGCTGCCAAAAAACTGCCTCTTATGTATCTCGTGCAACACTGGTATTGTGGTTAGCACTTGTTGCTGCTAGCATGCCACAAAGTGAGAAGTGGTGGACATCGTTTGTGAAGTTCATATGAATTTTTTACTTATTTATTTATTTATTTTTATTAGAACAGGATAAATGAAATCTGTGCTACTGATGTTCGGGACTGTCCCATTAATTTGCCAGTTATTTTGCACCCCCCCCCCCCCCCACAATACATTGTACCAGTAACTACTTCCCGTTTTACCTAGTTTCTGTATGTAGGTTGTTTGGGTTGTTCTACTAAATTAATATCAATACATCCTTGACATTATAAACAATCTGTAGAATGTGGGGAAACTATAAATGTTAAAGACCAGATATTGTTAGTATCATCAGATGTAATGTTTCACGCTTTATAGTTTTATGTGGCCTGTGTTATCAGCATGTAATGTGGCCTGTGTTATCAGCATGTACATTGTAATGTAGGGCTTAGCATAATTTGCTAGCTCTTAATGACAGCTGGGATTTTTGGTCTGTGTTGCACTTCCCTTTCAGGTTTACCACATTTATTTAGTACAGTTGAACCTCTCTTATCCGGCCTCCCTTTATCCGGATCTCTCTATTATACGGATGCAATCTCGCCGTGATTTTTTTTAAATAATTACGGGAGGAAAGGGGGATTCCCAACTCCTTGAGAACTGCTATACAAACACACATGAATTACATATTACTTCCAACATGATTAACATACATTACATCAAATTTCCTTCCAAATTCTTGCAAACACGAACCTCTATTTTGGGTTCTGTTACTGAGTGTAACAATGAAAAGGTTGCAGTGTACACATTACTACATGTGGTACTACAAGTCAATGGGCTACATCAGTATGTATAAAGTATTGAGTCTCCCGTATCCGGCCAAATCCCTTATCCGGATGAGCCCCGGTCCCGACTTGTCCGGATATGAGAGGTTCAACTGTATCTGTTATGGTTTTTAGGATCATTAATTGTACATAGCAGGTTACTCCATACATAACTTCATTTATTGAGGTGTTCTATTCTTACCTCCCCCTCCCATCCCTAGTCCACTAGGGCAGTCTGCACATGTCACGAAAGGGGGGGGGGGGGGGGGGGTATAAAAAGTCACCGGTATAGATTGCTAGAGGAGGCGTGTGATGTTTCCATGCTACAATGTAGTTGTCAGCTTGTACCGCTCACAAGTTATTCACTTGTGCTGCATGTGAACACCAACCATCAGTGTACCAAGAACCATGTGTGTACCTCCTTGTCAATATTCAGTGGTGAATATTGTTTCAAGTTGTCATGTAAAACTCCAGTAACTGCAATAAATCTGGCGCGGTTATTATTATTTTTTTTCGTGGTGTATGTAAAGCCAACACTGACTAAAATGGACTTCCCCTTATTACTGTCAGGATATTCAGCAAAGGAAGTAGTGGATGGCAAAAAAAAAAAAGAGAAGAAATTTCTGATGTACACACGTATGTGTATACATTGTATTTACATGTATAAGTCCTGTGTGCTAGTCAGCTTTTAGTTTACTATGCATAGGTATTGATTTTATGATACAATGTAAATTGCACCTTATGTCATAGCTTTTCAAAGAAATTGGACTAGTTTTTCTTTTGTAATATACTTACTTACCTATGCAGTTCATCAACCTGAATGTTCACATTATGTAGTCCTGAATGTTTTGATGCTCATTGGCAATGATGGTTTCATATTCTTGACTGGGAGTCTTGACCAACTCTTGTCCATAGAGTATCAAATGACTGTAGGTATGAATGTTCAAGAAAACATTAGGAAGCATGTAATTTTACTGATGTAACATAGTTGACTATAAGTACTTCTCTTTATGACTTTTTGTGGGTTGACCTGTACCGATGGTAAGTCGAGCGCAAACACTTGAAATGTGGTGCTAGGAAAAACAAGAAGATGTTCTGATGAGATTGTGTAATTAGTTTGTGCAAGAGAGCAGGAAATATGGCTGAAATTGGAACTGGAGATTCTACAGTATCAGACACAACATTTCCTTCTTGTCTCTCCCCCCCCCCCCCCCCCCCCCCCCCCCCCCCCCGAAAGAAGCGAGTGTCTTATCAGTTATAAGAGGAGAGGTTAGAGGAGAAGGTAGTGGAGAGGTTAGTGCTGGTAGAGAATTCTTCCTTTGATCTCTTCATATTGCTTCAGCATAATTGTGTATCTGTTTTTTATTTTGCTGTGTTTTGTTTTCTTTTTTAGCTCTGATAGCTGAGTAGTTTGTTTGTGCAGGAGTGTTAGATTGCCGGCAAGAGACCGACCTAGATATCAAAATGCAATCAAACCTCTTTCTCGAATTGTTTGGTCTCATATCTCAGGCCCCTAGGGTCAGATAGATGACCCTTGGAAAAGAAAGACAAAAAGCAATGAAAACAACCGAGAAAACAAGATGCCATGTTGGAAGATTATCTGTAATGTACTATATCAAATGACGAGGATTTGGCTTTTAGTGTGATGAATGTCTTCACATTTATGCAGTGCACAGGTTAGAGATTTGGCTAGACAGTCCCATACACTGTAGATGCCAAATATTAATAATATGTAATAATTTTTAGTAAGTTTGAGCATGTGGCTTCTGGTGGCTATGCAGTTACAGATGGCAAAGATACAAGTGATCTAGACCCAATGATCCAAAAGAACTAATGCCTGAGAAATTTACACAAGGTGCCTCCTAAACTGCCCCTCCCCCATGGATCTCTCATACCTTAGCCCAACCCTCACAGTTGTGATGCTCCTTTCCCACCGTGCGTGTATGTGTGTGTATAAAGTGCTGGATGGGGGGGGGGGGGGGGGGGGGAAGGGGTTAATTCATGTCTGCTTTAAAGGGTGTGTACAGTTCTGGTCAAGGTGAGGATTTAGCTCTTAACTTTTTGCAAGATATTCAGAAACCACTCTATGAGATGTCAAAGAGCATGCGATTCTAAGGGGTATCAAAAGTTTATTTGATGAAAATCGGTTTTGAAATGGCTGAGATATCCAAAAACAAGGTGAAACAAAGAGATCCTAATAAAAGGCATGGCCTGTCGCCTTTTATTATTATCATTTTTTTGATATCTCAGCCATTTGAAAACCAATTTTCATCAAATAAATGTTGAATCCTTCTTAAAATTACATGCTCTTTTATATTTCATAAGAGGTTTCTCATTATATCACTGAGGAATGTTCAAAACATGAATCCCCACCTCAACCAGTACTGTACAGTCCCTTTAACAGTCTTACATTTCTCCTAACTGGCAAAGGGCCACACGTTACTTTGTGAGAAGTAATGCATGTGCTGTTTAGACGTCAGTGTTCAGCAGTATGATAGGACATATCTTATGGGCAATTCCGCGGTTAGTAACGCTACATTTGAACAAATTTAGATATTTGTTTTTACTACTAAATTACCATTTATTCATTTCAAGCCAAAATTATGTCAAAAACATGTTCATCCTTCCCAGGTTTATGATATAGAAAAGAATGAATACAATCCAATAAATATTAGAATTGCTATGGCAACTTAAAGGGCTGGTTAGTAACGTTATGAAAAAAAGGACATGACAAAAAAATCAATGTCTTGTAACAAAAAGTGTGCAAAAATTCAAGTTACTTCAAACAAAGTGTTGCATTAATTTCAATTATTGCATCATGACAAATGTTCACACAATGTTTTTTAGCAGTTCGACCAATAATTTCTTAGCTAGACCCCCAAAAGCATGGTTAGTAACGTTACGGTTAGTAACGTTACATTTGTCCGGAGTAATTCCGCAGGTCATTTCACCCTTTTGTAATTGACAAAATGTCACATGACTTCTGGAGTATTTAAATGTATTTATCTTTTACCCTTTAGCAAAACTTTGAGGAAAAAATTTCAAAGGAACCCACTGTAATTTGCATTTAAGTGAATTTCAGCATCCCCAGTCCCACATGTACATTTTAAATGATGGTTTTAGATCTCGCGAAATCAATCAATACGAAAGATAAAATCTACTGAATTTGAAAGACCTTAATGACTGGTGAACATCCATGGCATTAGTTGATACCTAGATTAAAGAGTAAGATAAAGAGGCACATTTCTTTTATCCATGTCATGTCCACCTAACTGCGGAATTGCCCTTATCATGTCTATTATATCTTGTACATCTTTATCGCATTGTTTGTCCAGTCCTTCCATGTTCAGGTGGTCATATACAGTGTATTCCAACAGTGCTTGTGGTATAAACACGAAGTCGTGGACTTTGTTGGACCTCGACACATCTTATTTCAAGATCAGTGAGATTTAGGTGATGTGATGATTTGGCTTCTACTGGGATCAAGAACATGTACTGTATACAACATCTATTTTTTGTGGGGTTTTTACTTTCACAAATTTCATTAGTTAGGTTCTGTTTGTGAATTTTAAAATGGGCAAAAATATTAGCTCTGATCCTGACTTGATTATGATGTGCACGCATACATCTCTCCATTCATTACCGTAATCCACAAGGGAGAATTAAACCACTTGCAAAATTGTCGGGAAGTCCCAATTCACTAAAAAAATATACTTGCTAGAAATATGGGTATACAGTACTGTAAAACAGCATGACTCTCGAGAGTGTTTAGATGGTGCACAAATAAGGAGGAATGCGCAATGTATTCACCAATCTTTTTTGTTTGTTTGTTTGCAGTTGAGCATTTGAGGAGCGTGTTTTTTCTGCAGAAAGTGTTTGAAAGGTTACTGCCAGCTCCGCCCCCAAAATATGATTTGGAAGTCAATTCATACACATGGTTGTTTTGTTCCTTAATTCTGGAGAATCATGAATGGAAAACATCTCTGGACTGTCATTTGAATCACGATTTGAATCACGATTGGAATTACGATTCAAATCACCCTCCATGATTCTAGTTTGCATACACAAGGCAAAAATGCATCATTTGAATCATAATTCTAGTGATTTATATGTCATTGGAATCGTGATTCAAATTATGCACTCAGGGTACATGTGAAGACAGTGTGTTGAATGTATCTGTTCTCCTGCTGGCTCATTACCAAGGGTCTGGATCATATCAGGAATGCTGGCGTCCGTAGCAAGAGGAGAGGGGACGGAATGTATGTATCATAAATGTTTGCACATGATACTTTAATAGTGTTGTGGTCTTAAAGGCATGGTGTTGTATTAAAGTATATTAGAGTAGTCACTGGAATCATGAAGAGTAGCATCTGTTCACTGAGTATCTAAACATTTCACTAGTAATATAATAGTATACTGTATGCTTGCTTAATTCTGTCTCAAAATATAGAAGTTATGCCAGGAAGAAATCTTTATTGACCAAGTATTTTTTTCCTCTCCGCTGATGGTACAGTTGTATCATTTATCTTTTGCAAGAAATTGACAAATAGATTTCTGATTATGTTTGCCAGACTTTGCTTGAATTTAACAGAATAGGTGCCTTTATTTCACAGACTTATCTTTTTTTTTAATTTTTGGTGAATTATCATGCTTGTTACATTATGAACATTCAAAATTTTACCCATGTTGGTTTATACTTTGCTAGGTGATATTCAAAACCCAGCACAGCTTTTAGTTTCTATGCAGAAAATGAGAGTGTAGTTTCTCAAAATCAGGAGTAATACCATGTTTACATGATATGCATGCAAATGAAAAGTGATTTCTTTAAAAAGTCTACCAGAATAAATACTGATGTGAAAGCCTATTTTCAAAAGATCTTGTGCTATCCCCCACTCTTCTTTCTCTCTCTCTCTCTCTCTCTCTCTCTCTCTCTCTCTTTCGTGTTTGTGTTTCATACAAAGTTTGGGGCTAGAAACTAATAATTCTTATGTTAGCGCTTCTGAGCTGACTTTGTTCTGTGTGCATTGACATAAAGTCATCACCAAGTTTGAATCATGATGAGTGATTGTGTATTGAAACATCAACATCTTGAAATTAAAAAAGGTGATGAATCACAAGGTTCCTTTGTGGATGAAATATCCTGGAGTCGTTCCCTCCCCTCTACAATAAATGAGGATGATCCACGAGGATGGCTGCGTGAGTTGTTGATCTGGTATTGTGACCAGTCTTCCATACTTCCCCCTAGATTAAATGATGACCACCAAGATTTATGATGTGTGCCACATTGGAATACATTCTCCTTTTATTACACCCTGGATAGCTCTTGCCTGCCTGCCAGTTGCTGTGTGCTCTTTTGGCAGTGCGCCGTCGTTAAGTGCTGCTAAGAATGGACAATGCTGGCAAAGGTTGCGACATTCTTTCATATTTGCGATATAGTTTCGCATGTGGAGATTCCTTGAGTCGATCCGTAGCAGGCAGCTTGAATCTCCTCAACGTGTGTGCTGTGCTGTAGCTCATGCATACTTTTGTGTTTATAACTGCACATGGCGTGAAATGCATCCATGTTTGTTGTGAGGTTTACAAAGTCTGCTTGCAGTCTCTATGAGAGATGTATGTTTGCAAGGCATTTGATTAAAGTTTAGAACATCATAATGATAGCTAGACAATAACATGGAGAGGGATGGAGTCACATGCTCATATTCCTGTTTGTACACATAAATTTCTAAGCAATCCTTAAGCAATTAATTTGATGCTACATTTCACATTTAACCCGTTGAGGACAAGTCCCAAGTATACTCAGGCAGGGGTCTATGGGAAATGCGTGTTGTAACAAAATGAACCCGTCCTCAACAGGTTAAGGGTGGTCACTGTTTAAAGGAGAAGAAGAAGAAACGTGTTTTGTTCACATTTTTTTCCTTTATAAGGAAAAAAAGAGTATGGCAAGCATTTTGACTGATGGATTATTAGTAGGCAGGCTGTGGGTCGGACAAAAACATGCCATATCGATTCTTGGTCACAGGCTGTTTATTCAAAGCATCTCTGAGTGATTGCATCGTCCATGACAGACTCTGGATGTGCTAGCTTGATGACTGATCATTACAAAGGGGATGGCATTGTCATTTCGACTTAAATTGCGATCTGCAGTTCTTAAAGGAGAGAGCTCTACAAATGATTTCGTGTCCTGTAAAGACAAATCTATGTATGAAATAAACTGCATACATTGTATGACATATGTGTAGACAGATGAATTCTGTAATAAAGACCCTACAGGAATTTGATCATGCATTTTTATTCTTAATTTGCATCACAAAACACTGAATTGATCTATTGCTTGCCCCTCCATCACATCTCAACAAGAGTAGGTAGGGGAGTTCATGATATTCTTGCAGGCGTATAGCTCAGTGCAGCTGATGAAACAACCGTGGAGGGGCTCCTGGCTAGCTCAGTTCCAACCCATGTGAGTCAGCTGTGCCATTGGTTGTCATGGCTTGTGTCATGATTTCAACAAGTCCTGTTGGCTTCATGGTTTTTCAGGATGATCCTGATAGCTTTGGAAATGTCATACCCCCATCCAACTACTTTATGAAATTGCAAAAATATCTCTGCAATTTGTAAAAATTGTCTGTCATGTTCCTCTAAAGAGTGACTTACGCAGTTTAGATCAGATGTTGGTTGGCAGTCTGATAATTACCAGTTGTTTTATATCAGGTACATTGTAGTTTGTATGGAAAGATGTTGTTTTGGTGAAAAATGAGAGAAGGCAACAATTGCTTGGGATTTCATTGATTCATCTCATTTTCTCTGTTACGTTTCTTTTTTTCTTTTTTTTCTTTTTTTTTTTTTTTTGGGGGGGGGGTTATTTGTGTAAATGCCCTGAACTGTATGATTAGATTTGTTGCTGGCCTAGCAGATGTGGACAAAATGCATGTTCTATCTATATGATGATTTATTCCCGCCCACTTTTTGTGGTTTAATGTGTCTGTAGTAAGATCACACTCCGTTGAGAATGAAACGTAAAACCAACAGAATGCAGGATGTGGCAACACTGTTCTTCTTGGTTCTCAGTTTTGAGGTAGTTCTTCTTTTTTTATATTACAGATGAAGCTGATATGAAATGCCTGTGGGAAAAAGAAATGCGGATGCTGTGCATGCATTACACACAAATTGTGTGACAGTAATATTGTCTGAGTCAAAAGACGTGCACAGAAGTAAAAATGATTGACTATAATATTGAAATCTGTTATCACATCCATGGTGAAAATGGGTAATATGGCAGTTGTGTTGCATCACCACATCTCCATAAAGGTCATGGTTAAAAAAAAAAACAAACCAGCAAACAATATTTTGAATTTCAGCAATGATGGAAGAAGCGTTTATTAGAATCAAGTCGAGCTTTTTGAGGCAGGATGAGGAGGCAAGTTATGTGTTTCACTCTTGTGTGGATCTGCTGATAATCAGAGGTTAATTTTCATTTAGGATAATCTGAAATTCTGATAAAGTAGAAACTTTTGCACATTTTTCCCCCACTAGGCCAATTTCTGTAAATGTTGCTTACCTATAATCTCAGGATTGTAGTCATTTTGTGTGATAATTTAGTATCTCCATAAAGTTTTGTAATTACTGAAGGATTTTGTTTTTTTGGAGTTGAAATTTCCTTCTGAGTGAAATATATTTCATGTTTACAGAATTTTTTCTTCCGTATCAGTTTGCAATGTTTGATCAAATGCAATAAAATGTGGGACAGCGGTAAACTATGATGGAAATTGTCATAAAACTATTGAAGTTTGTACCATGTTAGTTCAGTTGGCCAGAGGTTTATAGGTTAATGTCTATGATTATCTTGTTTATCAAGTACTCAAGAAGATACTGTAAACGTCAATATTTTCGCGCGATTAATTTTTCGCGCTGAGCGGCTCGAAAACATATTCGCGGGTTCTTAAATTCGCGCTCGGCAGCGGGTTAATACACAGTCGCTGTTTTCATCCAGCGATGCCAGCGTACGATAAGCGACGTAGCGAGCGGCGCGAGTGCGAGTATAAGCGCTCAACTACGTAGTACATGTATTTTACTCGATACATGTTCTGTAGGACTAGTACTGTAGTCGCGGGGATGTAGCACACCAATCGGCCGTGGGCTCGGTGCATGCGGTGCGTGCGATGATACTGCTATATGGGTAAACATGTCTGTACTACGTAGCAGTATCATTGACGAAGCGCACCAGGCCGTTCAAAATGTGCATAGAAAATTGCGAAGATATGTTCGCGCGTTTTTGAATTCGCGCTAGCCGAACGTAGCGCGAAATCCGCGAAAATTAATGTACCGCGAAAATTTCCACGTTTACAGTACTATGGAAGTTGGGGGGGGGGGGACAATTTGGCTAGATGCATGTAAAAGTGACAGAGAAAAACAAAAGAATGGATGAATATTGAAAGTAATTGTTTTCTGGGTGTGAGATTATTTTCTAGCATGTTACGAACGAAATGAATGAATGAAAAAAAAAAACAAACATTGTTGTATCTTTCTTTAAGTTGACCTGACAGAAATATGACCAGCATTTAGCATAGCGTTGTCCACTATATGTTATTTTAGTATGGAGCTTGTGACGTACATGTAGGCATTAAGATGTCAAATGCATTCGTCTGCTCAGGGTTTTCTCCAGACAAGTGAATCTTACAGCGCTCAACTCTTCTCAATCTAGGTTACTCAGATGACCTAGATATTGACTGATAGGTGAATGATGTCTTCATATAAACAATGGAAAGAAAGCTGCAGATAAAAACCACCATCTCGTACCTTGATGCTTCTTATATGATCATGGGCAGCAGCATTACAATGGTATTAGCTAGGATAACAAGCAATCTTTAAGGGGGGGGGGGGTTGGGAGGTGAGTAAAAACAGCAAGAAAGAGTACAGAAAATGAGAACGTGGTGAACAGGAAGGCCTATCTACCCTTGATAAATTTTGAGGTCCCGAATGTGTTTTGGGTCACTCTAGTTTGCTGATAGCCCTCTAAGCGTTTACCGTCCTTTCATTAAAACCAGCAGCAAAATGACAGTGAAGTGTTTTATTTAATAAGCATATTTGTAGTAAACATCAAGATTATTCCTTGACATTGTAATGTCTGTATGTTTTTTTGTTTTGTTTTGTTTTTACTTTAAGTGCCAAAGTTGCTATGGTGATAAAGAATAACTGATGAGTGTGTAGTAACCTGCTGCCTCCCTGTGTACCATCAGTTTAAGTCACACTGTGTGATGCTAACTATCTACCATGTATCTCTGCCAGTGTAACACAACATAGTGTTAGGAGGAATGGTACTCTGGAATAACTCTTTTAGTGTTATGATATATAGTTTGTAAGATCCTGCTGGTACATCATGTAGGCTTTTGTAAAGTGTACTGTAAAACTAGAAATGTTCGCGTGCATTTTAATTTCGCGAATTTCGCGAGAGCCAATGTTTGCGAAATTAATATGCATGCAAAAGTTCTTGTCTACACTGTATGCCTTGAATGCTAGTGGCAATTCACAAAAATTTCATGCTGCAGAAAAGGCCGTCAGCTCCAACTCGCAAAAATTTCATGCCCTTAGATTTTGTGCTTTACAATACATAGCTCTGAGAACAGGGTTGCTTGCATGTAGAATCGCAGTCTTCTGAAAGTCTCTTTTCATATTGTAGATGATTTCATATTGGTTTAATGCAAGTGCACCAGATATTCAAGTATGTATGTATTGATTCTTTATGGGATGTCTCAACGTTCATGGAATCTCCTTGCCTTTGTAACCTTTGGTTTAGGGAGATACAGCTAAGTTGATTTTCCATGAAAACACTGCATCCTCTCTTTTTGCATCACATCTGATTCACTGCAACTTAGTGATATATCCACTTCACAATCCTCATTTCCTCTTCCCCGTAAAACAAACGCTCTGAGTAAAAGCCCGATGCTTTTTACAGATCGCCCCTATCTTTTGTTAAAGCTCAAGCGCATTTCAGTTCAGAGAAATACATTGTTAATAGAACTGTCTGTAATCCTTTGTTCTTGATAATTGATGGAAAGGAAATGTTGATCCTTCTGTTCATAGGATTGAGTATAGTGGTCCAACCAAAAATGAGCAAAATTACTCAAATTCACTGAAGGTTATGTAGCTGTCAAAGTTGCTATTTGTCTTAATTGTTGATAAGTAGGATAGGCTTTACATAATAAATGGGATAGTTCTCCTGTATGAGAACATAACATGTTTTTACTTGAGTAAAAAGGTTCTCTTTTCAAATATTTGACTCATCAAACTTTGTTTTTTTGTGTCAAAACCTCTTTCATGTCGTGTGGTTTGTGATTCTTTCTTTCTGTTTTGATGGTGAAGTCAAGAGCAGGACTTTTCAGTGGATTTCCCTGGATTCCCCAAACCAGGCCCGAGCTTTAAGCCCCGTTCCTCGCTCCTTCCTGTAACGGCTGCCATGCTTGTCGATTACGATCTGGGCGAGCGCTGGCAAAGGACAAAAGTGTCATTGTAGGCAGAGCTTGGCATTGGATTGCTCTTGATAGGGATTTAACCCGCTGTGACTCACGCTCGGCTAATTTATCTCCCGAACAAATCTTGTGGGGGCTCCTCATTGGCAGCTTGGGGGTATGGTGAATGTTGTTTTGACCCAAGGAGGGCAAGGATATGATATAGCAGCTTCTGTTCCCCCCCCCCCCCCCTCGAGGGGGAGAGAGTTGATGTGATTGACAGTATAAGGAACGCTTAAAACTTTATGCAAAAATATAAATACTTCAAAACATTGATTGTATCATAGCCACTTTCATGCACATGTTGAACATGTATATGTTCTCTACCACCAGCATTTAATGAATGTACTGTAAGTGTAAAAGCTGTTATTTTCGCGTACAGATATTTTAGCAAATTGGGAATTCAGAGACATATTTGTGAGACATCATTTTCGCAATTTGACAACGAGGCCGCCTTATCTGCACTAATGCCTGTGTGTTTACTGGTTATTCTGCTAGTGCATCAGGTGGCGATATTTTCGCTTGCTGTTAGATTCACAGCCCAACAGTGGAAAATGAAACCCTCACAAAAATAACAGCTTTTACGGTACTTGTGTACTGGTAGAAATCCTTTTCCAAAGTATTTTGGTATTTCCAGCATATAGTACAGAGAGTTTAATTCAGAAGAAGGATTAATTATTACTGTTATGAAGCCAGGAATGCTTCTGAAGAGTGATTTTTTTTTCTTTTGTTTTGCAGCCTGATCACCTATATACTCATTACATGTCCAATCTAATGTGATGAGACTTACAAACAACTCAAACAAATTGTATCCAATTCACTTTAAAAGGGAATACTAGATCACAGCACAGCGCCTTGTACAGGAAGAAAAGAGAGAGTATACGTATCATAAAAACAAAGCCACAATACACAGGGAGTGATGCATGCCAAGCAATGAATGTCAGTAGAATGTAATGGCTCATAAATCTTAGAGATTGGGGAAACAGCACCCATACTGCAGTATCTCCTCTTCTTTGACTTAAAGAAAAAAACAAGTAGAAGAAAGATTGCTTTCTTCAGAGTTACTGGAACTTGATGGCACTCTGTTTACAAGGATTTTGATATGGCAGGGAAGTAAAGAAAAACTGTAGAAATGTAGGTGTTGGAATGTACGGGTACATCATGTACATGTGTTCTATATGTACTTTGCATTCTACTGGGAGCCTATAGACTGTTTCTGTAATATATTACAATAAACATGGATGTTTCTTTTCTTAAGCATAGTAACAAACCATTTTATTCACCTGCTCCCTCCCATTAAGCTCCATAGGCAGGGATTTGATTGGTTGTTGTAGGCAGGGCGGGGCTCCTGCAATCTTTGTGGTCGTTTTGGGCAACTTTTGTGAACAAAACATGCATAAAATCTGATTCAGAATGCATTGCAAAACCAGTGTATTTGGGCAAATGTGCCTGCCAACATTTGGACTCATCACATAGAAGGTTGCTTCAATAGCACCTCTTGCTGCAATGGCAAATGTCATGGTAATCTGTAATGACAAGATTCTCACTTCCTGATTGGCTGTTGCTACAAGAAGTTGCTATTCTAGCAAACAATCAAGAAGTTGCTGTCCTAACATCTGTTATGAAATGAGACACTGGCCACAAAACAACAATGGACATCCCTTACATTTTGGATCTAGCTGTAGTGTACACCAAGGGTCTCTCCCCAGAGACCACACTAGGAATGGGTCTCTCTGTTTGATTTTTGAACACTTTGTAAAGGTTCATTTATGATGGTATGTACCAATCGATGCAGTTGTACATGTATGTGTCTGCTAGTTAATAGCTAAAATCAATCCATGCTGTAAATATGAGTGCTGTGACGTACATAATTTGATTCAACAGATAGCCTACATCTTGTTATTGGTTTCATGTCAAAAATGAGATTTACAGTAGGCTGCATTCAAGCTCCAAAAAGTGAACCAAAATGAACCAGTCCAGTATGTTTCTATAACACTTCAAGTTTATTGCAGGGATTGAAACCATTTCCACAGTGAAATTTACAATTTTTTTTTTGTGCTGAATTGTACAGAAGATTGCTGTCGTATGAAAAATATAATGTATGTCTACCCCACATGTTATATATTTCTCGTTGTAGGTTGCTATTCTTGCCAAGGACAACTCATTTGTGCTGAACAAGAATTTGTATAACGAAGTCACAACAGACTGGCCACTTTATACAGAGGAAGACAAGCAGTTATTGAAGAGGTGAGAAACACATTAAAAATCACAAGCAATTTATTTATTTATTTATTTCTAATCTTTTCCATTGAGCAATTCAGTTTGCTCGATGGAAGCGGAGCTCTTGTGGCTTGCGTTTCACATATGTGACCCGCTACAACAAAATGATCCTAAAGTCGGGCGAGGTCGATTATTTGAAAATTGCATGACAAAATTCCCTAATCTTTCTGCTTTAAATTGATATATAACTCATGTTATGAAAATAATCGGCTGCGGAGATATCGATGTTTAAAAGAGAGCATGTCGAGACGTCTGGGAAATCACTGTTTCGAAAAAAGCGCCCTGAAAGTTTTCCTTGCGACGCAATCGCGATCAAGGGACACGCAAGTCAGTTTTCACCTACGGACAATAGAAAGCAAACCCTAGCAACCCCCGAAATGCTCATTCAAGCACAGCGTCGGCGGTCTCCTCACCGACCAATCAGTGACCAGGATGCCAGGAGAAGCGGCTGGGCATAGCGCACCCCGCCCGCACGCTCCAATCGACCTGGCAGTGTGCGAACTTCACGCTTCGGTTAGCGGCAAGCAGCAAACTGACCAATGAGATCACTCCGGTCGTTGTTAGGGGCGGAGCCTATCTGTGGTGCTCAATCCAAATTTTCGAACCAGTTTCTGCTTCATTGAAACGCCAAAAAACATGGCCCAGAAAAACGTTATTTTTTGGTCTTTCCTTTCATCATTTTGCTTCAAAATTTTGACAGATGACAGAAGATATGTCAGACTCCAATAATGTGTCAAAATCAGAAAATCGTAAGTTTTGACCAACTATGATGCTCTGACTTCAAACTCGATTTTCACGGCTTCGACCGTGCGCGACTTTAGGACCTTTTTGTTGTAGCGGGTCACATATATTCCTCACAGAAACCTGCTTGCGCCATGCGTCATGTGTACAAAGAGTTGCTAGGTTTGTGGAGGCTGATTGATTTCCGCTCAAACTCTGCCTGGCAGTTATTAAACCCAAGATGGATTCATCTTGATAGCGCTGAGTGCCACAAACCCGATCTTGATAAATCTGTGTACAAAATTATATTTATATTACATAAACATTCTTGGGTGTGTATATATATAGAGAGAGATAATATGCCAGTATGTTTGTAATGTGTTCATGTCTTTAATTCAGTTTATAGTTCAAAGTGATAGTGAAAGGATGAATGATAAATAATTGGTCTTGCTTGGTCATTAGTGAGGCTTTAGTAGCTGTTAAATCCATTGGGGGTAACGTGCCTCAATTAGGCCGACGGAGTCTTTCGCACCCTCTGCTATGAAGAGCCTGAGGGCCGTAATTTTCTGTTTCCTGTGCTCTCTGGTGGCAGAGAGAGAGGGGAAAAGTAGAAACCAGTGTTTGCAACGATGCCTAGCCTCTCCTTAGTCACTTTCATGATTCATTGTTGCATCATCGATGATGTCACACTTGCGTATTGTCTGGCTCTGTGCATCTTGGTAATCAGTCACACGAGGACCGCATGATAGAATTATATAGAGGCTGAGCTGATGTTAGAGAAAAAACATATACGTACAGCTCAGACACATCTGAACTATAAAGGAAGTCAATATTATCTTGGGATGTGACCATGTTTGTACACTGTACATGCTGCAGAAAGAAAGATTCTGTGCAACTGCATTGATCATGATTAATCATAGAAGATATGAATTAAACTTCCTAGTATTTGTATATCCATTCATCCCAGTGTATCTAGTACAATGCATATGTAGACAAGCATTGGTTATACAATTTACACAGCTTGCAAGATGAAATGCAATATTCATTGTGATGATTTCTTGTAAGTGATTATATTTTCACTTTTAGAGAGAAAAGAATATTCAGTGAATGTGAAATGCGTATTACCCAATTGTTATATTGTAAATGTATGCTTCCACTTGAGAAATAAAACAAACGTTGACTCTCAGTGGGAATTCTTTTAATGTTTTGTTTATGAACACCAACCAGTGAAGATTTGATACATTAACAGCTGTATTTGATATATACACATTTCAAACACTAATTTTACTGTGTGTGAGTATACCGTATTAACCATGGGAGAACATGAGAAATATGAAGTGGTGAGTGCTATGCCATGGGGCATTGACTCTAGGTAACCATGGCATTCGGATGAAAGAGTTAATGCAAGACCTTTAAACTGAAGACCATGCAATGGTAAACTGGCCCGACTTGGATATATTCATAAGTACCCATAATGTATCGTGTACAGCTTTCTAGGTAGCACATACACAGCCATAGAATCTCAAATGGAGTTGAACGTTACAGATGAGTGTACACTTGGGCGCACATATTCGCTGACGAGCAGTTCTATTCTAACAGGCCAGCGCTAGTCGTGGTTCTCGAATGTATCCCAGAGGGCAGCAAATGAAGATCCATTTAATCAAGCCAACCTCGTCTCCACACGTTAACGGGTCTTCGACATACTGTGATTGTAGATTTCATCAAAGAGTTAAATCAGAAAATGAAAACATGCAGATTGCAAGCAAGTGATACATCTGTCTCTCCTACTACTGCAAAAATCGTGAGTATCCATCATGCAAGACTGAGTGAAATTCAGTTTTTCCTCCTTTTTCTCTTTGCAGGAGAAAAGCTGAGCTGTGTGTGAAGGATTCACCGTCACCCCCCTCCCAACGGTCACCCCATCATGCGCCGTCGAATTCCTCCTCCTCTTCCTCTACCTCCTCGTCCTCCACCGCCATCGGCACTACGGGTAACCCAAGTACTCAGTCCAAGTCCCGGACAGCCAGTCCCAGGAAGCATCCGGAGTCTGGGACCAGGACTAACTCCAGTTTAAGCCAGGTGAGGGAGGGGGCCGATGAGGATTTCAGAAATACTTGAAGGGGAATTCCAGGCCAGTTACAAGTTAATCTGAGAAAAAAAGAGTGAAATGTTACCAGCACAACAGTGAAAATTTGATTAAAATTGGATTAAAAGTAAGGAAGTTATGAAACTTTAAAGATTGCCTAATTTTTTGCCAAAGAGTTCTTGAAAAGTTGATATGAATATGCAAATAAGTGAGTTTATGATGTCATCACCTTACAATTTTTCAGTGATCATGGGCACAAAAATTATAAGAATTCAACTTTTCTGCAGTAAAAGTGTAAAATGTTATTTCATTCCTGGCTGAATAACTTCAAAATAATGATTAGTCCGATATTTTAGGATATGAGACAGTGGCCTAATCCTGTTTGAACCAAAAAACTGAAAATTTCAGGACTTTATATACAGAGTATATGGTAAGTTGTGAGATGATAACATTAACTCACTATTGGCATATACACGCATCCAATATTGACTGTTCAAGAACTGTTTTTAGGGGAAAAATGAGACTTGACCATATCATAACTACACTAATTTTTTTTTTCCGATTTTGATCAGATTTTCACGATTATGCTTGTAAATTGTTACTCGTTCTTTTCAGACTAACTGTTGCCTAGTCCGGAGTTTCTCCTTAAAGGGAGAACTCCTCTCTTTGATTCAGCTTGCTTTAACATGTGATAAGACACAAACATCAATGGAACAAAAGCTGGTATTCTAATGACATCTAACTCCTTTAGGAAAAAGCTTTTTGCATTGTTAGCAATTTGCAAAAGAGGATTATATAATGTCACCTTCTCATGATACCCATAAGTAAAGACAGGGCGAGCATGTCATTTAAAGTTTTTTATAACTTATTAAAGGGCAGTATGATTCTGTGAAGTCATGTATGTGAATTACTGGCACTTGCATGTCCTATACCAATGTTATTCCTCAGAAACGACCACTCTTGCCAGATGTCAAGGACTACACGACCAAGAAGCCTCGGATTGCCCATAATTCCATTGCTGCAGCCAAACCCTCAGACCAGCCCCAGCTGAGCCCTAGTGGTGGCAGTGGTGCGAGCAGCTGGGCTTCCAAGAAGGTGCCCAGCCCCGTGGGCCTCTTTAAAAAAGTGCCTAGTCCCTCGTCGACCACCAATGCAGCCCCGACAAACACCACCACTGTCAGCAGCTCACCGGGCAGCAACGCCGCCACGGCCAGCTCCCATCAAAGTGCCTTGTCGTCCCCGTCGGTTAGCACCACGCGCAACTCGCCGGACTGCTGCGATTCCACCGGGAACGGGGGCAGCGCTGCAGCATCCACGCTCCCCCCAGCACCCATCCAGGCAAGCAGTGGGAAGTCGACGGGCGGTGGCAGCAACGGGAGTGGGAAGGAAAACGTGGGATCGGGGCGTGGGGAGAAGCACACCAAGTCTTCTTCGTCGTCGTCATCGAGATCGAAGCAAGAGAAGAGGCCGGTTGGCAAGGAATCTCCCTCTGGCGACGTGTCCTCCACTTCGGTCGTTCCTGATTATGTCTTGTGAGTGGCTTTACTCTCCTGTTTGTGCACTTGAGGACTCATTGCTTGTCATGTTGCAGCATAAAGACATTAGCCCATGTGTCAATTTTAAATTTTGCATCTTAGTTAACTCCCTCATGTGATGAGATTTTAGAGCTCTTGCCTGTGATGTAGATGACCTCACATTGAGCATCAAAGCAGAGATATACATAAAAGTTTTAAAATTCAATAAAGGGTATTCAAGAGCTAAGCTGCTTTTTGACAAAAAAAAAGGGTCAATTAAACTAATGCCATTCTACCAGCCACACAATATGTGTAATTGGTGTTCGTCTTTATAGTCATTTAAAAGAGTGTTTTAAGCCATCATAGTGCAGTGTATCAATGCACATATCACAAAGTTGAATGCCTTGTATTCCATTGAGATCTCTTTTCTAAAGGCATTAGAAATGAAGGAAATAGCTTTCATGAACATTTCTGTATAACCATTTTATCTTCTTTGTTTCTCTTTCCCACCCCCTCACTATTACCATTATTTCCACTACCATCATTATCCACACAACCATCATCCACCCCACCACTACATGCAATACAACTACCACTTCCACCAAAACCCATTATAACCACATCTACCACCATCACCACTACCACCATTACCACCAACTACTACCACCACCACCACATCACCATCACTACCGCTGCCACCACCATTACCATCACTACCACCATTACTAACAACCTTTAACACTGCCACCACCATTACCATCACTACCACCATTACTACCAACCACTACCATTACCATCACTACCACAACTACTACCAACCACTACCACCATTACCATATCACCATCACTACCACCATTACTACCAACCACTACCACTGCCACCGCCATATCACCGTCGCCACCACCATTACTACCAACCACTATCACTTACACCACTATTACCATCACTACTGCCGTTACTACCAACCACTACCACCACCGTTACCATCACTACCACCATTAATTCCAACCGCTACCACCACCATTACTATCATTACCACTATTACTACCAACCACTACTACTGCCACAACTATTACCATCACTTACACCATTACTACCAACCACTATCACCACCATATCACCATCACTACCAATATTACTACCAACCACTACCACTGCCACCACCATTACCATTATTACTACCAACCACTACCACTGTCACCACCATTACCATCACTACCACCGTTGCTACCAACCACTACCACCACCATTACCATATCACCATCATCCCACTACCACCGTTACTACCAACCACCACCACCACTACTCATCCCTTAACCAACCTCACAGGAAATACACGCTCATCACCACCATGGACCAGCGGCACCGCTACAAGGAGGACTTCAACAACCTCTACCCGGAATACAGCAAGCTGCACAAGTACATCGAAGACATCCAGATGCGTTTCAAGGTGATGCAGGATGAGCTAAAGCATACACCGCAGGACAGCAAGGAGTACGGTCAGCTGCAGGACAAGGTCATTGAAGAGTACAGCAAGGTCACACAGGTCAGTGACCAACCTCTGCCACCTAAATACTTCTCCTTCCCCCTAGTCTACTTTATGCACATTGGTTCTCATCAATAGTTACGTTAGACAGTGATCCTTAGCCTCAAGGATAAGCTAACTTCGCGGATAAGCTCTATGGGGCACCAAGTGTCGCACCGTCGATTTTGTAACGAAATTGACCGTGTAACACTTAAGCTTATCCTCAAAGTTAGCTTACCCTCACAATTAAGTTTCACTGTCTGAACGTACCAACTATAAATGCACAGTGGTTCTCATCAATATTCATACCACTGGTTCTCATCAATTTTTATGATTGGTGGTTCTCATCAGTATTCATGCACAGTGAGTCTCATCAATATTGTGTAACACTGAATGATAAAAGGGAAGATGTTAATGCTTCCCAAAGATTCCCAAAGATTGACTGTTGACCAACAGAATACGAAGTGAAACAATATTGTCGCTTAACTACCATATTTTCATTTGTTTGTTGTTGTTTTTTGTATTGACATGATATCTAGATGAATGCAGATGTAGAACAAATTCATTTTTTGTTATTATTAATTGTGCTACAATTCTGTTCAGATGTTTGATCTACCTGATTTTCTGTTTCTTTTTTTACTTTCCTCTTATCTATTTCTAAACCACTTCAGGACGCGGGCTTCAGGGTCAAAGAGCAGCGCTTTAAAGACCTTCATGACCTGCTAGACCACATCAAGAAGCAGATCATGATGTACGACAACGACCGCTTGCACATGGACACCTAGAGGGCGTCCTGGTTGCTATCCCATGGTCCGGTAGAAGATGGAACTTCCTCGACAAACGATACTTAGGCCAGTTTAAAAGAAAAAGAAGCAATCAAAAGATGGATACAAAAAGGAAATGTTGTCAGGGTATTGTGGTAAAGTAGTCGATATAAAGAGAGAATGATTGTTGAGGCTAAATAGGGAAAATTTGTGCCTGCCTTCTTGTTACTAGTGTTTGGAATGTGATGGGTTCATCGCTTGACACTTAATAACTTATCCTGGTGTAGAGGAATTGTGCAGGTCACCATGTCACAGGGGAAGAAGTTTATTTTTGTCAAGAGAAGGAGAGATATATTTATGAGAAACAATCAAAGGATATTTTTAGGAGGCGACATCCTTGATTAATTTGCTCACATGCAGAGGTGTAGTTTTGCCTCAATATCATACAGTATTGTTCACTCTGCTATGCGCATAAATTTGCCCTTGAGTGTTGTGGCTTAATGGTCTGACTGACTAGAGAAACTTTAGTGTGTGGACACGGCAAGTGTAAACACTGTCAACTGTCACTCCGTATCAATGTGGTGATAGCATCACACACCTCTCCTTGTTTAGATATAATTTTGCATACTATCAAGATTCCTCTTGTTTGTTAGAACATACTGTAAATGTGGAAATATTTGCGGTACATTGATTTTCACGTATTTCACGCTAATTTTGGCTAACGTGATTCCTAAAACCCGTAAAAATATCTTCATGATTGTCTCTGCAAATTTTGAACAGGTTGAATCATGTGCGTCAATCATGCAATGCGAGTTCAAGAACAAGATACAGTGATACAAGATACAAGATACAGTGCGAAAAATTAATTGCGCGAAAAATATCAATGTTTACAGTACCCCCTTCTTCCCCAATATTTTGCCTCTACGCCATTTCCATTATGAGAATCCATCCTATGGGAATCACGATTTGCTTTATATCATGTTGATGGGAGAGATAGCCTTATTTATGTGTACAAAAGAGATTAAATTATGAAAGAACAAGTGTTTATTGCTGTTCAAGTGACAGTCAGCGAAGCTATTTAACCTGTGTTGAAATGACTGCCTTGAATGAATCAGTATGGAGCCTTGCACTCAATTTCCTTTACTACAGGCATTGAGGAGATGTAGTAACAATGAATGTGTATAATTTGACTGGCAGCTCGTTAACAGATTCTCAGTGAACCAAAGAGCTCGTTTGATTCCAGTGAAGAGTCGTAGATCTACGTAGATTGTAGCTGAAATCTGACCATTTCCATAATGTATGTCTAATGAAGAAACAAAAGATGACAGAAAGAAAAAGGCAGCACAAGAGATTTGAGATTCAGAATCATGCATTCCTATGTTAGATTGGAAGGTTACAATTTATGAAGTTGATCAGGGAAATGGAAGAACTGTCTGTGATTATTGATCAATGTCAGAAGAAAAATTAAGAAAGTTTGGTGATACGACCAGCTCTGTGAGCTGAACTTTGTCAGAGTTCTGCATCTACTTGCAGATGGCTCGTTTAGGCTTGCATACCGCTCAGTGAGATTGTGTCGAGTACATGTATGTGCAGGTACAATGTATGCTGAGCCGACAGTTTGGGTTTCAGAAAAGGCACACCACTGTGGATGGCCGGAATATGTAGAGAATTTGAAATGCGCGGGAGTTTGTGTTGGATCGCACCATCATGTGGCCGGTAGAATTTCCTTGATCAATGTGCAGCTCTCTTGGGGTGGTAGAAGACCCCGCCCCTTCTCCAGCCGAGTCCTATTTAGAGCTGACCTCCCTTCTCCCTCTGACACCTCTCTGATACCATCTTAGACATACACAGATACGTTTTGGCAGGTCAAAAATAGGCTGAGAGAAAGTACTTGATTGATATGGCTATGGTAAGTTAGGTCTGAACAGGAGTTTTGCGCCGTGGAAGAATTTTTCTGTCACAGTTAGTGGTAGCACGAGTTTGGACAAGAAATTTCTTAAAAAGTTTTAAAATCCAGCTGCCTGAGGTTTGTGGGAGAAAGCTTTAAGGAATGAAATCTTTTGTGAACTTTTGAGAGAAATGCTACTGCAACATCCAGTTGTCATGGAGATGATAAAAGCCGCCAATCACAGACATGAACGTGGGAAAGAGATGCTTAATACATTGCTCGATGTGGCTAGGTGTACAGTGCAGTAAATCTTTACCATAAAGGCATTGGTTCAAATAGAGCTAGAGCCACCACAGCCGTGACATCCTGGTAACCTTGGACCAAGAGTGGACCATTCACAGACATGCATCCCACTTACATTCCAGGCATTCCAGACCACGTGTCCATTACCCTGCCCTTGTTTCAAGACCAGACACCACAGCTATGTTATGTCATGGTAGTCTCGTCTCGGCAGACCCAGCCTGCAATGGAAGGAGAGGGTAGAGGAATGAGCTGAAGAATGTGCATCATTTCATCACTCCACATACAAACTCTGCTAGTCTCATCGTGGAAACCCCAAGTGAGATGCGAGACTTGAGCATTTGCCGTGCCACTGCAATACAAGTAGCTATCGGTTGGAGTTGGGATGAAGGGATGTTTGGTTTGTGGGACTGCAGCGTGTAACTACCCGTGCCAATATTGACATTAGCTTGACCCGTATCGTCAGACAAGTCGTGTCAGTCGTTCGCGGTGCCGCTCTCATTTATGACTCTCGCATACTTGCCGGTCCGCTGGGGATGAGGGTATCTCCCTTATGGGGACGTGGAGTGCCTTAAAGCGAGGGATGGGTGTAAATGAGGAGCTTAGCTGCAGCGGTCAAACTCTGGATGCCCTTGTTGGGGATGAGCGATCTCAAACACCAGTGTGAAGACAGTGAAGTATTCCCCAGTGCGGGAGACCTCAACTTAACCTGCAGTAGCTGGAAAGTCACCAGCCCTGTTATGGTAACGATAGTCATCCCAGTCATATTATCTGGGGTTAGTCCCGTGCAAAGAAATCCCGATTCTTGGCAGAGGGGGATAATGGCTAAGAGGGGATCTGTTAGGGACTTCCCCAGGTTTCTTATGCTCCATGGGTTGTCCTGCTGAAATGCCTTAAGCCAAGAGCATGGTACATTAGGCTGCCAGTAAATTACAAGGTAGACTCTTTATTCATTGATGTCATGATTCATTCTGATCTCTAGCAGCCAGGCACAGTACAAACTTAAATGTTTTTGAAAAGAAAAGTATATCTATATCTATATATCTATGTATATGCATACATGCAAAAAAAAAAAAAGAGGAAGTGCTGAAGAAATATGACATGGACACTGTTTTATGACTACGGACAACGGACAAATATATTTTCCTGACCCCGAGAGGGTCATATTTCCTGTTTTTTCCCTTTTTCTGAAATGATTGATTATGAGAAAAGTTACGTTTGAAAAAAAGTAATTTTTGTCTTGTGTGTGTCATCATGCCCATGTCTATTGTATCTTTTATATTCATGCATGTTTAAAAAAAGGCAATGATAGAAAAGATGTCTGTTTGTTTAATCTTGTATGGCTACATTTACTTCTTCATCACCTTTTTCTGTGAGACTGAACAACAAATGAGGGCAAAACTTTGCTGAATATGATTGTATTTTTGTGGTTGCATCAAATATGTACTTTTCCTCACGGATGTGGAGAATGTTTAGTTTGAAAAGTTCTTGTCTAGTGGTAGTAACTCAGAAGTAAGAGTGACACTCGAGTCGTGAGGGAGAAAACAGTCTTCGAGTTTCAAAAGCAGACACTTTGGGATCCATAATTTTTTTTTGCAGAAAATGCAAGCCGTAAAGCACCGCCACTTTGAACTGACGGACATTTTCTGCAGTGCAATAAATGTGTGTGTTCAGTCTGAACATTTTCTTCTCCTAAAGAGTTTGGACAGACAAATGCAAACTGGAACTAATGACCAATCAAGGTTATCAAGGTAAACCTGTGACAGGTACAGTGAATCCTGGCCTTCTGTTTGAATCTACAAAAGCAAGAAGCACAAGTAATCAAAAATAGTGTTGGACACCCCAAGAATTACTGAAAGATCCAGAATGTAAAGGGGAGGGGGGATGGTGATATGAAAGTCCAAATCCTTCTGCAAACATACTGCAAGTGTCTGTTTGGTATTCCTCAAGGCAAGCAAGAAGTGATGCCCAAAGTATCTTGGGTTTGTTCAAAAAGGAATCTCCAAACAGAGTGGTCCTCTTCATTGATGGTTTCTGTCCAGTTATCAGCTGACCAGGAAAACTCCTGAAGGTCAGCTGTGAAGAAGTCTGGAATATGATTTGCCAAAAGGGCCATTTGTGAGTTGTCAACATTCACTGGATATCAAAGAAGGGTGTAGTACTGCAGATAAAGATTGAGCAAGATTATGGAGTGGATTTATGCAAGTACATTGGTAATACATGTAGTCACTACCACAAAGTATTCTTCAAGCAAGTTCACTCAATACTTTACTTTGAGTGTCACTGCAATTAATAGCGTGAAAATGGTGACTGGCTGATACAAAAATTGGGTGCTTTCTACTGTTTTAAAAATGAGACGTCACTTTGCTGTAACAGCATGAATGACCTTTGTGCGTTTCAAGTCCTTGATCTTTTGCTTGATCTTATGCTTTTATTTTTGTTTTGTCTCTTTAAAAAAAAAGAAAATCTATATTTTGCATACTTTCAGTTGCTTTTCTGTGTTTGTCGTAGTACCTCGTAGAGCAGGCTGATTATAAGTAGAAGATATATTGCTGTGGCTAGCATTGGGATGATAGAATTTATGAATTTTGTGAAAAATCATGAGAGAAGCACAGTACTATATATGACCCTGTCTGCTGATCAAACATACTGCTACGTAAGTGGAGATGATCTTCCGTGTATGCTATAAAGGCTTGTAAAAAATGTACCTCTGTATGGGACGGCTAGCATAACAATGCTGACGAATTACCCTTCCCCTGAGAACACTGTGAGTCCGTGATGGTCAGCAGTTCTGGGATGGGAGGGGTTAATCAGCGCTTCACTAAATGGTTCCTATTAGTTTACAAGTGGAACTCAAAAGGAAATCACAAATGTTACCTTTAACATGAACCTCTGTGTACAGTGTGTGTTGAGTCAGTGCAAACAAACTTTATTATTTTATCACATTTCAGTTGCCATGGCAGTGCTATTACACCTTATGCAAATAGAGAGTAAAGATGAGAACATTGTTTGAGTGGATTTAATGGCAAGAAGAGTCGGTGACATGCAAATGTCTCACTGTAAACCTTGCCAATCCAATGTGTCTATTTTGGTTACTTTATATGGTCATAGTTCATTGCCTGTGTTGTAAGAGTTCATGCTTTTTCAGCCCAAACCTCCTTTGTAAGGTTGTCAAAATACTGTATAAGCTATTATTTTCACCAGGGTTTAATTTTCACAAATTATTGCGAATCGCATTCGGATCACGAATTTAGCAACAGGCGAAAATGTTGTGTTGCGCTGAGGTAATACTGCATCTATGATACCGTTGGTGTCAATTCACAAAAATGTCTCTGACATCCTCATTCGTGAAAATATCTGTATGCAAAAATAACAGCTTATACAGTACCCCATCAGACACATTCCGGCTGTGCAAAGTGGGTCTATCATGATTAGCCAGGCCTTACCTTGTTTTATCTTTATCATTCACTCGTGATCAAAAACTTGTCTTGTCTTTTCTTGTCCAAGTATTTGCTCTTGCAATATATAAATTGGCATCAATAATCCATCATTATTCAAAGTTTTTTGTCAAAGTCATAATGCCAAATCGCACCTGCATTATTCAAATTTGAAGTTAGATAAGTTTTAGAGACTCTGTACACGTATGTAGAAAACTAGCATCCTAACACCGAACATGTAACGAGAAAGATAAACACAACTTACATGTGACCTTGCCTTTGAAAAAAAAAAAAAATCATTATTAAGAGTCAATTGGCCAATTGCCGTGGTGAGCCTTTAAATATGCACTTTAGGTGCACTATGTTAATTTTTTTTTCAGTTTTTCAGTTTTGACATTTTCCTCCATTTCTTACTCATGCTGTTCAAACGAACCCTACAAAAAAGTTCTCAAGTCATTCAGCTATTGCAGTGTTGATTTGACATTACCTAGAATAGAATTTGGTTTCAAGTTTTAGAACAATAATCCTGCTGAAACTTGAGTTTTCAACAGATTCCTAACTTCAAAGCCTCTCTTCTCACAAGTGTAATCCCTTAGTCAGGATTGTTCTGAGCTTTTTTCGTAGGTGAGGAACATTGCTTTCAGTTTTAACAAGTTTACTTCTTTGGGAGAGGGGGGAATCACTTCCCTCAGCTTGCCTATCCTGAAATAATATCATTGTCTGGCAACAATTTGTTAGTTTGTGTTGTGCAAGGTCACATGTAAGTTTGACGCCAAAATGGCCCTATATGGCATTTATGCATATCTGACCGCCCGCCTCAAAACCCACAAAGTAGGCCAAAATGAATTTTTCGCTTTTCTAATTAGCTTGAAAGAGTGAGCTATAAGCTTTCACATGATATAAACTTGTTAAAGTTGGACCACTCTAATCCATTCATAAAGTAATTGAAATAAGAGAGATTTAGAATATGCAGTTTCATAGAAAAGGAAAAAAAAAAGGATTTAAAGATTAGGGTCACTCAGGCATGCTGTGCAGATGTATCAATGAAAATCTCAGTAAAAGCAGCACCTGTCCGAAAACATATGGTCCAGAAAAATAGCTAATATCTCAATTTCGGTTTGACAGTAGATAAAGAAGAGGTTACTCTTCCAGGGAAGACAAACTTTAAAAATTGAGTTGGTCAACCCAAGTAACTATTAAGTAAATATTTTGGTCCACTACAGATAATCCTAAGCTGTGATTTTGTGTGGGTTTTGAGCCGGGTGGTCACTATGGTAACCATGATCAAAGCCATGGTATGGCGATAATTGTTTAGTTGTGCTGGAATAAATGAATACCATGCAATGTGGAACCATATTTAGAACTCTTGACGCTGTTAACATCAATTTCAGTCCGTGTACAGGCTCCACAATATGATAAAGGTGCCTAGATTACCCGTGATACTGCGAAAGGATTCTCAGTATGCAGTGTGGTTAGATTCCTCTGCCGAAACGGTGTTGAGTTGCCGAGCAATTCACGTGCCAATGTTTCTTCTCATGCATGCAAGAATATCCACCATCCCCATGCACCTGACATTTATGCAATGAAACAAGAGAACAATTCCAAAACAAATGTTTATTTCGTCTGATGATACATTTTGTGACATGGGTGCTGTGTATTGTTACGCTTTAATCTGTAACGTGCTCACATTAACTGGAAATATGTATAGGTCCTATTGTCATTTCCATTCTATAACCATTCCGTGTGGTTTCTGATATCCAAAAGGTGCTTGTGTATCTGTACGCCAAATGTTTTCCGTTTTCTACCCCCAAGGGGGAAAAAAATTATGTTTCCATTGTAATTGGGATTTGGCTTTTTTTTTTTCTTGTATCACATTTCCATTTGCTATCATTTTTTCTGTGTGACATACGTATGTGGGAATTGGAATTATTTGAAGTACTGCTGAAATCTGTGCTACTATGAGCTCCTCAAATTGGCATCCCTTTTTGTTAATGTGATTGATGTGCCAAGACCTGTCCGTTGGTTAATTTTTTTCTGTGGCACAAAATATGGATAGGAAAGTCTTCTGGCATTGCACTTACAAATGTAGAGCAAAAGTTTAAAAAAGACCAGCAATTTGATATTTTGCATTTTTGTGTTTGCTTGTAATTGCCTTGCTTCCATGATATAGTTGCTTGAAGAGCGTGCCAATATTTGGATTGTACTTAATGCTGGGAACCCCTGTCAGGAGGGTAATGATGTAAATCACATGAACCATCATGCAAAGCTTTAGTAATTCATCTCAAATCACATTTTTGGGCTTTGCTGCTGACTGTCCGAGAATTGTTTGTGGTGTTTGCCTGAAACTAATAATTTGTGTATCGCCCAATGTTGCATTATTAATGAATAGTAAGTTACAGAGGGAAATTTTGCAATTAAATGAAATCTCTGAAAGATTGATTTTCAACTGTTTTTTGCTTTCATGTAAAGAAAAATCCCAAAATTCCTGTGTTTGAATTAAAGCCAATGAAGATGTTTTCTTCTCGCTTTGTGTGGTAGGCAAATTTACATGTTATGTGTGGTTAGTGTAGACATAAAAGGCGATAATCAGCTCATAGATATTCTGGCTTTGCACTTCTTCTTATTGTCTTCTTCTTTTTTGCCTTGCATCATTATTGTGAAGACTAAAGGTGAATTTTACAACCATCAACCAATCAACCAAATAGATTTGTGCAGCCAAGTATGTGGAAAACAGGGTTTGATTGCCAAGGCAGATACATCTATGATGATATTTAGATTGTGTCGAGTTGTTTTGGAATTAATATATAAATCTAATTGCTGGAAAACTTGTAGTTGCACATGTTTGACATGTAAGTATTGCACAATACTTTTTTTTTTTTCAATTGAAATTTTAATTCTTATCCCCTTTTTGCAAAAAATGAAAATAGGTATAGGTGATTAAGACAGAGTTTTTTTTTCTGTTATGTCCAATAAAAATACCATGATTGATATTAGCTTTGCCAGCATGCCTATGTTATAAACAGTGTCAAAAAAAAATCATTTTAAAAGTTTCTAGAATTACTTCTGCCTCATCAGAAAAAGTGGAGAAATAATGACCATTCTGCACTTCTGATACATTTTGATTTTTTGATTAAGAAGTAAATATATAAGTTTTGTTGTTTTTCCCCTTAAGAGGCTTAATGGGTTCGATGCGCCTTGTCAGTAATGTGTAGGATTGCTCAAACAATGTTGATAAGTACAATGTGTATGTCCAACATTTAGATATGTGTTTGTTTGTTTTTTCTGTTTTGTCAACTTAAATTCCTGCTAAGATTTGCATTAATGTGGTGTGTATCAAGGACAAATTGATGAATGGTACGAGCCGCTTAAAATCAAAGAGTTGAAGATCGGTTCAGTACGTTCTGGTGTCAGAAAGACAGACAGTTTGCTTAAATATTCAAATTGATGATTCTTAGGATTTTGATAATGCTCTGAACACTGAATAATCAATGCTTGTTTGCATTGATGAAGGGCAATTTGTCAATCAACTATTTGCTTGGGTTTTTTTTTTCCAGACTGTCCTTGTTACATGTAAAGATGCAGCTCTGAAAGTAGTAGATTATCCAATGTAAAGCTGTGCTAAGTATGAACATCAGAGGAGAAAAATGGTTTACTAAAGTGCTATGATAGTCCCACAATGGCTTTGAAATGAAAACATCTTTGACTTACAAAGGGCTGCAATGGTCATCAGCGTAGGAGTAACCAAATCCAACTGACAAGGCTAGTCAGTGTGTTTGTGTGTGTTTGCATTCTACAAGGGAGCAGGGACCTCCCTGAAGGGAACATGTTTTGTATGTAGTTTATGCATGAACCAGTATGTCTTACAAGCTGAAACTGGTAAAAAGGCGCATGTGCCAGAAACAGTGGGTTATGTGGTAGAATGTCTTTCTTGTCTCACGACCTAATGTGCTGTCAAGTAAAAGTGTAAGCTGAAATTTGGTGTGTACCAATTGGGTACCATATGTCTTCATGCAATGGAATCTTGTGACTGTTCTTAATTTTGCAGCCACCTTCAAAGCAGTTTTGTCGTTATTGTTTCTAAAGGCTACAAATAGTGATATGCAACCCAGCTCAGAAGAGCCAACAACGAGCAGGAGAATTGGGTATGAAAGAAATATGCACAGCAGTACTGCTCTGAGTCAGTACCACGTTGTCTTGTGGAAGATGCATAGATAGATGGATAGATTGGAAGGAAACCTTTGTATGTGTTTGTGTGTGTGTGTGTCAGTGTGAGAGAGAGAGAGAGAGGTAATGCATATGTGGGCCATCTCGAAGCTGTCATGATGGGCGTGTTTGATGACACTCCCATGACATAACGGTGGCAAAGCCCGCATCTTTGGCATCGGTTTTGACAAGTGAGGTAGTGGAGATCATATACTCTACTCTTGGATATCTGCTCTTAAACAACTTATATTATGATGAATTTGCATTGGACATTGAAATGGATGACTATGTAATGCTACAGCTTAAGATATGGTATTAATGAAAATGATGATTAAAATGATAATAGGATTAATGTTATTGCTGTAAATGATAATGATGATAATAATATTAATAATGATAATTATGATCCATAATAAGATAATGATGTCAGTAGTGACAACTGTAATAATCATAATAATGATAATGATGTTAAAAAAAGTAGTAAATGCTGTAAAGTGTTGATACTTTGGGATGTCGTTTGCACACAAACTATGCATATTGATTACAGCCCGTTGAAGAATTCAGCTTGACGTGGCCCACATGTGCATCTTATCTATCTTTATGTTGTGACATGATAAAGAAAACAAGAGAGAGAGAGAAAATGAGTAACCATTCTGTATTGAGATATGTTATCTGAGGTAATATGTGGTATGGTCAGACCTCGGCAATTTCAAAAAGAACTTGAATTGTACAGGTGCAGGAATTTGAATGTGAAAACGAACGTAACTATGCAGAGATGTTGGAGAAAGATGTGTGCATGTTACCATATTCTTCTTTTTCTCTCTCCATTAACATGTTTACTACTCCACAGCTATTTGCTATCTGAAAGAGGAAAAGATAATTGTGAAGGGTAGTGTGAATAAACAGGAGCACGTAACTTGTATTCAGTTTCCTGAATTCCAAGAGTAAATATCATCCAAGGTCAAAATGTACTTGCTGAAGAGAGGAAATATTTGTCCCATGTATTTTTCTTCTCTTTTTTTGTTTGTTTGTTTGTTCATAAATACATTTCATTTGGGCATGTATCTGATTGTACATGTGTGTCTAACAACATTCATTTTGTCAAGATTGAAATGGATGTCAAGTGATTTTGAGGATTTATTGAATCCAACCATAAGACATGCGAAATGATATGAATTGATTTGGAAAGATATGTAATACATGTAAGCCAATGTTCAAGTGACTTTCCAATTTTGATGTCACTGTAAGAGTGCAAGCATTTGGTTAGAAATTTTGAAATTTAATGCTCCCTGTTAGTTTAAATCAATATGCCAGACCAAGTCAAGGGGAATGAAGAAAGTCTTGGCATTTTGTCTCCAATAGGGTGAAGACTGCCCTTCCCAGTCAGTTTTGCCCTGCTTTTTCACACTAAGCATTCAAATTAGCATAGCATAACTAATACTTTTGTTAATGGACAAAAGGTAAGCTTAGATTCATTTTTGTAATTTTGTCATGTACCATTGCAAAGTTTGGCTTGAAATTTTGCCTGTGAAAATGGGTAACCCTTTGGATTGTGGGTGGTGATTGCATATTGGCATGGGATTTGATCTCAGAATGGTGGATTGGGTTGAGCTTGATGTGTTGAAGAATAAGGGGAACTGTTTACAAAGTGAAGATTATACACTGTAGCTAATTCTCCAGTTGAGAGTGATGGGAAACAAGGGGGAAGAGGAAAATATTGTACAAGATTTGAGGGGCAAGCATCCAAACTGTGCCACCAGTTGCTGAAAAATTCCTAAACTGGTCACCTGTAAAACAGAAATTGTCCAGTTTCTGTACTGTTTGTCACACATCTTGCAGGAAATGTGTTGCAACGCACTTTTTATGGAAGCAAAAATCATTTCTGCGTGCTTGATGTTTGATGGCAGTTAAGACTTCTTTCTTTCTGCCCAATGGCAACGTATGCACACACACGTATGCACGCACACAAGAATATGAAGATGCTACTGCTAGATTGGAAATGACAAATCTTGCGTAGCGAGATTTGTGCAACATTGAAATATTCAGTGATAATTGTATTAGCCTGTGCTGCCAGTGTCTTTTCTTGATATTCATTACAAAGTGACTATAAAGAAGTATTACATACTGTACAGTACATATATGTGGTCACAAAATTGTGGTGGAAGCAGAAATTGTTTCAACGCTTTCATTGTCATTTCTACTGCCCGTACCTGCCCCAGTTCCTCATATCATGGAGATTTTGATATGTTCCTCCCTTTTGGGTATCTAGATCATTTTCATCCCCCCCCCCCCCCCCCCCCTTCTCGGTGAAAAATAAGACGCGTGTCATGTCCAGTGATCTCATTCTACAACCATAAAAAGTGCACTGTAGTTTTTTCTTTTTCTTAAGAGCTGAACTATAATTTTCATTGCCCATTCTTAATGAATTATGTATATTGATTATTCATGTATTTTTGTCTTTTTTTTTTGAAAGACAATCATTGTATGTGTACTATCATTGGTACCTAAAGTCTTGTTCTATAACAATTATATTTCCTTCTCTTTCTGTTGTTGGAATCTTTTGAAACTGAATTATATTTGTGATGGCTATAATGAACTCTTGAATAAATATGAGCATTGAAAAACAAAACATGCAAAATTGTTTTGCCTTTGATGTTGTCTGTTTTGTATTTTTATATTTTTTTACTCTTGTTTTCCAGTGGTCTTGAAGCAGTGTTCGAACATTGCAAACTTGAACCTTGAATAAGTACAATTGCATGTAAAGGCTCATGTTCTTAAGGCAAGTTTCTTTGACTCTACTTTCGGCATAACTAGTGTTGTAAATACATGTTATCAAGAACAACTCGCAGATTGAAAGGAATAAAGATAAAATACATTGGTACAACGGTAGGGCAGATTTTTGTGGAAATAGTCAAGAGATTCTTCCCCAAATCTTTTCTTCTGTTCTCATGGCAACATTCAAAAAGATGAACTGACGTGTTTTAGCAAGTTTTGGTAAGAGAGTGATGGCCTACATAGAAATAGACTGACGTCTTTAATTTTATAAGAAAGATACAGCTGTATTCTAACAAGTTACATATTGAGAATGGTGATAACCAAATGTAGTGATGACTCTACACACCTTTTTATTTACATATGCTGCAACTATTACTACAATGTACTACATTTATTTTATTGTTACAATCTAAGTAGTACAATTATCTTACAATAAGGTGTATTTACTGTTAGCATTTTGATCATTGCTACTGAACCTTGTTATGAGGTCAGATAGATTGAGATACCTGATAAAACAATTTCACAGGTCCTATTCCTAATTTACATTCTTTTGTTTTCATCCCTGATATGAGATACCTGACATAACAAGGAAATTTAAGTGGTCCAAAGCAGCTTGTTATAACAAGGTTCCCATATACATTACCATTATCATCACCAAAATGTAGGAACACATTCAAAATACATGTGTAACAACAACAAAATCACCAAGCAAACAAACTTCAAACACCTAGCAAGCAAACAAACTTCACACATACCGGTACATGTACTTCACACCTATGAAAGATAATTTGTAGATTTCTGAAAGACAATGAGTTCATCTCTCACACTGTGGAGAGGGACTATAAATCCATGAGTGAATTTCAGCTAGGGTAGGAACAGAAGACCTTCAGGGGAGTTCAAACGCCAAACACAGCACGCATTCATGTTCGGTTTGGAGGCGAAGTTACTCACTAGTCAACACATGAGTGATCACATGGGAAGTGTGATTCACAAAGTCTCCTTTTAATAGCAAAATATAACAAAATAAGATGAGAAATATTGCCACATACAAATATATTTGATACTTAAATTAGTCATGATTTTTAAAATTCTCTAAAGGATCACAAAATAGACAAAAAGTAAAAACACACAAAACAAACAAACTAGCAATTCCACAAACAAACTAGCAATTCCACAGTGCTTCCAAGTCTCCCAGATTCTGCAGATTACCTGGAAACAAACATAAACGTACCTCTTCATGTCCTATAGAGATTATGATTTTCTAAGAGTCAGAATTGATCTGCTTACATAGAAACTATGAAATAAATGATGCTTTCATGTTGAAAACAGATGAGTACTAATACAGTGATATAAATCTGAAAGTGAAGGGAAGTTATTTCTAGTTCATTGGATGCCATGTCCACAGATAATAAAATATTTGAAATATTTGATCTAGTAATATTCAGTCCTCTTTCTCCTTAAGATCTTTGAAGTAATAGCTCTCTTCATACTAGAAAAATATCATCAATGGTGGTACATATATTTCTGTCACAACTATTACCTTTTTGCTTTGTGGAGCAAACTTTTTGGTGGTAATCCACCAGGGGTGCCTAAGTACAATGAAAGCAGACAGCCTCTTAAAAATAAAACAGCAAGATTGCTCATAAGCCTCAACACTGTGCACATCCATTTCAGGGACTGGCAAACCTCCCTTGGCATCAACGTGGAACTAGAATAGTAAACCCCATTAACCCATTCCTTACGGGAACCTGGTTTACCAGGTTCCCGTGGGAGCAACTGATATACGGGAACCTGGTTTACCAGGTTCCCAAAATGAAGACAAGGGTGCCTGCTTCAGTGGCCTAAATTCATGTTTCTTTGTGTTAAAATGCTCAGAAAAGTGGGTTTGATAAAAAGATCAGAGTTTATTATATCAGGATTTGTTCTGCTGTTAAAAAAAAGGGGTTTTACAGTATTATGTACCTTTTTCTGATTTAGTTTTTTGCTTGTTCTGCTGTAAACTCGTACGAACATGTACATAATGATCAAGGCTGAGATCAGTTAGAAATGCGGGTTCGCTGATTCCAGTCACCTCATTCAGGCACCTGGTTTTGTGTAGAACAAAAGATTCTGAGAGCTCATCAGCGCACGCTCTATTCATACCTCGCACCCGATCGATATTTCCATTGTTCACGGGCACATGTAGTTGACCATAGAAAGGGGGACACAATGAACCGCTTCACTGCCTTCACACAGCTGGATTACCAACCTGTGTGCCTCTCTGTTGACGGGCGAAAAGAATCTCGTTTGGGGGCATTAAAGGCACTCAGAGAATTGCGGAAGGAACGGGTTAATAATGTTGATTAACTGGTTCTCTGGATACAGTTGAGCAAAACACTTGTGTGCCTAAATTTCTGAGAATATAGTAAAATGTGAAATAAAAACAAACAATTATATGAACATATAGACAGAGACCAGCAATGAGTTTAAAATATCCCACGGATTTCTACATGGTGCCTGATTGTACGATAGCTTGTGGACAAGGATCAACCTGATATTTGGCACATGTAACTTAATAGTGCTTAAAATCAATAGGTCTCATCTGACGTTGCATAGATGTAAAAACAAAATTAAGTGGCATTATTGAACAAGTTAAGCGCATAAATGACATGAAGGTGTTATGGAGTAACAAGTATATAGATATTTAAAGTATCATATTGTATGTTCCAAAGTTATGCAATGTTGGGTTTGGAGATATATTTCCATGAGCACTAAAACATGTTACTTTGGGCAGTCAAACCAAGAGAAATCTTGTTTGACTTTAATATGTGAAAACAAAAAGAGGACAAAGGTGATAGCCAATAAGGTCTGTAAGACATAAACTTTAGGCAACTTACGTAATCTTTTACACGTACAAGCAGCACCAACCTTGCCAAATGATTTTCCTCTCTGATGACCAGTTATACCTCTTGAATGTTCCAATATTTGGCAGTCAGAATTCAATGATGTATTTGATTTAATTGACAATGAATACAAATATTATATGATTCAGATCGAAATCCTTCGTCACTAGAAACATATTTTAACCCTGTTAGGCCATTGAGTCATCATGTTTTTATTAACTCTGAATTTTAGTGCTTAACTTTTATTGTTGGAAAGTGACTGGATAGAACTGGTTAGATTCATTGTCAACTTGAAAGGAAAGTGTTAGCATTAATCTTCTTGAATGTGTTGCCAATTTAAAGATTACTAACAAATTTTACGATTTAAAGGCCTTTGATATTTCAGCAAACAAAATAAACAACAGCATATAACCAAAGACCACAAATTCATCGTCAACTTGAAAGGAAAGTATCAGAATTAATCTTCTGGAATGTGTTGCCAATTTAAAGATCACTAACAGATCATATGATTTAAAGGCCTTTGATATTTCAGCAAACAAAATAAACAACAACATATGAGCAAAGACCAATAATGAGAGGAGAAAAAGAAAAGAAAACAAAGATTGGCTGTTCATGGATGAATGGATGCATACTAATTCAACGAGAAGTCCTGCATCTGCCAAGGACTGAGTACGACATTGAAATCCTCTCTGTTAATGCCTTGTGCAGATTTAATGTGTTGTGGGGACAAATCAAACTGACACAATGGCTCTGAGAGAAGAAACCACACAATGCCATGCCCTGATAATAAGGTCATTGGTATATCAGATAAGGAAGCAGGCAGTACAATTGAATTCTTATCTTCCGCAGTGAGACCAGATATTTTTATCTACTTACCCTGCTGTGAACAAATTCTGCACTATCACAGATCTTCAAAAGAAAAAAAGAAACTTAGCACACCCTTTGTTACAGACAACGTACGAACAAACAAATAAAACATGATGTCCTTCCAAAGGGGGCAATTTTAGATTTTAACTACATTCTTTAAATAGGCTAGTACATTCTTCTTACATCAATTTGGTATTTCGTTTCTGGTATTTGCTGTCGCCATAAAGGCTCGGAAAAAACGTCCAGAAACAGATGGCAAGAATGATGCAGTACAGACAGGTAAAACCATAATTATGTTAAAAGCTCTCTCTAGTCTGTGATAATCTGAACTATTCATAGACTTTATACAGAATCAAACAGGCTTGTCAGATATAAACAATTTAAGTATATTTGAGAGAGCAGATTCAACTTCTGCTTTAGCCACTGTCAGATTCCTTCTCAGCAATTGAAGAGAAGTTATATTCCTCCTCGCTTTGGTACATTGGTCATTCATCTCTTACATTTTGCTTTGCATTTTTATGAAATCCCTGCTCAATTTAATCTTCTACCTTTGCACAGCTGTTTGAAAGAACATAAACAATGTACGCAATCACTGAAATCTTTATTAACCCGTTGAGGACGGACTGATTTTGCTACAACACGCATTTCCCATAGACACCTGCCCGAGTATACTCGGGACTCGTCGTCAACGGGTTAACCTGTTGAAGACTAGTCCTCGGTCCTGGCAGGTGTCTATGGGAAGCGTGTGTTATAGCAAGAACAGCTCGTCCTCAATGGGTTGAGCAACATTTCTCTAGAGAACTACAATCAGTACACTATGCATGCATGGAAGGAAAAGCCTTGAGGTCTTTTACTTTAACGCCTGACAGATACCCAAAGAGCTTTGTAGTTTTGTGTTGATTCATTTTAGCACGAGCATCACAAATTACATTTGTATGAAAATGAGCTAAAGATCATTGCATCCATAAAACTTACTTGCACTTGAATTCAATCATGAAATTTGCAAAGGGGTCTCGTGCAAATGTGTTTAGCTTACAGAGTCAACAGAGAGTCCTGAACGTGTCGAAATTTGCTGTCCAAATTAAGCCTCATGATAGTTTTGCATCACACACAGTAAATTCAAATTCCAGATTCTGTTTACATGATGATAAATACATCAAACAGCACAGGAGAAGTTTCATGAAAGATCAGGCAGTCTTCTAAGGTAGTGGGACGAGTTACAGTTTCACCTACTTTCAAGAAAGAGAGAGAAAAGTCACAGTCACCAATGCAAATTGAATGAGGTGATAGGTCCCCAATTCACCAGCAAACAACTCTTCACAAAATTGCAATTAACCCTTTTTGTGCCAGGGACTTTAGACAATGTGTACATCACCAATGGGAGTTGTTGTGCCAATCAACACTCGAAGTACACAAAGCCATATAACAGCAATCGGAAGGAAATTCTTGTTCCTCTCTCTTCAAAACTATTGTATTTACCCGTTGAAAACGAGTCCCGAGTTTACTCGGGTATGTGTCTATGGGAAATGCATGTTGTAGCAAAATCAGTCCGTCCTCAACGGGTTAAGGAAGACTATAAGATGGAAGAGATTATACTGTAGTCACTTCAGTCATTGACCAAAAGTATGATTTTTAAAACATTGTCTACATACAAACAAGAGGGTCATTTGTGAGGTGATATGACATCATCAACTTCACTAATTTGCATATTAAGTGGTTCTGACCCATGTCATTGTCTTGTGAAAACATGTAAAATTGACACTTTATAATTTTTATCATTGATTTTCTCTGATTTCCCATGCTTTTTCAGTCAATGTCTGACTTTTGTGAACTTTCTACCATTTTGTTCATTTGACCTTCGCTTCTTTCATTAAGGTTGCCTTGAATGTGAAAGGCTTTGCATTATGACCCAAGGAATGATCTATAAAGGACTGGGAGTAACAGGTGCTATCTGTTGTTGGCTTTGGGCTAAAAGAGGGGTGTTATCTGATCCAACTCCTACCATTCCATTTGTTTGACTTCACTTTCTTCATTAAGGTTGCATTGTGGACTGCCATTGTTGACTGCCTACAAGGAATGCTCAATCATGGATTAGGGGTAAACAGGTGTTATCTGCTGCCATTTTTTTTTTTTTTTTTTCGCTGGAAGAGGAGCTATTCATATTCCAAAATACTTATTTTGTCATAACCATATGATGACATAGATGATGTAGTGATGTGACACAATGAATCTTTTGGAATGTATACTACCAACCAGATCAATCTCCTTTTGGATAGCAGTGGGGTGTTTTCTCGTCCAACCCCTACCATTCCATTTGTTTGACTTTTACCTTCTTCATTAAGGTTAACTTGCATTGTTGATTGGGTTTGCATTATAATCTACGAGGAATTATCAATTATGGATTTAAGGGGTAAACAGGTGTTATCTGCTTCCGGTGTTTGGCTGGAAGAGGGGCGTCCTCTCGTCCGACTCCCCCTCCCAAGAGGCCACATCCTGGATGTTGCCCTCCGTCTTGGTGGAGTCGTCGGTGCCGTTCTCCCGAGGGGCGGTCTGTTCTTCCGCCTGGAAGCACCGGCAGGGGAGGAAGGAGAGGTCAAAGAGGTTGTTGTAGAGACCGGTGCCGATCAGCAGGAACATGAAACCATCAACTGAGGTGGGAAAGATGACAAGGTTGACAAGGAAACACGTTAAAATTCAAGCAATGTAGATTTTCAACAAATTTTAAACGTAGAAGTTTACAATACAGGGGATGTAAAGTGTGGAATGATTTTCCAGATGAAATCAAGATTATGAGTTTTAATAATTTCAGGTTTCATTTAAAACAGCAGCAGTTGTAGTTTGATATCCACTGTATTATATATCATATTATATCATAAAGTTTCATATCATGTTAAGAGATAAGTATTATTGACATCTGTTTTGTGTCAATCTCTTGTCAATGCCTGTATTTTCTTTATGTGCTATCATACACATGTAGATAAATTTTTTCTCTCTTTCTGATTTTCTCCTTTTTTAATCATCATTAGACACTGAATCTACTGAATCTCCGTTTTTCTTCTGTCATATTGTATACATGCACGGACTTGCTGAATAACAGCCGATGGCTGAGCAAATTCCTTTTTATTACCTTGTTGAAATTAAAAGAAAATGAAATGAAAAAAATGAGAGGGGAGAAAGAGAAGATTTAGTTTGTTTGTCTTCATCTTTTTTTTCTTTTTTTTTCATAGGGCGGTGAGTTGGCTCAGTTTGGAGTGCATCTGTCTTGCGATCAAATGGCTCAGGTTTGAGTCCTATTGGTCTGAATTCACAAAGGTGGTTTGAATTTAGACCATGGTTCATGCAAATTTCTTCTGTGTAAATGCGAATGACAGATTGCATGTGCAGGTAGACCTCCAGTAACAAATGCACGTAGATATGCACATATAAAAGGTACACCTACAGGTATTTCACACCTACAGTATTTTAGTCCATACGCTAAATTTAAACCATGGTAATTCAAACCACCTTCGTGAATTGGGGTCACTGGGTCTCGTTGACTAATGTTGTGTGTAATCATGTCAGTCTGTCCCTTGGATAGAACATAAAATGGACGTCCCATGAGTGAGAGAGTCGGTCATAATCCACGCACACAAAAGATCCTGCTTCATTCATCCATCACAGAGAGCAGGGTGCAAATCCTGTGAAGTGGTCCTCCCACATATACCACCAAACCAGAAAAATGGATAAATGATGCCAACCCCCTGTGGTTCACCCTATGTCACTAGCAATAGTCAGCAAACGGTATCAACTCAGCACATTGCACAATATGATGAAGAAGAATAATTTGTTTTCTTCAGTTGACAAGACGTTATGATCACACTATCCTTCTCAAAAGTCTTCCCAAATTTCCTTGCATTTCCCTGTATATGAGGAGCACCTACAAAATGTCAACAACAACTGCCTTTGTATTTTAATGAAATGAGTTTAGAGCACTGGAGTTGGTGTCTCTGGTACGTCTGGCAGGACGTAGGGGGCGTGCGGTGACCCCATGGCAGTAACAGTTTCTGTGGGGGGTCATGGGTTGCATGTGGGTATACTCTCGCTCGGGTAGTAGGAGCGAGGAGTGGTGAGCTGACGCTCGAGGGGGGCAGACGTGGTCCGCGGGGGTCTCCCCGGGTTTTGTAGTGTATTGTACACTAAAGTCTTGTATACGTGATGTGTATCACCCGTTCGTGCGGCGAGTACAGTTGTGCATCGTGTCAGGCGACAAGCCCTGATGGGTAGCCGGATCGGCAAGTATGGTAATAAAGTTTCTCCTTTGCACGCACTTTGATTGTCATCTCAGTGAATTATTGATGCTAACTTGGCGTGATGATGCGATGTGATGTGATCGTTGTGAGTCTGAGTGAGGTGTCCGCGAATGTACCCCAAAAAAGATCCCACACAGTAACTTGAGAAATCCGGTTTTATTACAATATTAGCAGTGAGATACTGACATATTTTCTTATAATTTTGTCATATTAAGAAATCCTTCAATAGACTTTTTAATATGTAATAAGTTTTATGATGAGGTGAATGCTACATTCTTTTGATACTAAATATTATGTTGTTTTATTAGGTTTTTGACATGAATCAGCATTTGATCCACAGAATTCCTACAATGGTCTAAAAATGTATGTTTTTACTTGTAATTACAGTATCATACAGACTAGACTGATCTGATTTTAAAAGTTTTCATTGCCTGACAGATAATTTTCAATAGATAAAAGTAATAACACATATTATGACAATGAAGATATAAATAATAACAATGATTTTAACATCATAAACATCAGTACCTTCATCATAATGCATAATCATAATAGGCATTACCATAACCATCATCAAAATCAATACTCATCATTACTGTAAGATTCACAATCTCTGAGTACATTATGAAAGTCAGAGTCTATTTCTTTTGTTTATGTACTGCCTTTTATGTAACAGGGTCTTACAAGAGTCCAGAAGGCGCTGAGTAATGGAAAGAAATATCCTGATTCACTGGTAGAGAAGAACTTACTTTTCAAGATTCCATAGGTGACATTAAACGGTTCTCCAAATGTGGGATCAAAAGCGTAATAGATGATAAGCCCCACGATCCACACAACGATAGTACGGCATGCATCTATCAGAGTTCGGTGGACGGCTACGAAGGAAATGGAAAGACACAAAAAAGACATTATTATGGTTACTGAAGCTTCCCACCACTTGGTCTGAATGTTGAAGGTGAGAGGTTGCACCCATGTTGTAGCATCCCTTGCAAGCTCTGTTGGCAATAAATGAGGGAAGATGAGCTTTTTCAGCCAACGATTTCTACCACTTCTCAACTTACCCCTCGCATCCTCATCCTCATTCATTCCCAACACTCCTCCTTGAATAAAGACTAGTACCACATCATTTGACACAAGTCTTCAACATTCCATTACTAACATGATGATTTAATTGAGGACATTCTATATCACTAGATACTCTAGGAGGCAGTAAACAGCAATGAAAGCTTTCCAAAAAGAGTGTCATAAAACTGTAACAACACCAGCATCCAACAAATCAAACAAAGTCTTTGAATCTGACATATCTTCATTCTCCACATGACTGAGATAAGGCAAGTCTAGTTCCTATGAGTGGTGGATTAACCCTTTGGGCCTTAGAGTGCTAAGTTGCACAGGAAAACCCGTACTGCGGTACACACTGTGCAGAGTCTCCAGCACAGAAAGAGTTAAACAGAAAGTCCACTCTAAAAATCAGTTTGCTTGAATAAAACCTTAAAAGCAAGAGGAACAGGGTAGTGAAAGTTTGACTGCATTCTGATTCAAAATAAGAAAGTTATGAAATTCTGAAGGTGTGGTCAATCAAACAAAAATGGAAATCTGTATCAACTCAATGATGTAACATGTGAGGTCACCTTCCATTTGCCCCAAGCATAAAATTCTATAAAATCCTTCTTTTTACATAACTGATGATGGACTACATGCATATTTTTTCCATGCAGGAGTTGCAAAGAAAGATATCTACACAACAGAAAATCTACATGATGAAACTAAAGCATCTTATTTAAAGGACACAGCAAATAGTGGGTGAGCTCATGTGTGACAACACTAAGCTGCAAATTTGTGTCTGATTGATTACAACTTAAAAAAACTTTCATAATCTTGATCAGAATTTGCTCGAACTTTCACTGGTCTGTTCCTGTCATTAGTCTACTTCTATTCACACAAACTGATTTTCAGAGAAGACTTCCCCTTTACATACTTCTTCAGGAAAGATAATGCATAACCCCTTTAATATTTTTTGTTCTTGCTGATAACCTTTAATGGGAACCTAATTTACATACATGTATCTTAGAACTGGTAATAGGAGGTATGATGTATGCTTCACACCAAACACAGACTCAATTTTGCGTTGGCCCATTTCAGAGACTCCAACCCCAAGCACCTTCTAATCTGGAGATTCTTCCACCTGAAACCCCTAGCAAACAGGAGACTCCAACTTGATGTGCGCAAAGTGCGAAGTTCCTTGCGGCGTAGGGTTCTAGATGCTCTCTCATGCTATCTGAGGCTTATTTTTCAACATACGATGGCAATAAGTAAGAAATCGTTTCAAGCGGGAGACACAGAGCCAGGGCGGGAGAAATCAAATCTCAAGCGGGAGAATGGGAGATTTTGCAAAAGTGAGCTTTCGGCGGGAGATCTCCCATCATAAGCGGGAGAGTTGGAGTCTGTGCCATTTTACCTGTGAGAGACTTTGTGACAGACAACCCAAAGTAGTTGTAGCCAGCTATGGAGAATAGGTAGAGCAGACAGAAAGCCAGGAGTTTGCCACTGTTGCCAATTTGAAGAATGGCATCTATGCTGTCCTCATAGCGTCCAGTGTAGGCCTCCTCATCGGGAATGAAGTACAGGACTGGCAGGACAATCTGTGAAGGTAATAAAAGGCGACTGTGAACACAACATCAAGGTACACAAGCTTAGTTTTGTTTTATCAGACAGTCCATGTGCTAGAGTTCTACATGTAGAATGAGCTAAATGGTTTTCTTTTTTGTTTGTTTTTTACATTATCAAACTTCAAGACAAAATTAAAGAATATTTCTTACCAGTCCCAAAATGAAGAACCCAAATGAACCTTCCATCCCGACAACCTGTGAATGGAAAGAATAGAAGATGTCGTTAGATCTCAGTTCTCATCAAACTAAAAATCCACTGGAATTAAAATACATGTATTGGACTACAAATCTTTCATATGCCTGTGTTAAAATGCATATAAAACTAAAGCCCATACATGTATGTTCAAATATCATACATCCCTTACTGAAACTGTGTAAAACTATGAAATAGTATTGAATATGTTGAGCTCTATGAGGGAATACTGTATAAGTGGAAATTTTCAAGCACCTTCTCATAAAACTATGGTGAAAATAAAAGCATGCAGTAGTATGAAACTCACTATCTAAAAAAAAAAAAAAATAAAAATGTGTGCTGGTCTGTATGTCCTGATATAATATACCATGGAAACTTAAAAAGTACTGGTAAGAATAAATCAGTGGTTCAGTTGAAGCAATCAACACCATGACATGACATGGACTGAGTAGACTTGTACATTTCCCCAGACACAGTTGAAAAATAAAATTCATACCCCTTCTTGCCTTTAATATGACGGTCCAGTAGTTTTACCTTGACCATGGCAAAGGTTGCATTGCTTTTGTCCCAATGTACACATTTTACACACAAACTAAACAAACATGTCATGTTGAATGAAAACAACAATTCCATCAATGCCAGGGGAAAAATAAATATGAACTATAAAGCAATCAATTACACAGTGACACTCTCAACCAAATGTCACCTGCAGTGCTGGGTAGGCCCTCTTCTTGAGAAATATCTCCTCTACAATCATCTGAATGGCATTCATGACCTGACCTCCTAAAATAAGTAGAATTCCTGAAGAAGAAAAAAAGCAAACAGAAAGCAACAATAAGTTTTCAAGACAAGTGACTGTCAAAATCTCAGCTTAATGTGACTTGTGAACAGTCATTATATCTCACATAGAGACAGCACAAATAGTCTTGAGTTGCAATGTTAATCACTCATAACAATGTTTTTAATAGATGAAAATATATGGGGCATATATGGGGCACACTGTGCCAGGCCTGTCCACAATGCCTTACCTAAAACTGTTTGACCAGCTTGTGCTGAATTCTCCTCCGCAAATATGGTTGACATTCCAACCAGTACCAAGCCAAACTGGAAAATAAGAAACAGGTAATTGTTTTGATTACTGTCATTACTCCTGCTTTTATTTTCATTATTGAATTGCTACCACTGTGACTGCTAGTGGTGCTGTTGCTGCTGCTACTTCTACTGCCACTACTACTACTACTACTACTACTACTACTACTACTACTACTACTACTACTACTACTACTACTACTACTACTACTACTACTACTACTACTACTACCTCATTAAGCACTTCATATATTTCCAAAAACAATAGCATCATTGGTAAACATCTTACAATATCTCAATCTCTTTCCTATGTGCACATCAGCTAAATAATTATAAGGTTGAGGGAGTAACAATACTCATTATAACATTTATATCGCACCAAGCCTGTTTTACAATGAAAGGAATGCTTGGTTGTTTTGTTTTGTTTGTTTATTGTTGTTTTTTAAGTAGAATATGTTCACTTTTTGCCTAAAAGAAAAAAAATCTGCACTTTGAAGTTACAGAATATACAAATCCTTTGATAGTAATGCAAATGTCTATCCAGTATACTGTGTCTTTGCTCCAATGCACATCCAGGCTAGATTGTCTACAAGACTTTTTCTTGTTGCTACAGATGTTTCTATCATGATTAAACTACAATTATTAACTTGGCCTTTAATGAATACGTCTCAGACTTTTTTCATCACCTTATGACTCCAATATATCCCTTTCAATGTTCAACTCAATTTTATCACAAGAAAAAAAGAAAGAAAAAAGAGCCAACCTACCACTGTGACCACCATGCCTGACCAATGGTACCACTTTAGTTGTCTTTTCAGGAATATTTTCTGAGAGGAAAAAGAAAACGCACAAAATAAAAAAGAGATTATGAAGAGAAGAAATCGGGGTGACCATTCTGCAGAGAGAAACTTCACATTAAAAAGGCCAAGTGGCTCATATTTTCATGCCTTGGTGCTCCAAAAGTGAAAAAAAAAAAGTGTTGCCAAGAATAATACATGAATAATACAGAAGGTTACAATGATGGTGACGACTCTTCTTCTTCTCCTTCATTTCTTCTGTTTTCCCTCTTCTTCTTTTTCTTCTTCTTCTTCATTTTTTCAATCTCCTTCATGTTTTTGCCCTACTTCTTCTAGTTTAATTCTTCTGATGATAATACCAATTGTTGCATTGACAATGACAATGATGGAAACTGGATGTAGACTGTTTTGCAAAACAAACTCCTGTGGCACAAAATAAAATCTCTAGGCTCTCAACCAGATAACACTGACCTATAGGAATGTTGGAAGAAGCTTTGAGTTTGTGCATGCAGGGTGCTACTTTTCAACATTGACAATCTTCTTTCTAAACACATGGTGCATTGATCACCGACAAAGGAGGGGGTTGTTTGGAATGACAGATCACAACACAGGTTCAAACTCACCGACAGTATGCCCGTGAAGATGATAATTGACCCACGAAGCATCTGCCACACCGAGGCAGACACGTAGAGGAGACCGATTCCAGCCAGGGTGGTTCCCAGGAGATCACAGATTGTTGGTAGGATGATGATGAGCTGGAAAATTCTGAAGTGACATTGAAGAGTTACAAGGATTGTATAATTTTGGTTGAAACCTAATTTCAGGTTTCTAACATTTTTTGGTGAGATAATGAGAAACCTCTTATGAAATATGAAAGAACATGTAATTCCATGAGGAATTCAACATTTATTTGATAAAAATTGGTTTTGAAATGGCTGAGATATCCAAAACAGAGTGATTCTAATAAAGTGTGGGATCCACCTTTTATTACAATCGCTTTGTTTCACATTGTTTTTGGATGTTTCAGTCATTCCAAACCCGATTTTTATCAAATAAACTTTGAATTCCCCTTAAAATGGTATGCTAGTACTATTTCATAAGTGTTTTCTTCGTATCTCGCAAAAAGCAAAAAGCCCAAATCTCATCTCCACCAATACTGTACCATCCCTTTAAATCACAGTGAAAATAGGAGCCTTTGGACTAAGTACTGTAAAAGTGGAAATTTTCACAGCCTGAGCGTGAAAATTTTTCATGCATTTTTGCATTTTGCACCATTACAAACTAGTGCAAAAATAAGAGCAGACATATATTTTTTCTTGTGATATGTATCACTATCTAGTGTTTTGATAGCATGGATTTAAAAACAACCAAAAAAAAAAAATCATTATACCCGGCTGAAGGCAAAAGAAAAAAGAATGATAATAACTCATGCAAAAATAACCACTTTAGCAGTAATGGCTTTAATGTCAATTTCACGCCATGCTGAATCAACGTCAATGACTAAGAGTAAAATCACGTACACAGAAAGGCGAAGATTTCACAAAAATGCGGCATAAGAATGAGAGCCTTGTGAAGCAATCAACTTTCATGGGTTTTCAATGAAGAAAGGTATCAGTTACAACAACACGATCAAGCAAATAAGATGGCTCATCCCAACCAATCATCATGGAATAGCTAACAGGATAGTTTGGTAGGGTTAGTGCTGCCATCATGAAGAGATGAGACTAAAACTGCCATATGAACAGAACTCTGGAACTGATGGTTGCAACGTGTAATCCTTCTAAATGAATATCCATATTGTCTGGTCACGAGAGCAGGAGGGGGGGGGGGAGGGGAATGCTTGGTTCTTCGAAAATTTTCCTGCATAGTGTTTTTTTCTTCTTATGAATAGTTCATACAGTAAATACAGTTGTAAATTTGTCAGTGAGATTTGGTGGGATTTTTTTTTTTAAAGATCCTACTTCACATATGGCAAAATGTTTAGGATACAAGTGAGAAAAAGGCTACAAAAAAGAACAAAATCAGGATAATCCTGGGCTCATGGTACAGGACTAGGGAAAAAAAGAATAGTCACAAAAATGCCTCTCTCGTATACATAAATATACACACACACACACTTCACTTACCTTGGTTGCTTTAAGTTATCTACTGTGCTCGTCTCTCCTTGGACAGAGGATTCTCTCAACTAGGGATGCAAATACAATAAAAACAATTATCATTTAAACCAGATGTCCAAGAAGTATGTTGTATGAACGAAGTCAGCATACAGGATAGGCTGTATAAAGTTTGTTTTTTTTTTCCTCTGCATACATTGTACATTTCATTCATCTGATTAACACAAAACAACAGCAAATAAACACTATTATCCCTACCACTATCACCAAGCATTCGAATAACAAACAGCCTACACAAACACAGATACTGTTTGTTTACATCTGACTGTCCCCAATGACCGTTAAATGAATTCCCCCATACTAAGCTGTAAGTCTGTGAAGGAAAAAAAAAATGCCTGAGAGAGAAAAGCAAGAACAGAAGCAAAAAAGTTTAAGAATATTGGCATTGTACCACAAGTAGACATGTTTGCGATAATTCTAGGCTTAATCCCAAAACCATTCCAAGCATTAGTACAAGAATAAATAGCTCAGAGGTTCCTTTGATGCTTGATCATCCTTGCTGTCATATTTCTCCCCCCCCCCCCCCTAAAAAAAGGAATCACAACATGGATACAGAATTAGTCTGAAAAGCTTATTCCCCCTCACCTGTTTCCGGAATGCTTCTCTTTCTTGTCTTCGAACAATCAGTAATCCCATCAAACACAAGCTCTCACCTAAATGGAGTAAAATAACAACAACACCAACAAATAACAAAGATGGATTTAGGAAATCACACACACACACACACACACACACACACACACACACAAGAAATCAAGTAAAATACACATTTGGTAGATGAATACTGTGAAACACTAATGTTCACGCGCATTTTAATTTCAAGAATTTCGCGAGAGCCAAGATTCCCAAACTAAAATGTTACCTAAAATGTTCTCGTCTACACAGTGGCAATTCATGAAAATTTCATGCCACAAAATAGGCCTTTGCCTCCAATTCACAAAAAAATTTCATTCCTTCTACTTTTCTTGTTTTACAGCATGTTGACCTTGAATTCAAAGTGCTCACTTCCATAAATGTAATCCCTCTCCACATAATTTAAAGTCATTTACATTAGTTTCCTGATTTGAGGTACAGTTCTGAAATTCTATAGACTCCAAACTTTTTGATGTTATTCTTATATTCTAAAACTAGATATATCGCTATGGCGACTGATATGCCTCCGCCATAATGCATGGTTCTCCTAATAGGTCTTATAGTACAATGTCTTGACAATGTGTGATGACAGTTTCACACAATTGGCAAAATATTAAAATGACAGGTTTGCCACAAATGTGCTGAATGTTCACTTTCCTAGAACTAGGTTCAATTGGATGAATGATTAAAATGTCAGAGTGCAGGTATTTGGGGAACTGATGATTTTTACTTGACTTTTGACCCTTTTATAAGTTTATGCATTGAGTAATTTTCAAGATATTGAGAAAAAGTATAATTTCAGTATCAAATGGGAAAATAGCATTATCTAAACCTGGCCTTTGACCTTTGACCTCACAGTTCCAAAGAGAATCACTGTTAGGTTGAACATGCATAAATATGTAAGTTTCATGATGATACCTTGAGTTACTTTTGAGATATGGAAGAAAAAGTACAATTCAACACTTTCACTTGACCTTTGACCTTTTGACCTTTGACCTTTTGGCAAGAAACTTCCCACAGAATATACACATCGGGTAATACATGCATACATCAAGTTAAAAAAAAAACTTCAGGCATTGCATAAATATAAGGAAATTAGTGATATTTTGAGGAGTTGACCTTGACCTTTGACCCCTGACCTTTGAGACATGACCCCCAACTTCCCTAGATAATCACTGCCCATTGGAACAAGCATATATACTAAGTTAAATGAAGATACCTTGAACCATTTGCGAGATATGGAGAAAAACATGAATTTTCAACCTTTTTTCACAAAATAACCTGTGACCTTTGACCCCGTGACCCTAAAATCCAAATAAAGTATTATCCCCCCAGGATATACCCTCATACCAAGTTTGATGTAAAACCACCACACGGTTCTTGAGATATCGACAAAAACAAAACGGGACGGACGTACAAATGATGTACGTACGGACGGACGACCCGAAAAACATAATGCCTCCGCCCACTTCGTTGGCGGAGGCATAAAAACTTCCATAGAGAAAACTGGCCACTTGATAAGCATAGTTCTGATGATGTCAAGCGTGTAGGAAATTAAGTGTTCAAAATTAACATAAAGACAATTTAAAACACTGGCAATATCCTTCATACAATTAAAAAGTTTCCATAAAGACACATCAGAACTTGTATTTATGAATAAATAGGTGGTACACTGTGGTCAAGATATCAACACTTTTGATTTTGAAATATACATTGATTTTGATATACATTTTGTATTTTATTAAAATCGCTTTTTGATCATATTTCTTGCCTCTGTGGTTTTGTGACTTTGTCAGGGTGGTACTATAAGACATGAAAAAAAAAAAACTTTCAATTTGCATAATAATGAGCCATCTTTCAATGACTGTTTCAAACAGATAAATCCGTCTTCATATATAAGGACCCACTGTGAGTGGGAACTACATGTAGGTGCTGTTTCATCCAAACAAGAAAATTACAACACCTTGGGGGAAAAGGGGTTAATGTTGTACCTGTAAACATGATGATTGTCTGGAACCAAGGATGATCAAACTCATGGGGCGTTGCAGTCACGTTAGTGCCATTTGGTCCATGGGGTATAGCAACACCCTTCACTCTGATGGATGAAGAAACGAAAGCAATAATAAAAAAAGATACTGTAAAAGCTGTTATATTCACGTACAGACATTGTTGCAAACGAGGAGGTCACATACATTTTGGATTTTGGCAAGATGCCGTTTTCGCAAATTTGACACCGAGGCCACTGTAAGTGCATGACACTTTAATGTACATGCCAATATTTTCATGTGTTGTTAAATTTCTTTTGTGGCCTAACAGTGATTGGCCTAAGTTTGCAAAAATTAAACCCTCATGAAAATGGCAGCTTTAATTTACAGTAGCACTGTATCAGGTAACCCCGGGGCGCTGTAACCAGAACGTGTTGGGGTCGCCGGTGTGGTTATGTCTCAGGGAGAGAACTCAACAGACTACTGAACAGTAAAGTTTTTTACGGCACCATAATTGGTAAATACAGCAACTGTTTGGGAATTGCCCTTTGTTGAGCATTTGTAACTACTAGTACTAGATAGACTATCCGAATACTGTAAAAGTGGATATTTTCGCGTGACTAATTTTTCGCGCTTGGACGGGTAAGAAGAGTTTCGCACGTTTTTAATTCTGCGAAATCAAGACACAACGTACAGGAACATATGGCAAAGCAAAAATATTCGCGTGCTTTTATTTTCGCATTAGTTTCTGGTTGCACGAAATGCGCAAAAATTTCAACACCGCGAAATATTTCCACTTTTACAGTACCGGTAACCCTTTGTCCGCTATTCTATCTCTCTGCTCATCACAGACCACCGCCGGCACCACGTTTTCAAAAGTGCATGGGGGACCCACTTCCAGGTTTCATGAGCTAACAAGCACAAAAAAAAAGGGGGGGGGGGCCTTCAGCACAACTTCAATTCTGGTGCCACTTCCAGGTTTCTTCAGCTGACAAGCAAAAAACAAAAACAAAAAAACACACAAAAAAAGTCTTCACCACAAAAACAAAGCCTTACCGTGCTCACACGTGTTCAAGGTTTCTATCTATTTAAAAAGTGGGGGGGGGGGGATAGTGACACCTTATGTAATATGTATTGCCTTGTACGATACAAGAAATAGTGGGGGGGGGTAGCACCCCCCCTCCCCCCCCCCCCCCCCCCCCCCCACGTTCCACCGGCCATGTAGAAGACCAGTGTAGTGAGAGTGAGATGGTAGTTTCAAGTGTTTCACTGCCACTGGGCACTTATTGAACTGCATGTGCACATTGATTACAAAAGTTCAATTAATTCATTGCAATCCTTTTAATTTAAAGTAGCCAGGCTAGCGATAGGTGATCAGTTGCAGAACTGATAAATTACTTGTACTTGCACGAGTGACAGAGTGTATTCAGGGAGGTAGGTTACCTCCTTGGTGTACTGGTCTATAGTACAGAGAGGGAGCTCTCAGCTCAGATCGAGCCGCCAGGCGCCGGGCTGCGCCGCCGGGCTGTAGCCGTGGCCGCGGCCGGTGCGATACCGAAATCTAATCTCGTACAATACCTTTCGCTTACTTCATAGACATATCTACTTACACACAGTCGTTTTGTGCCTTCTTGCTCAAAGTGTTGATACTGCCAGTGACCAGCATACCTACAGCAAGCATGATTTGGTAATATGACAGTCCCATAGTTGCTTCGAGCGCTTTACGACGTATGAAGCTGAAAGTCTGCTGAAAGCTGGATGTTTTAGCCTGTGAGGGTAGTGCAGTGCAAAGTGGTAATCGTGGGTTGGCAATGTAGGTCACATGACCTCCTGGTATTGTTGTCACATGATTTGGGGGGTCTCGGAATGGATGCGTCACGCAAAATACTAGTAAACCGAGTGCCGATGCGTTTCGATCAAGAGCTGGAGTTCCAAGTTGCTATAAATTGTTCAATGAGCTGTCAGTTTTCTATGGATGGACAAAAGAATTCAACAGGTGCATGTGTGACCTTAGTGGTCGGGGATTGAAGCCGCCGTCTTTCTGAGCAATCGCCTGAATCGAAGATTCTTTTTAAACTCCGTAATGTCGGGTATATTTTGCTTGTTTAACCTTATTCATCAAATGACATGATATTTCACCTAATGATAAAACATATAAAACAAAAGTCAATCCCGTCCAGAAGTAGGCCCCCTATGTGCAAAAGTGTAAATCAGAGCTGTATCGTGTGAAAGTACAGCATTTGAAACTGTGGGACCTACTCTCCTGGAAACCGATTTTATCACTTTTCAGCTCATCCGACAATAAAACTGATATAGTAGGCCTATCCCCTTCAAAATGTAGGCCTAAATTACTTTAGGCCTACAAACAAATGGACAGGCCTATGTCAGATAAGTGCCCGGGCATGCCTAGTTGAGTAATTTTTGATTTATTTCATCATTTTTTACGCAATTTCTATATTCGCGCATGCCCGTGTCTTTATTCCACATCGCCCATCTTTTATAAGTTAGGGATGGCGTACCATCATAAAGACTGTGTCAAGAATCTTCCTTAGAAAGTGGCTGGTCATAATGCAATGAGACACAAAATATTGTCTTTCTATCTGCGAGGCAGTTGGCACATACTTCAAATATTTTTAGTGGCGGCTTAGAATATGGGTTCAGAGGGACGATGACTCCATTCCCTTTTAAACTTTTCATAGCATATTACTATGCTATATAATATGGCATATAATATATGCATACAGGCGGCGATTGGGGGAGAGGATTTGAAAAGCTTGATAGGCCTATTCCTATTTTTCTATTTTCCTAGCGTGTTTCTTATAGAGCTTGTATCTGTGAACCTGTTTAAAAAAATGACATTTTCGGAGTGATCGAAAAAGTTTCAAATATGTATTCCTGACCTGAGCATAATTGGTCATCAGAATAATTTTGCATAATGACATGCGTGTATTATTATGTGTGTATTATATATATATATATATATATATATATATATATATATATATACATACATATATATATATATATATACATACATATATATATATATATAATCATTATAACATATATATATATATATATATATATATATATATATATATAAACGATACCAATGATGCGGCAGGATAAGGCATAGGACGCCTATGGTTATCATTTCGGGTATAATCATTTGATTATCAGTGATTATTGACATTGGCAAACAACCATTCTGATATGCGTGTCAATAACCACATGTACCTTATATCATTTTTGTATATAGGCGCTGCGTATTATAATACGCACCTACAGGTGCATGATTAGTGCACATTATTTAGAGTCAATGTCATGCACTATTCATATACGAGCAAGCATATTTATATAGGGATAATCTATCCTCAATGAACTTTGAACGATGTCCTCCCGACAATGTCTCCGCAACAAGAATCTGAACGGCGTGTGTTAAGCCACATATTCTGCGAGATACCGAGACTAACGCAGGGTGCGACATCACACATTTTACTTCCACACATTGTGAGAACTATCAGAACTGTCATAACTGGCTTACCAGACACACATTAGAATGTGTGATCACTTTTTGTCTTCAAAATCTCAGTCTTTGACTATACCTCAGATGGAAAGAAAACACGGCCTCGCTCTGCTACTTGCATGGATCGGTAGTGTGTTCTGTAACTCCGCTGCAGAAGGTAAATGTATCTCGTCACTTCTCTGCATTCTAATAGCGTTATGAGGACTAAGCTAGTTCTAACCAGATGATGGGGAAGATGGGCGCAAACCAAAATAACCAACCAGAAAATCACGCAATTGGGAAAATACTTGTAAATACTTCGCATAGAGGCTGGTACCCTTTTCAAAATTAAAAATCCCCAGGCGTCTAACTGCAAATCTATATACATGTAGTGCAAATATTAATGCCGTCATGCACAGCTCCTCAAAATGGCGGGCGCGAAGCTCTTTCGTTGCATAATCCGAAATGACATGAATTGTAAATAACATTTCATGTGTTACCATTTTTATATGAATGTCGTCATCATATTGCTATCGGAAGTAAAAACAAAAAAGTCAATTGTAATTTGTTACCTTTTTATGCCTGTGGCTGGAGGCATTATGATAGCGCAATGTCCGTCCGTCCGTCCTTCCGTCAGTGATCAATTTTGTGGACAGCGTAACTTCAAACGGTAGATCTTCTAAGGAAATTTGGGATAATATCTTATGCATGAGTGGACGAAGTTGTGCCTAAGTGCACATGCTCAAGGTCATTAGTCAGGTCATGTAGTCTTAAAATTTTACTATTTCCCTCATCTCTGCATTGCCAGAAGATATTTTCTTCAAACGTTGCGTCGCCTACTTTTACCAGATGAAGATTCTCAGGGAAAATTTTGGGCCATGGGTTCAAAGGTCAAAGGTCAAGTGAAAAGGCAAAAATTGCACTTTTTTCTCCATATCTCTGAAATGGCTCAGAGCTCGAAGGTATATCTTCTGAATGATCAATACTATATACATATGCATATACTACCTGACAATGATTACCATCCGAATTTTGGGATCATAGAGTCAAGTGTCAAGGGTCAAAGGTCAGATTAGAATGTTAACATTCTACTAAAAAATGCTGAAATCACACTTTTTCTCCATATCTTAGAGATTGTTCAATGCATAAACTCAATCAAACTAATGTAGGTATGCATGCATTGCCTGCATAATGATTCTGTGAGGAAAGGTGTTGGCCATAGGGTCAAAGGGCAAGTGTCAAAGGTCAAGTGAAAATGCTCAAATTCCAGAATACTTGCTCTCTTTAAAAAGAAAATAACCATCCATTCAAATGAAGCCTAATTCAAGGAAAGTAGACACCCCATACATTTTCGACAAGCATGTCATTTATTCATTTTTTGCTAGTTATAGTCGAGACCTATTTGTTTCTGACGGGTGCACGTCACGAGACCGACACCCACGAGTCATACAGCCCACGAGTTGTACAGCTCACGAGTCATACAGCCCATGAGTTATACAGCTCACGAGTAATTCAACCCATGAGTTCGACACTAAGCTAACAAGTCCCACGAGACCGACTTAAGCCCCGTGTAGTATCTGTCGAACTCGTTGGCTGTTTTTACCTATACCTATAGTATATTTGCCTAATGTCGAACTCATGGGCTGTATGATTCGTGAGCTGTTTAACTCATAAACATGTTTTTAATGTCGAACTCGTGGGCTTTATGACTCGTTGGTGTCAGTCTTGTTGGATTACCCAGGGACGAACATGCGAGGTGGAGTCATACCAGACGCCATATTCGACATTTCTAGTTTTTATTTATTTACTATTATGTCGGTCACCAGTCTCTTGCTCGATTTTTTTTTTTCTCCCAAATTTGAGTATGTTGTAGCCAAAGAGTTTTCCCAAGTAACTGGTGGGGAGGAGAAAAATCTCTTTGGTTGTAGCTCAGACATCTTCCAAATCGCTAAAATAAGTGATCATTTTGATGACGTCACCAAACCGACAATTGTGATTAGATGCGCATGGCATAAAGTTTTTCCCGTTCATTTTCAAACTTTTTTTTTTTCATTCAGTTTGATAGTTGTAGTTCGGCACACTTTCTGACGGCACATTACGAGAGGTTCGAGACAATCATTGTATCAGCTAAACATGGGACAGAGCAAACCTTCATGTGCATTGCTACCGGTGACTCGCTGAATGGAACGTCGACAGCAGAAATCTCCGTTCTGCCCATGATGTCAGGTTAGTAAAAAAAGTTGCCAAGTTTCTATTTCTGAAGGATTTGTCTTGGGTATGTTTAATCAAATTGGGTAAACTTGGGAGTAATCTAGTTATTGTTTGGCCACACACTCCATGGCCGGCGCTATAACGTTTTTCAAAGTGAGGAGGCGACTTTATTGGAAAAGGGATGTTGATTCGTTTTCAGGAGATTCGTTTTTCTGCAAAAAGGTGGGGGGTTGTGGGCAAAAAGTTAAACCCTATATTTTCCGATTGCGTCGGCCTTACACTCATTACGGTAAGAGTCTGTTTGTTTTGGAAACACATGCAGAAAAGAAACGTATATTACACACTGATTTCACTCGGTATAAGGGCTGTAAAGGTAAATGAATTTTACGACTCTTCGCTGTATATTTTGTCAACAATGCAAATGTGCCAAAATGTGTCCTATCAAGGTTGGACCAGTATAATCAACTATTTCTTTGCAAATTGACACTATACAAAGATATAAACACATGGATGCACAATTTCCTTTTGATCCAAGGGATAATAATGTGCTAGGTGGGTAGTTTGTATCATGCATGCAGTGCTTGAACTGTGATGAGAGAAAAGCAAAATTAATACTTGTATTTCTACTTCTTATTATTTTGCACATGTGAAATTCGGGGGGATGATCATACGACTATTCATTGTGTTTCTCCTTTGTTGATCTATCGAATTTTTCTATCAAGTTACATAACTATTTTTGCCTGGGATGGTGTATATTAAAGGGATTTTCTTATTTTCACATACTACTTTGCATAAATTATCCAAATAAAGGGTTATTTGCATAGATGCAGAGTGTCTCTTTGGATGAAAAAAAAAATCCATCTCCCCCATGGAACACGTGTTCCAAATAGGACATTAATGATATGAAATGCAGCGATCACCTTTGTTTTCGCCCTTAGCAAGTCTACTAATTGTAAACTTCAGGAAAACGTCAGAATTTAGGTCTCATCGCCGGACTAGTCATTGGGGTGCCTGCTGCCTTAACCGTCCTATTCCTCCTTGTTTGGAAGATTCTGCAAAAATATCATCCCGACTACCTACCGAGAATAGGTTTGAGTCTATTTTTACATTGTTATTATCATTTATTCAATTTTTATCATATCAAATTGCAAAAACAGTCAATTTGCACTAAATAAAACCCGTGAAATGGAGTGGCCTATGTGACTGATATAGTAGTTAACACTCTTCGAATAGTATTCTACTTACATCGAACGGTGGTCATTGTGATAATCAGCCAAGTGTATTGTGCTATAAAATCATAACATGTGCTATAACAACAAAACATGTAAGCAATGGAATGTGTAACAATACGGTTCAGTGAATCCTCTGATACTCAATGCAATTTGTAATAACATAATGATGTTCTATCGGGTACTGTGAAATTGAATTCTTTTTGGAAACAACCATGGCCAAATCAAGCATATTTTTATTATACACTTCAATATTTTGCAGGATGTGGCTGGATTCCTTGTTGGCGGAGACCACGCAATGGAGAACCATCTTATGTGGAGGAGGAATTGATTATGAGTAAGCTGTACTTATGAGAAAAATTAACACAAATACTATTTGCTTAAAAGGGAACTGTCATATGTTACTCTTTATATTGCCTAAAGAGAAGTGATTCTCATTTATTGCTTTGTTTTTGTAGGCCACAAAGTAAAAAAGAAAGATTCGTGAGTATAGTGCCTGAAAAGTTCACGTATAGTCTCAAAAATAATTGTTGTTGTTTGTTTGTTTGTTTGTTTGCTGTTGTGTTTTTTTTTTTGGGGGGGGGGGAATCACGGGAAAGGTATGCAGCATCAAGACAACAAATTTATAAGAAACAGAAATTGTTCGTTCAAGGCAAAACCATTAGTTGAATTTTTAGCTGGAATAATATACAAAATAATGATGCACAGGACAGAGTGGATCGGTGAGAATGGGATGCGCGTGTGGAACTGTTTAAACCCATCACGAGCGCAGCGAGTGGGTTTTAGACTCTTCCTAAGTTAAACGAGAACATCCAATTCTCGCTGATCCTCGAAATTGGCCTGTGTATCATTTGAGTTATAAAATGGGCCCGTAAATTCATGAAATACAACCATTTTCCCCATTTTGCGTCCGGTACATGCACCTACAACACTGTACAAGACTTGAGCCATGCGTTCGGATTTTACCGGACGCATGGCTCAGTGTGGATCAGTAAAAATCAGTGCATGGCAATAATTGACCAATCAGATTGCAGAGATTCTAAAATTTTAATGATGCACTCTTTGAGCTTGTTTGTATCTTTCTCTCCAACTCGTTTCTATTGTCAATGGAATGGTCTATGCCAACTATCACGTGGATTTGTGAAATGCTGTAAACCGACAAATGCCATTCAAATTTTATAATAAAGTCAAAGGGTCTATATATATATATATATATATATATATACGTACAATTCAGAGAGGCGGGATTAATATATTATATATATGTATATATATATATATATATATATATATATATATATATATAAGTATTGGAACAAGTTCACTCGGTTGACAGCAGGTTCATCCGTATAGGCCTATGAACCTGCTGTATCCGTATATGAAAGTTGAAAGTGTGTATATAGATATATATATATATTTTTTTTATATATCTATATTATAATATATATATGTATATTATTATAATATATATGTATATTTATATATCTATATTATATATATATATTCAGTTATATATAGGCCTATATATATATATATATATATATGATATATACTTATATATTTCTATTATTCACAAGTATCTGCCCCTTTGTCCATTTTTCTTAACTTCCCAGGATCATCACATCTTACCGAGGAACAAGTACAGCAATGCAAAGATGACCTGAAGGAATATTATTATCGCTTGTCACGCCGCAGAAGCAGAGTGGATCCATTCAACTTCATGGAACGTGTAAATCTGGATGATGATATTGACACCAACGTGAGTCATATAGATGAAAGTGGCATACGTAAAACACTTTCATACGAGGATCTTTTCGATGAAAGTGGAAATCTTTCTAAGCGCCTTCTGATCCAGGGTGAGGGAGGTGTTGGTAAAACAACACTTTGCGCTAAGATTTCCTGGGACTGGTCCAAGGGAAGAATTCTCCAGGATCTGGACATGGTGCTCGTAATTCCTCTTCGAGTTGTCACTGACGGCCAAAGTATTGGTGGTATTGTGGAAAGATATTTCTCTGATTTAAATGCAGTAACACCAAACCAGATAGACAGCTACATCTCAAGAAATCAAAGTAAAGTTCTCCTCGTGTTTGATGGTTTCGACGAGTTCAACGGGGAAATAGAAGGGAGGAGCAACAGTGAGGTTATTCGCATTATACGATTAGAGCAATATACGTCTTGCAAGCTAATTGTGACCACAAGACCATGGAGATGGCAAGAATTCAAGATGGCCAGAAGTCTTGCCGAAGATTACACTTTTATCAGCGTAGAAGGATACAACCAAGAGTATCTATCAACTTATATCAAGAGGTACTTTCGAATTAAAGAAAAGGACGCTCTTTCAGAAACATTGCTTAGCTTCATACAAGATAATGACGTCATTCGGTCGCATATGGCCCCTTATCCAATCTACTGTGCAACCCTTTGCCTTATGTGGCATGAGGTGAATGAAGAGAAACGCGAAGAAATACAAAAAATGAAAACTTTTTCTAAGATTTTTGGAGAAATGATTACTTTTCTAAAAGAACGCTACGCATTATTAGTGTGTTTCCAGAGCTTCAATCAACCAATTGCTCCGATTTTGAGTCACGCTAATAGAGCAGTTCAAGAAATCAGTCAGATAGCGCTGCACGGCTTATGGAACAGAAAACTTTCATTTCCTGAAGAAAAATTCAACGAGTGTCGGCATACCATGGAAACATGCTGCAGAATCGGGGTTTTGACGAGAGAGGTAGATATCACCAGTCACGTTGCCAGTCATGCCAGTGGGAAGCTCCGGCGCAATGTCGACAGGAATGCCTCGGATGTTTCAGCGGTTTCGTTCACACACAAATTGTTTCAAGAATATTTAGCAGGGGTATATCTCGAGAATTTATTTACCAATGATCGCATCAAGTACGACAGGCAGAAAAACGAACTTCTTCGTCGACGTGATGAATTCCGCTACCTACTCTACTTCGCCTCAGCTTTAAAGAAAGAACTTGGGCTTGATCTCATCGGCGGCTTGATAAAGTGCGCTGACCCTGATTTCTGTGTTGACGTCGCGTTTGAATGTCATACTATGGAGGCCGCCAGAGCAGTGGGAGAACGATGGACAGATTACACAATATCATCAAAAATGTCAGAACATACAAAGTCAGGAGTTGTGTTCATGGTACACTGTAACCAAGCGGTGAGTGATGCAGGTTGGATATTGATTTGAAAAAGTAACAGAAGCATCATTCAGAATGACAATGCAATTTCACACGTGTTCGTTGTTCTGTCTCTGTGTGCGATTGAATACAAAATCCTCATTTGAAAGTAGTTTAAAAACCTAACGAGGATTTTGGGAAATTGCTTTGAGATGTAGAATCTACACGAATTTGTATATCCAATCAGATTTTTATTATTAGGGTTTCGAACCATTTTTCTCTCATTATACGATACGAGATGAAATGAAGCTCGCTTTGATTGGAAAATGTCATCGCATTCGTTCATGTCTGATTTGCAAATTGTGTCAAACGTCTTTCCACGAACCTTTCATGGAAAGTTTCGACTTTGAAAAATATAATTTTTGTCATGACAGAATATTTTGATTCTTGGGCAAGTACTGCAATCATAGTTTGCATCATAGTACAGTCAGACCAATTTAAGAATTGTATTTATCAAAGTGCTGTAACAGTACTATAAAGAAATAATAACTTGATCATGAATCCCACACTGTGAAACACTGTTCTATGTTATGTATGTAAAAGAAGCTTCCACAGTGTTAAAGTTCAAAAATCTTCTCAAGACATTTGTGTAAAAAGTATTATGAATGAGTTTTGGTTTTGCAAACTGCAACATCTACGGTACATACAGTACATGATTTCGGCCTATATCCATTTTCATCTCTCTCCCTTAAAGCGTATATAGAGACACTTTATACGGTAGTGATATATGCGCTATATAAACACTATATTATAATATCATACAATAGGTCATTGTTATTCATTCGTGAGGAAAATATTGAATGTGTCACGTCTTATTCGACCTTGGGGTGTTTCATAAAGCTGTTCGTAAAGTTACGAACAACTTACAAGCGACTTGTGGTCAGTTCTGATGTGCTATACTTAAATAGCACGTCAATACTTATTTCAATAATTCAGCACAAGAACTGATCACCAGTCGCTCGTAAGTCGATCGTATCTTTACGAACAGCTTTATGAAACAGGGCCCTGGTTTACCACCTCCATATAAACTGCAAATCCATCTCCAATATTATACTATTGTCGATAGTAACTTTTCGCATTTAGGCCTATCAATCGGTTTGTTTGTTTTTTCCATTAGCGATCGCTGTCTCTTAAAATTGTGAACTGTGGAAGAACTTTGTCTCGTGGCTTGGTGGAGGGTATGTTGTCCGGGGATGTGCTGCGTGAAGTATCTATATCTAACACACAACTTCATGTGGACTTCTACCAGCTCCTCGGCGAAGAAGCTTCGCACTGTCAGGTATAGACTTCAAGTCGTTTATTCCATTCATACAAATGTGATGATGGACAGGCTGATTGAACGTTTGATTGAAATATATTGAAGTATATGTAAGGCATTACAAAATATATATGGTCTATCTCTTCTACGTGTTGATATGCATCCATATCTTAACCAAAGTAGGATAAAGACGCATGATAGAATGCCAGCTATGAATTTTAATTCTTGTTTTGATTTAATATGTCATTAGTGGAAAATGAGCAAAGAAAATGGGATTCCATCGGGATTCGAACCCGAGACCCCTCGGATTGATTTAATATTTCACGTGTTCGTATGATATAAAAAATAGAACAGAACTCAAGAAATGCATATTCCCGTCAATACCAACAGTTTACAACAGTTTGAAGAACACACAATTTTCGGGCTCCCTGCCCTTTGTCAAGTGATTTTGATTTGAATGTACATTATAACGTATAGAGAGAGAGAGAGGAAGAGAGAGAGAGAGGGGAGGGGGATTCAGTCTGTTTTTATCATTTCATAATCTCGTGGTGCGTTTTCTCCCATACATATTTTAAGGTTTTGTATTTACATTGACATTACAAACTGGTATGCAAACAGACTCTCCAAACCCAGAAGATGTATTTTTAGTGCTTCCTTTGTTTGCCAAATATTTGCATTTCATAAGATTCAAGATCTGAAGTTGTCTTTTGACAGCTGGGATGATCGATCTTCGGTGGGAGAAGACTTGGCCCGATGGGTGTGCACTATGCCACATCTTTCGACATTTAATGTGACGTGCCCCTACTTGCCAGACAATTTCCTCTCAACTGCTGTCGCATTAGCACCAATGTGTCAGGTATGTTGCAATGGGTATGCACAACTCAGAATTATTTGCGAAAAAAAAACCTTTGAATGGGTATTCTGTCCTTTTTGATGTTCCTAGCATTTATCTGTATATAAACTTTTTTATTTTGTGAAAAGCAATCATAATTTCACCTTTTCCACAAATCAAAATGTCTGCCTGCTTTCATTTTGTTTTAGTTTTCAATAGTGTGTCATGCCAATTTGTGCAGTCATTGAATCACACAGTGAGGAGATCGAGACAACGGCATCAAAAAAAAAAAAAAAAAAAAAAAAAACCAAACAGAATGACCTCTTCCGAATACCATGCCAAACTATTCAATTTCTTCTTGGTTTACGATATCAACGGTTAACGACTAGTCATGAAATTTTCTAAACAGCAGTGATGTGAAGGCAGTCTGTGTCGTGTTCATAATTGGTTTATTCAATGATAAGCCCTAAAACCCTGTGGTTCTTGCTGACAAGCAATCTGATATGTTTATGATTGAAAGTGACATCTGTTTCATTACCAACGGCGTAGAAAGTAACAAAATAAGTAATGAGAACAGGGCAAGACGAATAAAGTATATATGCAGTCGTGTCTTCTTCATTTTCTTCTTTGTCTTCTTCTTCTTCTTCTGCAGATTCGCAAAATCGTCATGGAATTTCGCGGGCGTCAGGTTTCAGAGAAAACAGCAGCAAATTTGGCTGAATTTCTATGTTCTTTGCCTCATCTTGCCAACGCCGATCTCAAGAGCGATGACCTGCCTGAGATATTTTTCACAACGGTTGCTTCGCAGGCCACAAGCCGTAAAGTAAATTCATATCTCATATTATAATTTCTTTCAGGACGATATCAAAGAGTACTTTGCAGTGCGCAAGTTTGAGCTCTGTGAGGGTACTGTTTCTCGATATCAATCCACCAGTTATTGGAAAAAGAGATCTGAGAAACGCAAGTCCTTTCAGCAACAGAATTGCGTTTAAACGCAAAGTTGCAAGAGATTGGAAGACTTGCGTTTGATTTTTGGAGTTGCGTTTAAACGCAAAGTTTCTAGCAACGGGGCCCTGAGAAAGTATTTTCACCCATGAATCCCTGGCATACTGGTATTAAAAGATGTATTATTTTGCTACTATATAGTTGCATCTTCATTTCGTGAAATTGTCATTTAAACTGATCAAGGACTGAGATGGAAAAAGGTTGTGCGGAATCTTCTTTCTTCTGCTTCGAGCTGCATCATTTGTTTTCATTCAAAAACACCAAACGCTATTAACTTGCTGCGAGATGTCATAAAGAAACGCGTTTCAGAAAGAAGAAGAAGAGAGAATCATTTAACGAAAATAGTTCATCTGCGTATTTGCGTTGTTGCGGCTTATGTCTCATGCCTTTCTTTTTTTCATACCTTGTTTATGATACATACAGAATATGGAGGGCATTATCATAAATGGAATGCAGCTAATCGAGCTGGTCAGTAACATTCAAGGAAACACGACAAAGGTATACATTTCATTCTCATGCATCGTATTTTTGCCTTATGTTGTTCATCATAACACATTTACACTTTTCAATATGAGTTATTGACTATAATATGTGGATCTCTTCCTTTAAGATGATGCAATGCAATCCTCATCTCACATCATAACCTTCGGACATGAGCCGACACAACCTCTTGGCCCGAATTCACGAAGGTGGTACAATCTTTGTCCATGGTTTAAACCATGGACAAAGACTGTCGTTTTGTATATGGGGCGCCAAGTGTCGCATGGCCTATTTCGTTACGAAATCAGTCATTAATTTTCGTCGACGAAATTACCATTTCGTTAACAAACATTAATCTAAAGATGCTGGTCAAGTTCGAGTATCGGTGAAGTCCGACAAGGTCAAAAGGTCAATTAATTTTACCGGATAAGCGATGCCACAACGTAGGGCGTAGTTTTTGCTACGTTTGTGTGCAAGAGTTTGATGCGTTCAAAACTGACTTTCATTATTTTTTGACACGAGAGCTATATTTTGTCGTTTCGGTTGTGCGACTAATGTGTACATCTAAGATCTATTACCTGTTGGTTATTGCATATATTTATTACTGCTTAAAATCTCTTTTCACTGTCCAACACAGAGAAACAGTAGCAGCAGCAGCCCAGAATGTGAGAGAAGAGAAGTGGAAATGCCTGCAGTTCTGGGCAAGAAGGTTAACCAGCACTAAATTAACTTGAAGCATGCGGATCCCGAGATACAGGAATGCGTTCAAAGAGGTCGTTCCTTGAGAGAACCAACAAAGGAAAAACTAATGGATCCCACTTAGGCACATAATTAGCTCTGCTTCTTGAGGACTAATATCCATTTGCTTCATGTTCATTCATTACTGTGACTATGTCTGGTTTTCAATAAACTGAAATTGAAATTGAAATTGAAATTGAATTGAACTGGGGCGAGAGATGTACCTTATAGGCCTAACTGTGGTTTATACTGACAAGGAAAGAACTTGTCTCGATGTCTGCCAAGGCTATCTCGTTATTATCACTCAATTGCAAACTGAATTCAAATAAATTTTGATTGGTTCAGTGTGCTTGATTTTTTAAAATATTTGCAGTATGCACACACACAAAGGCGATGAAATGTGCCTCTTTTTATTGAAAATACTTTTTAAGTTTGTACGAAGTAAATTATACTGAATTGTAAATTTGACTCCGAATAGACTGCGCTGTTTGTATGTGTTGTGCGATAATAAGAGATAACTGAAACGCATGTATACGACCTACTTGACAAACTGTAACTGATTTGCTCCTTTTCAAGACGCACAATGCGTAGTGAATACTTCCTTTGTTCTCGGTTATTTTTATTATGTTCAGCATGCTGGTTTATCCTTAATTGTTTTGTAGTCAATTATAGCTAAGATATGTTCCCAAGACACGCTACTCGAGATCAACATGCAATTAAGAGTCTAGTTAGGGATATAGAAGAAATCAAATCAAAAGCCACACTGGTTTATCTACAGAAGATAAAGGAGGGCATGAAATTAAGCTTAAAATTCCCGAACTGAATGATCATAGAATGAAGCCAGGTACCGGGTGTTGTTTCGAACGGTGAAATATTTGGAGATATGTAACATTATGTAAGTTTGTTTTGTTGTTATCGTTGGTTTTGTTGTTGTTGTTGTTGTTTGTTCATCTTCAATCTGAGAAGATGGCTGGATAGCCCATATTTAGCTATACTAAGCTGGTCTTCCATGGGGTCCAGTTGCGTTAAAGTGTTAAACTGTAGGCACCTATTTCCTGTAGTATGCGTTGAACTTGTAGCTAAGTTGAAATTTATAGGGTGTATTTACACGCCAATATTCAGGAGTCATAATTATAAGCAATCACAGATAACACATTCACACGTATAGGCTTGATGGCTTCATGACCATGTAACAGGAAAAAAAAATTTAGTCAGTGTTACAGCAGAAGAGCAAAACTCTATAACCTATAATGATATCTTTCTAGCAGTAGATGACAGGTTCGAGTCCCACTGGTTCCTTTTTTCCAATATGTATGTTAATTTACAGATCAGCAGTTGCAATCTTAACAAATTTTCATTTGCAGAGGGAGACAAACTGAAGAAACTCAAACCTAATGATATCTTTTTTAACATTTTATCTCGTTAAATAAAATCATTTTGACAACAAAACGGTTTACATAATATTTCGAAGAATTTCGTAACTTCCTTTCCTTAATGTCCTATTTACAATTTTTTCTCCATTCAGTTTGACTTGTTGTAATATTCTCATTACAATGAAGTCAACTTGAACATGGCCTGGACTTTCAGGTTTAACCTTTTGAAGAGTAGTTGCGATGAGATTAATCATAAGAATGTAGGGCTTAAAGGCATTATTTACCATTTGCAGATGAAACAAAACCCGGCTTCAGTGCTTAAAATTGTTATAAAATGTGAGTTGAGGATAGAAAGAACCAATGTAAAAATCTTTATCCTGATAATCAATGTGCAAAATAATCAATGTACAAAATGTGAACATGGGTTATATATGATAAAATTATTTCCAGACAAAACTATCTATAGTTATGGTTTATTGAGAAAAAGATATCTCCTATTTTAGGTTTTATTGCAGAATTTTTATATGGTAGGATGTTTTGCTATACAACTGACCTACACATAAATATGCATCAACTGTAATAACTCAAACATTTTTAAAATCACTGATCCCAATAGTAAACTCTACCTTTCAGAGAAAAATATTGCTATCCCATGGATTGGGGACTTATCCATTGAGCGGTGAGTGTACTGCAATGTGTCGCCATGGTTTATGAGCAAGGGGATCTTGACTGATTTGGTGTTCCAATTCACGACAAAACAAAGAGACAACATTATGTATAGACATTCAACAGTAACGTATAATGTACTAGTAAATACAGCAGATTTGATCCCTTCTAGAACAAGCTCTATGTGTGTTTCTGTACTGGAAATCTTTGTGAAACAAACAAACAAATAAAAAATCTGAACAAATGAAAGATCTCTTGTAGGAAAGCTTTGTGCAAAACTTTTAATGTATATCAGAGCACACCACAACAGTGAATATTGCACAGCGTCAAAAGATGAATACCATGAACAAGTGAACTGATAAGTAGCAATAGTGCATACAGAATACATGTACAACGTATATAATTGTATATGATCCTACTGAGTTGAATACTATCCTAGTCTTTCCACTTGTCTATCAACTTGAATTCAGCGATATAACATGGAATCTGAAAGTACAGCGCATTATCAATTCAAAGAAACAAAAAACAAGTTTGAGGTAAATGCATACAGTACTTTAAGTGAAAGGAGTACTGATCAACGACAATTTGCAATCCAGGGGGCTTAGCTTGTATTTATACATGAATAATAAAAGAATTATGATGATGATGATAATAATCATCATCATCATCATCATCATCATCACATCGTCATCATAATGATAATAAAAATAATCATAATAATAATAATAACAACAATAAAAACACTTGCACTTATTCACTATACCATGGGGCCCAACTCAAATTGTGGTATTTTGTTTTTTCATGTCAGTAAATCAGTAACACTGTCCTTAAAGAAATAGAATCTGCAAGCTACCCATTGTTTTGTAATGGAAGTTTACACTGCTCTTTCATTACAAAAGTTTCTAGTTGCTTTCACATAAAATTTTCACATAGCATACTTATAACAAATCACAATTCATACTATGAATAAATGACAATATTATATATACAGTATCTATACATACTTATGATTTTCTACCCAGAGATTTCTAATGAGTTCAACGAGACAAGAGTGAATAAAACTGTGTAAGATTGATATTTTATACAAAGTATGGTTCATGGGGCTTTGACAACTTATTGACAAAGCCCTATGGACAAAAATTTGTTGAATATCAATCTCACATAAAAGTTTCAGTCACCCTTGCCTCTTGCTCATTCTCTCTATCATAAATTTACAGTGACTATTGTCTTCAATGTGTGACCATTGAGCAACATAATGAAACAGCGCCCCCCCCCCAAAAAAAAAAAAAAAAAAAATATTGCAACTGACAAATTGTCCTACATCGACGTAAATAAGTGCTGGTTCAAATTTGTCAATCAATTGCAATTAAAAAAAAAACTGGCACAAGAATTTCATAAATTTAAGCAGAAAATTTGCTACTTACTGCATGAGGCTTTGACAAACATACAATGACCATGCATAAAGAGGTGAAGCAAGGTTTAACCACTATATATACATCTATCTGTCTTGTCTATCTATCCATGTATCCATTTCAAGACAGTCTTAGATATTCAATAAATCACATTCAAATTTTGACACACAGTGTACAGGGTTGAGGTAATCTTTCCCCCTTTAAGTCGTCAAGGTGATAATCAGAAACATTGAGTTCAGGCATTTTGCCTGAAATGACAGCACAACCTGAATAGCACACTTAGAAGGCACAGTCGTTAAGCTTTGATTTTTTTTTTTTCAAATGCACCACTTTTTATCCTAAATTCAAATCTTTCATACATCAAAGTTTTCTCCTTTTCTACATACTCGGTAAATTGAAATGTCTGTATTTAAACTATACTTGGAAAAATTATTTGAAAGTATCAAGAAAGGTCGAAAGTTTCAATGCTACTATCATAGTCATTTCTTCACCCAAAGAAAAGATTTACTCTTAGAATTTTCATCACACTTATCATTAATGTATGATCACAGAATTTAGCTTTTACAAAATTAAAGTGATAAATGAATTGATACGATAAAATTTGTAGTACATTTCCACTTACTTCGTAACAATAAACTACATGTACTAAAAATAAACATTTTGAGTGACAAATTTCCACTTTAGGCATTAGTACTAATATCAACTTATCTTTATTCTGATTTTTTTGTTGTCTATAATAACAAATCTAAATATACCAACTTGGCATTCTTCACTGCACGACGAAGCCATAACTGTTTAAAAAAAGAAAGAAAAAAAAAGCCTTTTACATAAGCACACATGCCCTACTCCATGAAGGGAATCATGCCACAAAGAAATTCAATAGTAAGTACATGTTGTTTATACAATGTATGCCTAAAATTACACATATAGAACAGTAATAATCAAACAAAATAAAAACATCTGGCTTTTAAAGCTTCACTGATTGCACTCTGGTTATGAATCCAAATACAAAGAAAATAAACTCAAGTTTGTTGGTTTGTTTTTGTTTTACGACCACACACCACACCCTCCTAACACACACCAGACCGTCCTACCACACAACATACACTCTTAGTCTTACCACGCACCATACACTCCTACCACACGCCAGACTCCCCTACCACGCACCAGACCCTCCTACCACCTACTATATACACCAGACCCTCCTACCGTACACAAGACCCTCCTACCATACACCAGACCCACCTACCACACACCATACACTCCTACCACACACCAGACCCTTCTGTCACACACCAGACCCACCTATCACATGCCAGACCCTCCTATCACACATCAGACCCTCCTACCACACACCACACCCTCCTACCACACACCAGGCCCTCCAACCACACACCAGACGCTCCTATCACACACTAGAGCCTCCTACCACACACTAGACCCTCCTATCACACACCAGACACCAGACACCCTCCTACCACACATCATGCACTCCTACCACACACCAGGTCCTCCTACCACACACCAGACCCTCCTACCACACACCAGACCCTCCTACCACACGAGGCCTTCCTACCCCACACCACGCCCTCCTACCACACACCATGATCTCCTACCACACATCAGACCTTCTTATCACACACCAGACCCTCCTACCACCACACACCAGGCCCTCCTACCACACACCAGGGGATCAGCTGGATGAAGATGATGCTGCTCTACTTCTACCCTTCGAGGTGGACCAGACAGATGATGAGGACGATGGTGAAGGCGACAAGAGTAACCAGCGCCACGGAGACAAGAAAAGTGCACTTGCGTCGCTGGCGGGCATCGTACTGTGGATCCTACATGAACACAACCAAGCAAACAATATCTAATTCATAATATTTAGTACTGGAGAGCATGCATCAAATGTATTACAAAGCACATGGATATTACTTAAATATGTGCATAGAGCCTCAAATGTATGTAAATCTACATGTATGTATGCATACAGCCAGATACAATTTAGTTTTCTACAACACCACCATCATTGTGTTACATTGTAGATCTTAATGAAGGCCCAAAAACAGTTAAAACCTAAACATAAATTTTCCAAATGATGGCTAACACTAAGGCAGAGAATTAAGGTCCAGGGATGAACTTGATTAAAGATCACTTTAACACATCTGTAAAGGAGACGGTCAAATAAGGTTCCTCAAATTATGGAAAATGATCTGAAAGAGGGAAACATCTTTAATGGGGTGAAGAAAGGTACACATTCTATTCTGAAAATGTACTGACCGTATTTCTACTCGAGACACTCCTGCTATGTTACACACATGGGGAGATTGCACAAGTGAACATCAAGAGCATAAAAACAAGGAAAATAAAGAAGAACATATATGATTTTTAAAAGAACTCACAAATCCTGTAGAGGATGCTGTCTCACTGTTGAGAGAAGCTTGAGACTTGGTGTCCAGCTTGTAGTCCCGAGGAGGCTCAATGGTCCAGGGTTTGATGTCCACTCGCCTGTGCATTTCAGACATCAGGTTCCGCAACTCTAGGATATCCCTGCAGGGGTAAGAAATGTATCGTAGATGGGTCTTTGACATTACTGAAGCAACCTGGGGGTGTTTCATAAAGCTGCTCTTAAAGATGTGAACGACTTAAGAACGACTGGTGATCAGTTCTGATGTGCTATACTTACCAGAATTTCAATAATTCAGCACAAGATCTGATCACCAGTCGTTCTTAAGTCATTTGTAACTTTAAGAACAGCTTTATGAAAGCATGACATCACTGTAGCCGTTAACAGAGATGACTTTAGCTATAAAGAACACTCATAAAATACGGGTATGTAAAACAAATCTGATCAAAGTCACTTGTCATCTTGTATTCAAATCTTATGGACACTTTCTGTACAGGTTAATTGAAAGGAGAAATCAAGAGTTTTGTGTTGCATGATTCGACTAACTGAGACATGTGAAGACAAATAACTAACTAAACTAGAAATATCACTGAAGGTGATTAATACCCCCGCCCCGTGACGACAGTCTTACCCAAGGAATTATCTTTCCTTGATCTTCTGCCATTTAAATGCCGTTACCATGGCAACGCAGCTTCCGACACGTCCGAAAAATATGTCTTGCACATCTTCCCACCAAGACTATTGTGTGTGCCACATTTCATAAGCTTTTGTCAAAAACTGAGGAAGTAGTTCAATCCACAAGATCTTTCCTTGATCTTCCGCCATTAATATGCCGTTACCATGGCAACGCAGCTTCCGACACGTCCAAAAAATATGTCTTGCACATCTTCCCACCAAGACCAATGTGTGTGCCACATTTCATGAGCTTCAGTCGAATACAGAGGAAGTAGTTCAATCCGCAAAATCTTTCCTTGATCTTCTGCCATTTATATGCCGTTACCATGGCAACGCAGCTTCCGACACGTCCGAAAAATATGTCTTCCACATCTTCCCACCAAGATCAAGGTGTGTGCCACATTTCATAAGCTTTGGTCAAAAAACTGAGGAAGTAGTTAAATCCGCAAGATCTTTCCTTGATCTTCTGCCATTAATATGCCGTTACCATGGCAACGTACTTTCGGGTACTGTCAAAAAATGCGTCTTGCACATCTACAACCAAAGGCACACATCTGTACCAAGTTTCATGGAAATTGGGCAAAAACTGAGGAAGTAGTTTGCAACACAAAATTTTCCATCATTTTGGCTCATAATATGTGAGCTGTTACCATGGCAACATACTTTTTGTCACTGTCAAGAAATGAGTCATGCTGACCTATATCCTAAGACAAACATTCAATATGAATTCCATGAGAATTGGAAGAACACTGATGAAGCAGTTTTGCCATGAAGCATTTTGCCCTATATTTTACCAATAACATGCCGTTACCATGGCAACGCACTTTTTGCCACTGCGGAAATATGTGTCTTGCACATTAACATATTCAGATGAACATCTGTACCTAATTTCATAAAAATTGATCAAAAACTGTGGGAGGAGTTCGCGACGCAAGATTTGTACCCATTTTTGCCCATAATATGCCGTTACCATGGCAACGTACTTTTGGGTACTGTCAAAAAATACGTCTTGCACATCTACAACCCAAGGCACACATCTGTGCCAAGTTTTATGGGAATCGGTTGAAAACTGAGGAAGTAGTTCGCGACGCAAGATTTGCAACGGACCGACCGCCCGACCGCCCGACTGCCCGACCATCCGCTGATTCCTATATACCCCCTTCAAACTTCGTTTGGCGGGGGTATAATAAAGTTGATTTACTTGATAGATACACATAACTAAGTTTGACACAGCACATCAGCAACTTTTCAAGCACTTTATGCTCGTAAATCAGGTTTTGGGGTGTCCCTATTTCCCACACAAACAATATTCTTGACCTTGTTTTTTTTACCATCAATGAATAATTTCTTGATTATAAAATCCTTCAAAGATATCTATTTTAAATAAGATGAAATGAGTGCAATTAAAAACAGCAATAAATACCCACATCTGTAGGTTAGTCAAAAGAGCATTAGTGCAAGATTTTGATGGTGTTAAGTCATATGCTTCCACTTCATGGAAAGCCATTAGTTAGTTCCATCAGTTCAACAAACTAGATATATCGCTACAGCGACTGATATGCCTCCGCCATAATGCATGGTTCTCCTAATAGGTCTATAGTACAATGTCTTGACAATGTGTGATGACAGTTTCACACAATTGGCAAAATATTACAATGACAGGTGTGACACAAATGTGCTGAATGTTCACTTTCCTAGAACTAGGTTAATTGGATGAATGATTAAAATGTCAGAGTGCAGGTATTTGGGGAACTGATGATTTTTACTTGACTTTTGACCCTTTTATAAGTTTATGCATTGAGTAATTTTCAAGGTATTGAGAACTAGATATATCGCTACAGCTACTGATATGCCTCCGCCATAATGCATGGTTCTCCTAATAGGTCTATAGTACAATGTCTTGACAATGTGTGATGACAGTTTCACACAATTGGCAAAATATTAAAATGACAGGTTTGACACAAATGTGCTGAATGTTCACTTTCCTAGAACTAGGTTCAATTGGATGAATGATTAAAATGTCAGAGTGCAGGTATTTGGGGAACTGATGATTTTTACTTGACTTTTGACCCTTTTATAAGTTTATGCATTGAGTAATTTTCAAGGTATTGAGAAAAAGTATAATTTCAGTATCAAATGGGAAAATAGCATTATCTAAACCTGGCCTTTGACCTTTGACCTCACAGTTCCAAAGAGAATCACTGTTAGGCTGAACATGCATAAATATGTAAGTTTCATGATGATACCTTGAGTTACTTTTGAGATATGGAGGAAAAAGTGCAATTTAGCACTTTCACTTGACCTTTTACCTTTTGACCTTTGACCTTTTGGCAAGAAACTTCCTCAAAAATATATATGGGGTAATACATGCCATACATCAAGTTTTAAGAAAAAACCTTCCAGCATATTGCATTTTCAGGAAAGTAGTGACATTTTGAGGAGTTGACCTTGACCTTTGACCCCATGACCTTTGACCCATGACCCCCAACTTCCCTAGATAATCACTGCCCATCGGTACAAGCATATATACTATAAAGTTCCATGAAGATACCTTGAACCATTTGCGAGATATGGAGAAAAACATGAAATTTCAATTTTTTTTTTCACAAAATAACCTGCGACCTTTGACCTTTGACCCTGTGACACTAAAATCCACACAAAGTATTATCCCCCAAGGATATACCCTCATACCAAGTTTGATATAAAACCACCACACGGTTCTCAAGATATCGACAAAAACAAAACGGGACGGACGGACGTACAGACGGACGTACGGACGGACGGACGGACGGACGACCCGAAAACATAATGCCTCCGGGAACTTCGTTGCGGAGGCATAAAAAGTATAATTTCAGTATCAAATGGGAATATAGAAAGCTGGCCTTTGACCTTTGACCTCACAGTTCCAAAGAGAATCACTGTTAGGTTGAACATGCATAAATATGTAAGTTTCATGATGATACCTTGAGTTACTTTTGAGATATGGAGGAAAAAGTGCAATTCAGCACTTTCACTTGACCTTTGACCTTTGACCTTTTGGCAAGAAACTTCCCACTGAATATATATTGGGTAATACATGTATACATCAAGTTAAAAAAAAACAAACTTCAAGCATTGCATAAATATAAGGAAAGTAGTGATATTTTGAGGAGTTGACCTTGACATTTGACCCCCTGACCTTTGAACCATGACCCTCAACTTCCCTAGATAATCACTGCCCATTGGAACAAGCACATATACTAAGTTCCATAAAGATACCTTGAACCATTTGCGAGATATGGAGAAAATCATGAATTTTCAACCTTTTTTTTCACAAAATAACCTGTGACCTTTGACCTTTGACCCTGTGACCCTAAAATCCAAACAAAGTACGAGATATGAAACTCGTCACGCTGACGAGTTAGGTGATACGCTTGGGGTGATCAGGTGTCGGTCATCTGTGATCGACAAAGAAAAGAATGTGATATAGGCACCTTGATGTTATATTGAGCGTACATGCAAAACCGTTTCTCTAACCACTCGGCCACGGGACATCCCCGGAAATCGTAAGGCAAAAAAGAAATGTATGGATATTACAGGGGGAAAAAGTCAATGCCCACTCAACAATCGTGGCCGCGTGAACATGTATTGCATTGCTAGACGGAAATGCGGCCTTGTAACGACTGATGTCGCTATGCCATTTCTGGCAACTTGGGAAAAATACGCGCCGTAGACATAAAGCCTATAATCGGCTGGTTTTGATACCTTGCCTTTAATCACAATTTCCAGTGTGATGACGTCATCAAAGTACAAAACAATGACATGGTCTTGAAAGACAAATGTTCAAAGTACAACACCTCCGTCGTCGTCATTACATACTACGATCGGTTAGACAAAGTGAGCCTGCAAAATTTTGCAGCAGTCGAAGCAATGTGGTCTCCAACACAAAAAAGAGGGATATGGTGTGTGTCTGTGTGTCTGTGTGTCTGTGTGTGTGTATAGGTGCGTTTATATACGAACGTGATTTCTAAATGGACGAATATGTAATACAAAATTGAAGAAAAAAAGTAAAATAGCTAAGTATTTTGTTTCGTGATCTTGTGGGGTTCGAACCCGCAACCTCACGTCTCTGAGACGTCGCCTTTAACCACTCGGCCATACGTCTCGGCGAGAAAATATGAGGAACGTAAACTTATGTATGTGAAAGCTGAATCGGAAATCGTTTTGTCCACATTCCATTCTCATTTTCAGTTTTAAACTGCAAAATTGTCAACCTGATGAGGAGATTTCGAAGAAGAAAATGCATGATTATTGCAGCTTATTGTCTCAGCTACAACATACTTAAGTTTCAGAGGAAATGAAGCAGAATCAGCTGAGATAAAGGTGCTTAAACGTTGTCAAGTCAATGCATGGTTTTAAAAAAGATCCCCTCCCATAGACATAACACGTAAACTTGTCAGATTTTGCGTCTTTACCTTTAATCACAATTTAAAGTATGATGACGTCATTAAATTTCAAAACCATGACATGGACTTAAAAGGCAAATGTTCAAAGTACAACATATCTGAATTTGGGATAATATTGAGCTTAAACAACAGAGATACGAGCAAATGAATGTCAGAAACAGTACCTCAAAAAAATTAATTCCACTTTTTTGATTTCAGATGATGATATGATGACGTCATAATGTAATTATGGAAATATTAATACTTGAAACGTTATTTCCAATTCATATGTTTTTGTAATATGCAATAAAAACATAGGGTAACCAGACGTTTTAAAGAGCTATGGCGAAATAAACAAAGACATGTTTTTCGCTATATTTGCACAAAGACGCGCACACGAAATTTCAACTTTGACGCCAACGCATTCCTTTGTTATAGGTCAAAATTGATCGGAAATCAATGGATATTGTTACTTAATGTATCAGGAATCCAAATCTGTCAAAAAATGTGCATTTTCAGTTTGCTTACGCGCACTACGCGCGAAAATGTGCGGACGGACGCGAACGCGCGAAACGCTTAAAATTGTCTGAAACTTCGAGATTTCCCATTGGTAAGTTGTTTTGAGCCTTTTAAAAGTTTGACGCGCGCGTACGCGCGCGTAATAATGTCTTAGGTAATTAGCATTAAAATGTATGATAGAGCGTGACCTGAACTTAATGTCCGCCGAAAATGATACAGACATGACCTTTAGATATGAAGTTATGATCGATCATGTAACATGGTCCGAAAATCACAAAATGGCGCCTAGATGACGTCATAGATATGTTACTGTCATGAAAACCTTATTGTGGCTAGATTTTGTCATGAGACATGTTCCCTGAAAATGTCATGTTATTCCGTAATGTCATTCTTGAGATATTGATGACACAAAATTGTCCAGAAAGAAAGAAGAATAAAAAGAAATAAAGAGAGATTTTGACAATCACAATAGGTGATACGCTGATAGCGTATCACCTAATTATCCCCCCAGGATATACCCTCATACCAAGTTTGATGTAAAACCACCACACGGTTCTTGAGATATCGACAAAAACAAAACGGGACGGACGTACGTACGGACAGACGGACGACCCGAAAACATAATGCCTCCAGCCACTTCGTTGGCGGAGGCATAAAAAAAAGTGGATACTGATAAGCATAATGTCTTTTAGTTTAGTTCACTGTGTTTGAATGTACACATTAGTATGTTTAAGTTACAAGTTAGTAAGTAAAGTGCAATGCAAAGTGAAAGGTCATCTATGGTCCTAAGCTTTGTGAGCTTGAAAGTCAGAGGCTTGCTTGCAGCTGAAATGTTATTGGCTGTGTGGGCAAGTTCAGCAATTGCCAATTTGTTTGTCAACTACTGATCACAAGATTTGACTGCTAATCTTTCCAAGCATCAAATTGGCCACACTAGGCATGTGGAAAATAGCAATGAGCTGCATTGATAGTGTATTTCTGTTTTGTTTTGTTTTGTTTTATATTTTTTTTCAGCACAGACGAAGATCTCTACTGTCCTTCTTCTGTTCTTCACACATTATTTAATGTGCCAAGACAAGTACTTGGCCTGCACATACAGAATTGAGAAAAGGCCGTCTGTCAAGAGCACTTCAATTCACATTACTCCCTCTCCTTTTCACAGGGGCGAGTAAAAGCCCCCCTCTATTACCTTTCCAGTAATCTTATGTCTTCCCTTTCCAACACCATCTTGTCGATGCTGGGTATGTCCAGGTTTTCCACGTTGACTGGGATGTTATCGACCCCCAGGGGTTCCATCACACCAGTATTGATGAGAACCTTGTTACCTGGTGCAACAGTCCAATGTGTGTTAGAAGGTGGGGGTTAGTACAACGTGCACGGAGGCTATCAATGTGCAAGCCTGCCTCTGTTTAGATGGTGTCTGTATAATATCAATACTACAGAATTAAATGCTAGTAAAAAATGAGAAAACATGATGTTAGTGACTATACACTGCATGTGTGCTAGCAGGAGGGTACTGTATATGCTGTTGCATTCGCGTACAGATATTTTTGCGAATGAGAAGGTCACGGACATTTTCGCGAGATGTTTTCGCGAATTGACGCAGAGGCCTTCTTAAGTGCATTACTGCCTTAGCGCATGGTGACATTTTCATATTTTGTTAAATTCGCAGTCTAACTGTGATTTGTGAAATTAGCGAAAATTAAACCCTCACAAAAATAACAGCTTATACAGTATTACTATTATTACCACATTAGTAAGAAATCCAGCTTTCAGGATGGATCCTGTCCAAAGCTGCCTCTGTAGTCCACATTAACGTTAGTCCTTAACACTCATAACTACTCTGAATGGCTACAAACATGTGCTAATTCTATTCTAAAAGTTAATGGATTTTCCCTCGTCTCTTCGGATTTGACTTGGTGACGTTGACTGTATATTATTGTTACCTAGAAGCCAAATACAGTCCTTGTATGTCATGCAGAGCTGTCAATTTTTGTTCTAAAAATACACATAGATATGCATTAAAAAATGTTTAAAATAATGATTTAAATGATTAAATTTCTAGTTAGTATGATATTAATGGCAAATGCGACTCTAGTTAGTATGACATCAATGGCAAATGTGACAAATTAAACTGTTAATGAAAGTTGTTAAAAGAGGTGGAGTAAAAATCAAGGATTTTAGAGAGTGAGGTGATATTAGTGAGCAGAATCTAGAGTAAGTATTAAACTGCAAAGTGAATTGCAGTCTGTATCCATCTGATGTTGTAAAGAAGAAAACTACCACCATTCTGTAATAGATCCAGAGTGCATCCACTGACCTGCATGGATAGGAAAGGACCGGACCAGTTCCAGCGACTTTCTCATGTGGCCCTCAAACACTTCGAGACAGGCTGAGAACATGTTCCACAGCCGCTCGTACTCAGAGCGCTCCGACTTGAAGTCAAATTTACTGGTAGTGAAGAGGGTGAATTATGGGAGGGAGAGAAAAAAATAAAGAACATAGATTGTGTACATTTTCACAAGTTATACTGCCAAAACTATAAACAATAAAAAAAAGCAAAAATTGCAATACAATGAAGTTGGACAAATGATGAAAATGTGCAGGCAAATATCAAAATAAACTGCAATTTTGACAAGTCCCAATTGATATAATAGGGAGCTTTAGATTTTAGACGCGGACGATCAAAGGAAAAAAACATGTTCTGAGCTTGCGCAGTAGCGCGCGTAAAGTCAATCTATTTTTAGCTTGCGTCGCCTGAGTTGTTTACTACGCGTACTGGGCTATTTTCACGTCCGCACAGTTTGTGACGTAGAGAGCTTCTTCATGCACTGATCATATGGGGGCGCAATTTTATTTTTTATACGTTGCGTCCCAGCGTAATCTAAAGCTACTTTTCCACACGATGCAGGGAGAGGAGAACGTCCAGCGCACTCGTCGTCTCAAACGTCCGCGCGTCAAAATCTAAAGCTCCCTAATTTCTCTTAGAGTCCCGACAGATCTAGATAATCATCACTTTGAATTGAGGTTTATAATTCAGACTTGGGATAAAGGGTCTATACTTTGGGACTAAAATATTAGAGTTGAAGATTTGGGTGAAGGTCAAATACTGGATCTAAAAAGTGGCATACATTCCTGGCATGAGTGTTAGAAAACAATAGTGGGGACTACTGTAAAAGCGGTTTCTTTCGCGTACAGAAACTTTCGCGGTTTCCATCTGTGTCGTCTTTTTCGCGTGTGTTTAAATTCGCGGTCGGCAAAATCTGTGAACTCACAGTCGGCAAAAACTGTTTTATTTTGCACATGAAACCCCAAAATATTATTCAATTATTCTTTTATATATTGAATAGAAATTAAAATCAAATGCAGGCTTACCTGAAATCCCGTTTCTTGAGTACTTTATAATATGCTTGTAACTACTGCGCGGTATCGCTGTGTGTGTGTTGGCCATCAATACACTCAATGCGCGGAATCTTCGTGTGTGCATGTGCGAAATAGCGTTGTAACAAGCGGCGAGTTCAAAACATTTTCGCCTGATGTTAAATTCGCGTTTCAACCTCAAAGTGCGCAAAGCGCGAAAAAAAACCACCGCATCAGAAACCACTTTTACAGTATGCTGAATTGGACTGGATTCCAAAAGACTGTATTTACCACCAGATCCAGGGAACAGGTTCCTTCCAAAGCAAGTTGATCCTCAATGTTGACCTTACACATTGAGTAGATCGTCCTTCCTAAAATTACATCCTTGCTAAATACTAAATTTTACTCTTCCACATTTAGAGTGTTTCAAAAAGCTTGACATAATTGTATTGATGATTTTAGGGATGTATTTCTGATTACTTGCATGTATACTTCGAATGCTTGCCCCTACAATTTGACTTTCTCTGCTAATAGAACCCTTTGATCTGAATGGAATCAGGTCCTTTGAATGTTGCAGATATACACTTAAATAGGAAGACCTGGGATGAAAATGCAAGGTAAATATTTCTTCATAAGTGACTTCATCAAATATCTTTCTTCTTGTTTTGTTTTGTTTAAGGGGTTTTCTCTTTTTATTGGGAGGGAGAAGACAGATTGTGGGGGAGATTGCTTTAAGTAACATCAAATACCATATTGAAATAAAGAGTTATTTTGTGTAGTATTTCTCATATTTAGAAAATCATTTACTATTGAAAATCATCTGAGGAAGAAGATTAATCTGAGAAACCAGCTCACTCTTTCAGGTGCGGGAGCAACTTGCGCATGCTCTTCTTGGCCATATCAAAGGTGTTCTTCCGCGTTCGCTTCAATTCGTCCCTCAGGTAGTCTGAGTCGCTGGAACCACCCAGGGTCAGCACCAGGTCATGGTAGCGTGCTGTTTCGACGTTGAACTCTTTCACCAGCTGAGCAGGACATCAACAACAACAACAACATCAATCACAAGCAGTTTGGAAAATGCTATTGTGCAATCACACAAGTTGTGGGGTAATCCAGCAAGATCTGCACCAAATCTCACAGAGACAGAGCAGAATATCACTTTGTATGATGAATTGCACAAAATCTTTTCTTTAACTCAAAAAGCAGGGTATCAAAATATTCGAACATATACTGTAATCGCCAAATAATTCGCGAGGTTTTTATTTTCGTGAATTTCGCGAGTCGGCTGCTATTATCGAAATTAAAAACACGTGAAAATATTGACTCTGATGCCGATATGAATGTGACTTATGTGTACACATTTCTCTGTTCAGTACAGGACTCCACGATCGTGAATTTAACCACTCGCGAAATTGTCGGGAAGTCCCGATTCGCGAAAATTTAGACTCGCGAAATATATGGCGTATACAGTATTTGTTCGTCAAATTTGCAAATTCAATCAAGCACTGGACATTATGGAGATCACTTCACTTTACAATTTTCCTCAGAAAAAGGACATTAAAACACAAGCAAGGAAACTCAAGATTAAAATCTTTACAGAATGAATTTTTGCTGTCCCAGGCTGTAAATGCAATAAGTGTTGGTTACTTTGAAACTACTGAAGACTAAAATTTGTGTGGACAAAATCTAGTGAATCAATTCAAATTATGAATACATATGTTATTATAAGACTTCCTAACTAAATATTCCATATTTATGCAATGTCCGGGGACCAGTTCACTTAACTCTGTGGAATTTCTTAGAACTCTGATTGCTCTTACGTTTTTCTTACTTCTTTTTTTTTTCTTTTCTACTCTGAACTATGTGAATTACACCTTATGTCAATGTGTTGGAATGTAAAACCAAATTTTAATTTTAGAATCAATTTCGTCTTGCAGAGCACTAGACAAGTTGGCTCAAGCGGGGCCTGCTATTACAGTCTCCTGGACACAGTGTTGCCACTATTACTAGCAATGTTTATCTGATCATGTGACTGGATCTTCTACCTTTGTGCACTGCGACATCCCACACTCCTCTATCTCGTCTGTATCCATGTCGCTGTGTGCACAGTTGTCTGAGTGAGTGAGATTACAGCTGTTGTGCCTGTGAAAGGTTAAAGGTCATTGACAATTAAAAATTACAATAACAACACAAAAACCATACAGGAAAGGTTCAGGGCCTATTCACAGGAGGAAAAAAACAAAGGAAAAAATGCTGTATATCACAAACATTGTGCGCTGTTAAAAAGCTGATGTCTATCATTATCATCCAAGCAACAGACATCATGGACTTAAATATCTGATCATCATTTTACTTCTCTTGGACGCACTGTCTGCACTATCTTGTTCATAGGTATCTGAATATGAAGTGAAAGTATTAAGGAAAGTCCTTTCACTTGAAAAGAAAATCAAGATCAGAAAGACTTCACATAATCTGAGAAAGTTGACAAGAATTTTGATTGAGAAACATGGCTTTCACCAACATAGTGATTAGTGCTTTGGATTGCTTTTTTGTTTTGTTTTGTTTTGTTTTTAAGCTCTTGAAATTGAAAAGGTGCCTCATGTGAAGTAGAAAATACACACAATGTCCTCTGTAAGCACCAGCTCAATCCACCCTATATTTGATTGCTACACTGCTCATTCCACGACAGTCTGGGACTGATCAAAATCTTACCAGTGTATATAGCATTTATGAGTCTTACTCACGCTCTTAGCAGGGCAACAAACATTTACATATCAATGAGATACTTGTGTGTCACCTGAATTTTTGGTGATTTTCAAAAATATTCCCACATCAGGAATTGAACTGCTGGCCTTACGTTCTCTGTTAGTACCGGTATATGAAGGTATCTACTTTTTCTAGGTGCCTCCTGTAAATCCTGAGCAAGATTTGGCAGCTCTGCAATTAATATTATCTAAAAATTAAAAAAGAAAAGAAAAGATAACTGATTCCAGGCTTGAGAAGCAACAGGCCATATATGTGTACATGTAGGAAGTAAAACTCACCTCCGTATCATATTTTTCCCAAAGTGAAGGGCATTCATGCCAACACGGGGCGTATGCACCGTTCAGACGACGTTGGAGTCTTGTTGATACTTGATAGATGGGTTGGTACTTCCTGGTGATTTGGAGCGTCTAGAGGTCTATCCAGCAGAAAGCTAAGGCTCTTCCAACTTCTGGACACTGTGCTAGTTGTCTTCAAACCTGCTGTTCAAACAGTGTTTCATTTACAGTACAACAAATGACAAGTGTACAGTAAAAAGCATTTTATAGCGAATTAACTAAAAGATATATCTCTGATTAAATTTGTGCTTACATTGCTTGTCTTATGCATCTGTATATACATAATGCCTTTCAAAATGTAGTCTGAGTTGAGTTGTCACATGTAATTTTATTTCATACATCATTTCGACTGTTCTTTAATTAGTCTCCTTTCCTTTGGCCAAGTCACACTTAAACAGCAACAGCAATTTTACTATTGTATCCTACAACGTCAATGTCCTCCCTCTTACAACAATATGATGAAATTACACTTGCAAGCATGGTGTCACCGGACCATGGTATTACCGGACACGCACATTTTTGTATACCTATGACATTCTCTACACGCTAGACTTCGCAGATTAGCCTCACATAACTTTGTGTGGACTGAAATCGCAAAAAACGTGACATAAAAAGGTAAAAAACAGAAACAAAATTCACATTTTACCTTAAATTTATAGTTGAGTGACCCGCACCTTGCCATAATTAATATTTATGCATGCTTGAATCACATTTCACAACTGAAATTCTATGAAATCCTATTCACATACAGGAAAAATGCTGAAGATTCCAATAGAACCAAAAGTTCACTGATTGATATCGGAATTTGTAGCTTTCGTCCCCAAATGCGAAAGATGCAGAATAGTTGTGCGCTAAGGGGCCCACAATTCATCATCAGCGCATGCAGCTCCCATAGACAAAGCATGTAAACTAGAAGCAGAGTCTAACCAGTTGTCTGTATTTCTCACAAGGTTTTATTGCGTGAACTGTTCAAAATGTTCAAGATAGACATTTTACCGTAACATACGAAATTTGAGCCTCATTTGCCGATTTTTTCTTTGTCATCCGCTCGGTGAGAATGTGTACGGTGATTTGTGGGATAAATTGTGATTCTGGTGCAAGGACCGGGTGGGAAAGATGTCGATTATTTCCTGCGAATATCGTGTCTGGTAATACAATGCGATTTTGCACTGCGCAAAAAGACAACTTTTTAAAAGGGGTACAAGCCCTATGTTTGAAGCATACAGCTGTATTTTCTAAAAACTGGAGCGAACAATTGACATATACATGCAAGTTGGCTGAATTCGTTATTTTCAGGAGTCTGTGAATAAGTGATGCTATTTTTACAATTCTAGGCGAAATTTCATCCTCTCAGTACGGAATTCAAAGCCATGAAAAAAAAGAGTCCGGTAATTGGATCTGCCATCCAACTTGAAAACGGGGTGAGAATTCCTGGGTGCGTCATTTTCATTACAGACGCACTTACAATACGCGTCTGGCCGGTCCCACAACCTGTTCGGTCCCACAACGCTTGGTGATACCAAGGAGGTTTAAGAGTTGGAGTTCCAACTGGCTGTGATTATTCAAACAGTTGTCAGATTTCTATTGATGTACAAAAGAATTTCACTGGTGCATTTGTGCCTTTGATGATCGATGTTCGAAGCCGCCGTCTTGCTGAGCAATCTGAAGATTCATTTTGAACGTTAAAGGGTGTGTACAGTTCTGGTCGAGGTGTAAGAATAGCTTTTAACATTTTGCGAGATATTCAGAAACCACTCTATGAGATGTAAGGGGGAATGCAGTTCTAAGGAGTATCAAAAGTTTATTAGATGAAAATCGGTTTTGAAATGGCTGAGATATCCAAAAACAAGTTGAAACAAAGAGATCCTGATAAAGTTGTGGCATGTCGCCTTTTATTATTAGCACTTTTTGGGACATGTCAGCCATTTGAAAACCAATTTTCATCAAATAAACATTGAAGCCTTCTTAAAATTACATGCTCTTTCATATTTCATAAGAGGCTTTTCATTATCTCACTTAGGAATGTTCAAAACATGAATCCCTACCTTAACCAGTACTGTACATGTACGGTACAGTCCCTAACATAATATTGGCCATATTTTGCTTACCTACAATGTATAATCTATTTATTATATGAAATGAAATTTTACCAAATGATAAAGCATGTAAAACAACAGTCAATCCCGTGCAGAAATTTGTGCAAAAGTGTAAATCAGAGCTGTATCATGTGAAAATGTTTAAAATTGTACCATCCTGGAAAGCCGGTTTTATCACTTTTCTGCTTAATTCCGACAAATAAAACTAACATGGAATAATCTTCAAATACAATTCTTTATTGATAACATTAGATATATCAGAGAAGTGCCCAGGTATGCCCAGTCGAGTAATTTTCATCTTTATTTCAGCATTTTTTGCGCAATTTCTATTCGCACATCCTCGTGTCTGTACCACCTACTGTACCTTTCAATGTTTCCTATAAGAAGGGATAGCGGAAAGTATCACAAAAAAGACTCATCTTCCTTCTTCTTCTTCTCGAGTCACTACGCAGAAAGGAACGTTAGATTCGTCCAGTCCAATGTTGGATGCACTGCCTGGCACAGGGCGTTAGAGCTGCCAGATCCTCCTTTGTGCAAGGCTCTGGTAGAAGTGGACAGACCAGGAGATGTTGCATAGTCTGCTCCTCTCCACACAGGCAGGTGGTGTCATCATTCTCACTATACCCCCACTTTGCTAGGTTAGATTTGCAGCGGCCGACAGCACTTCTTAGGCGATTGCAGCAAGACCAGAAAGGCCATGCCTCACTGGCACCTGATGGTGTAGTTTCCTTAGGGCCGGTAGTAGACACTGTATGCGGTGTATGGGTAAGACGTTCAATCCACATGGATACACGCTGCTTGTCAGGGCTTTTGTTCAGGGCCTTTACAGAATGCATGAAGCTGCGCCTGGATTTTAGCCTCTTTCTTGAATGATCATGATTGAAGAGAGGATGGCGAGGGTCATTTTCTTGCTTCAGCTTTTCCTTCTGGGATGCAACGGTCCTACGGATGCTTGGAGGAGCAATCCCACTCAGTAGGTAGAGGTAAGAGGTCTTCAACCTTTGTGGGCTTTAGGCAACCAGTAATAGCACGACATGAAGAGTTTAGAACAGTGTCAATCTTAGTGGCATGAGCTGATCTACTCCAGACAGGTGACGCATACTCAGCTGTAGGGTAGCATAAAGCCAGTGCTGTTGTACGTACCGTCTTCCCGTCAGCACCCCACTTCGTATAAGTGAGCTTTCGGAGGATACTATTCCTTGATGCCACCTTTGCCTTGGTCTTAATGATGTGATCCTTGAAAGTGAGGGACCTGTCAAGTGTCACCCCCAGGTAGACTGGCTTGGATACATGTTGCAGGCGTTTCCCATACCAACTAATCCGTAGTTGACGGCTGGCTTCCCTATTCTTAAGATGAAACACACTGATTTGTGTTTTGTCTGGGTTAGCTCTTAGATGGTTGTTGGCATAGTAGGGAATGAGTAAGTCCAGTGCACTGGAGAGGGAGTCCTCTACCTTAGAAAGTGGCTGGTGATTATGCAATGAGACACGAGTCGTCTTCCTATCTGCGTGCCAGATCTTGTTTGGCACATGCTTCAAATATTTTTGAGCGGCGGCATCGTACATCTAGCAAAGGAAATAAGACAGTTGTGACTCCATTCTCCTTGCCCCCCTTGGTGATACCACTACCACTACCAGTTTCCACATTCACACTTGACACAGTGTAATTCAGTATTCAGTACGACAGTAGCCTCCATGACATTTTCGTATCACACTTATTCACAGATAAGATGTTTGTCTTCATTTCAGTGTCTTCTGACAGAAAAACATCTTGAAACAGAGGCAACATCTGCACTGTTCTGTATACTGAAAATCACTGTTCGTTTGTGTTTTTAATAATAAATACTAACGTTACGTTGTAGTTAGGTCCGTAGTGTTCTAGGAACTTCTACGTATTTCATAGGACTCTGTCGCTAACGTTACAGTGGCCAGTGGACGAATCCGGCAAGGACATTATTCAGCGCACTGCAGCGGATGCGATCGACCTGCAAAATGTACGCACAGATACCTTTAACTGTTAGATATGTTCTAATTACCTTAGTTTTAGATGACATCCCGGTGAAATTGACTAGCAAACCTCAAGACATCGTGGATCGTGAAATGTTGATCACGCAAAAACTGTGAGTAACGTTAGGCCTTCCCCCTGTATTATACGTTGTTTTCCGTACTAGCTCGCTTGTCACATGCACACGGTACCAACGTTATTGCCTGTATTGTGCTGCTACGTCCACACGGTGGTATATGACGGAGCCTGCGGATCGCGGAGCTTGTTCATGTAGCTTTTTGGTGCAACGTTACGGTAACTCATGAATAAACAGCGGTTGTTATGATAATGTTGCTGTTAATATGCAACATTCCAATGACTGTCTCTTCTACCCTTTTCTGTCTTAATATTCTTCAACAATCTTTTCAAAATCGTATATAAAGCTCATTATCCTAGTCAAATTATATGTTCATATGAAATACATGCAAAAAACTAACAAAAAAGGGGGACTTCCAGGAACCCCAAAAACTTCTTGATATCTTTAACAAAACACCATCATCTTTCTTTCGATTACCTTGATGAGCGCGACCAGCAAAAAAAAAAAAGAAAAAAAAGAAAAAAAAAGCCATAGTGTATTGTGATTGCAAGTTTTACACATATTAATAGAGAAATAAAGCACAATGGATCAGGTCTGAAAACCTGCAAAACTTCGCATTTTCTCTGTTAGTGTTAGATAGTAAGAATAGTTATGTAGATTTTTAGGCCTATGTCAGGGCAAAATTCCTGAAGAATGGCCTATTCATCAATACAAAAAAAAAATCAATGTATGCTGAAAATTATTACACCTAATTTTTATGAGGATTTATGAGCAAACGCCATGGCATGTAACCGCGGAATGCGTCTAGTCATCTGTTAATTTCTTCATCTGTTCAGCCCTTTTTATCTATCCAGGTTTTGTAGACCTATATACCTATTTTTTCTTTTAATTCGATATAAGAATGCATCTGATAATCATGAATCGTTCATCTGTATTCAGTTAAAAGTAATCTATGATACTCATTCTTGTGTCCAAGGCTCATCATCAGCTATATAGTCACTCCGCACTCCACAAATTGAGCAGCATTTAGTCATCCTCCAGGAAACATTGAGGGCAAAAAGGGAGAGGCAGAAGAAGGAGGTCCTCTCTCAGTGAGTTCCAGTGGTAGGCTGTTCTTTATTAAGAAAGAATGACCTGAGGTCAAAGAAAGAACTAATGGAAAGTAAAAATGAGGTAATCATAAGCTGAATGGGAACAGAACAAAAATACAAAACAACAACAACATGAACACAACCAAATGAAAATGGGGGGGGGGGGGCTTTCCCCCAGATTCCTACTAAAGTGATTATACATTCAACAAAGAAAAGTCACGGAACACATACAAAACGGACACAACATGTGTAACTTTACGACAGATGATGCATATTCATACCCACTCCACCTTATTGGTTATTTACATAATACCCCAATAGCGCACCAATATCAACCTCCGCAGGCAACACGTCTATTAAATGCTATATATAGTTTAATTTCTCCTTATTGTTCACCGAAGGTCCGCTAGCTCAGTCGGCAGAGCATCGTGCTAATAACGCGAGGGTCATGAGTTCGAGCCTCATGTGGACCACAGCCGGTTATTTTTTTTTTTCTTTTGCCCCTCATCTCCTTTAATAAGAAAAAAGTAAATTATTTTTAACTGACTTGCCGACTAGTATCAATAAAAGAAATGTACTGGTCTCTTCTTTTGCTGTGGGTTGATTGCACATTATCTTTATAGTCGCTGAAATCATCTATGTATAACCATCACTATGACCTTATAGAAAAGCTAAGTATTTAAAACCATCACTGCGGTTGAAATATGGATAATGTATGCGCTGCAATCAACACTTCTGACGATTTAATGTCTGTATCAAAGTTTTTATCGTTTTAACTATCATTAACACTACCATCTATGGAAGAATCCGAGATGTTGTTGACATTCAATTCATAATTCGTGGCACAAGCGACAGTGGTCTATAGCATTTCATTTTACACAGCAATTGTGATGATTCCATAGCAATGTTCAAACAGTTACTTGTAGTAATGACATGCAGTCAACATAACCTTACATCATCTTCGTTATAACAACATTAATTGCAGTGTGTACTTCCAAGATGATTTATTTTTTTCTCAGTGTTTTATGTTAAGTGTTCATTAGACTACTGCTCTTTATTGGGAAGCTACTGAACTTTTAGGCCTATGTAAACCCCCCCCCCCCCCCCAAAAAAAAAAAAAAAAAAAAAAAATTTAGGCCTATTTGATGTGTGTGTGTGTGTGTGCGGGGGGGGGGTAGTGCATGCTCGTAATTGGGTCAAGGGGCACTGCCCCCCCCCCCCCACCTCACCCCATCTATCTCAAGCGGAACCATCCGAAAGTAGGCCCTCCTATTACTGTGGCTTTTATAGGCTACCGCCCTACGAATAAGTTCCCTTTGACTGTTTTTTTCCCCTACAGCTGCTGCTGCACCCCTCCCCCGCCCCACCCCTCCTCCCCCGAGTCGCGGCCTTTGATTAGTAGATGATCAACTTTGCTATACTTTCAGGTATTCATTGCTAAGTCATATGACATAGTTTATGTTTTGAATTTTCCGTAACTATACGTCAGTACTCATTCTTGAATAATGATTAATTGACTATGAGGCATCAATCATGCTTTTCCAGATACGTTACCACATAAATTAATCTCATTCTGTACCATCCAGTAACAATTCCGGTTTCCAGCTTAATGATTAATTACTAGTACCACACAATAATGTTTATTTTGAACATACATGGGTAGTCTAGGCGGTGTAGGCCTACTACATATACAACATTCTGGTTGCACGACTGATGACATTGAGTTGGGCGGTTTTTTTTTTTTTTTTTTTTTTTTAATGAAAGTGCGTTTCCTAGGTAACCGTTGGCTGCCATTGTCTCACAGCATCCAGTACTTCTCACGCAAATATTGGGCGCTCAAAGGAGGCCCTCAAGACAAGTAGAAGTGCTTATCAAATACGTTTTGTCTTTTCTCTTTTGCAGGAATGTTATGAATAGTTTCATCTCAAAACGATTTAAACTCTATTCTTGTTGATTTTAGATGTTTCCCATTAAAGCTATAGTAAAAAAAAAAAACAGAGAGAGAGAGAGAGAGAGAAAATGACATTTTGGTCATAATTTCAAGAATATTCCTTATTATGTGTCAAACAAGTGAGGTACCACTATAAAAGGTTTTATTTTGCTCAATCAAAATATACTTTATTGTGTCCCCATCATCACCGAACATATTTTAATTCGTCATTCCTACACCCTTTACCTGATTTCAGCCAAATTTGGTGACTTTTTCTAAAATCTTATTGCAAACATATTGATATCTAATTTAGCTATGTCTGCTGTTGCTGGTTGCGATAGAAACCGTATTAAACTGACAACAATGTCTGTCAGATTTTGCATGTTTTTTCTGTTTAAATTTCAGTTAACAATGTAATAATGGATGAAATGGGAAGTAATCATGTGAAGTAATTTTGGTCGTCAATTACTCTGAAAAGTTCTTATCATATCCTTTATTTTTATTTGACATAGCCATCAAACAATAGAAATATTAAAAGTAGTCGGAAATACAGCATTTCCCAAACACTACCCTTTTATTTTGTGTATTTTTCACACAAATTTTACTTGTAATATCATTCGTTTATCATATTATCAATCTGTAGACTCGTCTAGATTCCAATATCATGGAAATATACAATGTGACCTATCCCTAAGCAATACATAGGTTTCATGATTGTATTTCTTCATATTCCAATGAATAGCACTCCCATGAATTGACCTTGAGAAATTTTACCGTATCAAATAGTGAAGGTTGACTTGCTTTTGTAGCAAATTATGAAAATGATTGATATAAGATAAAAACACATTATACTGGGGATAAAGAAATATAAAGACAAACATGATTTTAGCATATTTCCTTTGTATTTCTTCATATTTTGGTAAATAGCACCCCCTCAATGGGTGCCCTTGAGAAATTTCTAATGTTGGGTCATGTAGAGTATGAGTTGCTCTACCCAAGTGCCAATAATATGACTGAGATACATTGCATAATAAAGAAGCTCTCTGGGGGCACACTGTGTCCCCCTTGGGCTTGGAAGGGGTCAAAATAGCTTGTAGGGTTAAGAGAGACGAAATGAGAAGGGGAAATTAGTGGATGTTTACATTTGATTAAAGAATAAAACAGAAGTGAGGAACAACATCAAATTGAGACTGAAAAAAGGGCATAAAATATAAGGAAAAGAGAAGGTTACAAAAAATACTAGTGGCAGTTACAAGATGGTAAAGCAGAAGTGAGAAGTGACGAAATGATATGCAATGTGTGAGGAGCGGTGTAAAACAGATATTTACTTTGAATTAAAGAAAAATAATGATATTTGCGATGAAACTAACTCATTCTGTACATGCTTACTGATTCAAATGAGAGATATATTGTTTGTTTGTTTGTTTGCCGGGTTTTTTCTTTATATTATAGGTCACAAGCATGGGATGGGGTGAACTTATAGGTATGAAATATTTCTACTTTCTATACCTTGGTCATCATCATACAACAAGGCAGAGTTTGAATTTGCAATGGAGGTGGACGGTGGAAACAATAAAAAAAATGCAAAATGGATAAGCTAGAAGTTCTGTCACGTCGAAATTAAATCAAGCTGTCGCTTGAATCATTCATGCTATCCACTTGAACTTTGTTGGTATATTACATCAACACTTTTTTACTGCTGGGGCAGATTGTATACTCGAGCAATATGAGAAGAATCTTGAAATGAAATTGAATTGCACGGTAGTTGGAGACGAGTGTATTTTGTTTTCCCTCCTGAATTTTCCCTGCTGACTGCATCTCAAGCTGAGGAGGTACCAGGCGCCTATAATACCTCCTTGCTCAGACCGGCTGGAAGCTTGAACACTGACAGGGAACAAAAATCTGTTACTGTTGGCAACATTTCACTTGCGAGCACAGCTCATATACGGATAGATTTACCAATACCGATAGAGGTCAATTAAAGAACGAGGGAAGACTGTGCGTTTGTTTCCGCGGTCATAGTGAGCTGCTTTGAATTAAAGATGTGCCGGATTTTCTAGAAATGAAAAGTTTTATCGAAGAACAACACTGGAATATGGAATTCATCCTTCAAATAAATCCTGGCCACGACACTGCCCTATCATCAGGTGTGAAGAGAGTTGCAGACGATTTCGTCTTTGAGGACTATACTCAGCGAATAGCAATGTCCGTTGTTTTTTGTCTAGTGACCATCGTTGGGTTAGTTGGGAATGGCCTGGTCATCCTTTCTGTCTTCTTGTCCAGGAAGCTGCGCTCTCCGACCAATTGTTTCGTGGTCAACCTTGCTTTCGCCGACCTGTTTACGTGTACGATCATCCCGTTTCTCGTGGTCGCGCTGCTTGCCAAAGATGGCTGGCCGCTGGAGGAGTGGGTGTGTGCAGTTACTGGCGCCGTCGTCACGATCTGCCCGGGCACTGGGGCGATTACTCTGGTCCCCATCGCACATAGCAGATGGTACCTCATATCGCAGTCTCCCACAAAGTTTCGGAGTCTCTACACGACTCGGACTATAGCTTTAATGGTCCTCTTCTCCTGGCTCTATACATCCGTTCTTGCCTTGGTCCCTCATTTTGCCGGTTTCGCCAAGTTGGGATATTCAGAGAAATATAAAACTTGTGTCCAGGATACCAGCTGGTCTAACTCTGACTACTACAGTCTTCTCGCTGCCGTTGCGGTGATTGTTCCTGTCTTCGCGGCTTTGCTCATAATCTATTTGAGAATATTCATTTACGTCAGGCGTCACAACAAAATGATCAAGAGGTCGTTGTCAAGGGAACCATTGAGGTCAGCTAGCCCTACCGAACGAGCTGGGTGCGCCGATGACAATCTTAATCAGAATGCGGGTGACAATGGTTCATCGAACCAGATGGCCACTGGTGTACCCAATGCTTGCGAAGAGGTCGGACAACCCGGTCCGACGTCATCGAGTGTCGAACTGCAGTGTGAGTGTCACGTCAATCCCTCATATGCCCAGTCTGGTGATGAAGGAATACCTCCGGATGAGAACGACACACCTGCACCAAGAAATCAGGTCTGCTCTTCACACCCCTCTCCAGATGGGGAAGAGACAGTAATTGCCCTCGAGTCCCCAAAGAGGGAGGCGGTGGACGATCAAGGAGCCGATCATGCCGGCGTGGTCCTTGATCTCCCGCCATCGAAGATGCCGAGATCGAGGCAAGAGCGAACAAGCGATATCAGGCCGAAACATCCCAAGGTCTGCTCTCACCAAGTTGACGTCACCAAGCGTCTTGCCATGGTGGTCGTTGCGTACTTCGTGTGCCTCCTCCCGTTCGGTGTCTGCTGCCTTGTTTCATTCAGCGATCCGGCCGTACCGTGGGCAACCATGCTCATTATTTCTAACAGTTGCATTAACCCTTTTATATACGCTACCACTATGCCCACGTTCAGACAAGTGATGTCCGCCATAGTTCGCTGCCGTTGTGCCGATGTGCCGCAACCAGTTGGTTTTATTCGGAAGTGTTATAGGTCATGAATTAAAGGAGATTGAAACCCAACACATGAATTGAGGGAATTATTAATTTTATTAGTAGAACACATCATACAGCGAAGTTTGAGGAAAATCGGACAAATCGGTCAAAAGTTATAATAAAAGTTACGCTGCAGCCATCGCTGCCTTCACTTGATGAGAAGGCGACAACAATTTGTGACGTCAAGTATAATGGAACATGATGTAAGCAAATATATAGAGAAAATTCAACATATTTTCACTTTTCTATATCTATTAAAGTGCACCTGACTCACCTCTTTCAGAAAGTAGGGAGAATAGTGTTACCCATAGAATTATGTCAGTAACAAGCCGAGGGAATGTGTCCTTTTCTTTAAAAAGATGGAATCTTGTGGCATTCTGTTCATGTTTTCTAAATATCATTGTACACATTTGGCCTCCCGAATTGTAGTAGTCTTCTAATCCAGCCATGTCGACACTGAAACTTTCAAAATGTTATCTTTTTTCCCCCAACGGGTTCAATTGCTTTTCAAATTGCCTCAAAACTTTTGAGCGAATTGTCCGATATTCCTCAAACTTCCCGAAGTTTTGTTCTCCTAATATTGCTGCATTCACTCAATCAACATGTAGAATTGGGTTTTATTCCCCTTGAAGGTTTTAGATTGTCAAAAAAAAAAAACAATGAAAAGAACAATAAAAGACAAAAGACGCACACACATTAGTTCCAGGGAGGTCAAACTTTTTCCCCACGTCCCTGGTTTAAGGATCAAAATTTTCTTCTTTGTGAGGGCATCAGCACATTCAGATTTGGGAATTGCTTCATATATAGGGCAAAGCTGATTTATTCGATATTGATAAAGTCAAGTTGGTAAAATACCAACGATGAATACCAATACTCCTTAGTCTGGGGTAATCTGATGTCATCAAATACGATGACTACTAGAAGTGGAGACTAAATCTAAATAAAGAAAAGTGTCTGTTGTTGTGGTATCCGTAACGTTTTGCCAAAGCTGTGTTAAGAATGATAGATTTCATTTCGTACATACATTCAATGAAATGCACAGTTCTAACGCTGTATTTGTGAAAAATAGTTCATTCTTCCTGTGTTTATAGTAGGCCTACATTGCAAGAGCAAATTTTTCCGAACTGAACTCTTTGTATATACGTTACAACTCCATGAGTGTATGCTGTATATCTGCATGTCTTTTGGTTGATTATTCTCGTTCGCTGAAAACAATTGTCAAATAACAATGAGTTTGTATTCAGGATGACTCGTCGCTATAAGTAAATCCAACTGAGCAATGTTCAAACTTTGTCATGAAGCAATTTGAAAAACATGAAAATGTTATGTCAGTCTGCTAATAAAAACCATGCATTGCCTTGGTGTTGTACTTATCGTTGATATTGTTGTTTTTGTGGTTCTTCTTCTTCTTCTTCTTCTCTCCCTCTATCTCTCTCTCTCTCTCCCTCTCAAACAAATAAACGAAAGCAACAAACAAACAACCCTCCTAAACTAATAACGAAAAATTACGTTAAATCGTGACCAAAATAGATTAGGGCAATATCAAGTCGTTTTTTTTTTAAATTATAAATTACAAGTCATACAAAAGTGAATTACAAAAAAATAAACAGATGTACTCTTCAATCAATGCAGAGTATTGGAATCATATACAAACCAAAGTATCACACAGTTATAAATCGCAAAACGAATCCATATGTACGTAATTATAGCTGAATTGCATAATGTATTGCTTTCACCTAAAAAGTTCATATAAAATGGCAAAAACGTAAATTATATCACTGCGTTATCAGAAAAAACACCATCCACCGCGCCATCACCTTCAGGATACAAGACGAATAAAGTATGCATCACGATATACGATTATGTACAAACTTTCGGCATAACGAACCTTATTTCATTTTCGAATTAAAGAACCTTGCGAATGACGACGCCCCCCTCCTTTTTTTTCATTTTAGAATCAACGAGCCTTCGGAACATTGAACCTTTGATATAATGCCACAAAATGTTAGGATCATCTGAGTATTTATCACTTTCGGATTAACAAACCTCTAGGTATAGGGAATTGGTGTATTTTGAAATAACGAACTTTCTGAATAACGAATCTTATTTCATTTTCTGATTACCGAACCTTCACTATTATCATGGGGCAGCAACCAAAAAGGCCTATCACCATAAAATTCACTAATAAGTCTATAAATGGAGAGATTTTTTATGTTGTAATCCATGACTATGTGGGGACAGATGGGTAACTAATTCCTTGATGATAAACTGTACACCTATATCGTTATGTAGGACTTACTTTATGAATAAAAAGAAGAATCTTAAATGATAAAATGTTGAGATGTGTTTGATTACTGCAAATTTACTCTTGGAGTAATTCTCATTTTTATACACGTTAGATAATCATCAATCCTCTTCAAGAACATTGCCAAATTGAAAGAAAAAGGTTCTCCAATGTCACTCAAGCAGCTTTTCTGAAAGTGTATACAAGCGTTCGAATTGTCTGTGAAAAAATACCGTTACTATACTCGTCATTCTCTCTCTCCCCCTCTCTCTCCTTTCTTTGTGCTTTTCTCTCTCACTCTCACTCTCTCTCTCCCTATCTATCTATCCATCTATCTCTATTTGACTACCGATGGAAACTAGTATAAAAACTCAACAACAATCACCCTCAAGCATCTTGTGTTCTTAATCTACAACTTCTATCGTTATGCCGTCTTCATCGTTTTCCCCTTCAAAACGCTCAACCAGATTATCCTGAAATTTGACGTCTTCTAGAACCACGCCCGTCCGCTTGTTCATCTTCTTCAGCTTGATGCCTCCTCTCCTTCCACCACACGACGCGTCATCGTTTCGCGGCGAGTTGCTCATCCCGCCGACTGAAATCTTTGCGTCGACAAGGTGATTTCTGTTGCCATGGTTGCCACTTCTTCGCCCTGTGACGATGAGGACGCTGTTCTCGTCGATGTTTCCTGTTATCGTTCTGGTGTCGGCGTCCTTTGGGAGAGTGTAGACGCGCTGGAATTCTCTCTCGAAACAGTTCTCGTTGCAGCCGCACACATGGCGACCCGTGACCGTCATCCCGTTGCCATTGGTAACGATGGTGATGTCTTCCGGATTGTAACCGCTGACCTGAAGGCGTGCGAGTTCTGTCGTTGGCTCGTAGTCACTCGTCCTCTCCTTGTTGCGAAATGCTCTCTGTAATCATGATATATATATATATAAATAATAAGGGAATACTTTAATAATTATCATATGCCGGTCATACCATAAACCAAAAGCCTAGGCACCTCTTGCAGATAATGTAAACAACACAAAGATGTTTATAAAGTACCTTGATTTTAAAAGATTATGCAGGTTATTGCATTGTTCGCTGGTGAAAACATTCTTAAGATTAGCCTCAGTCAACACGATTTAGAACAAGTTCCATCTTTCACTCCATATACCACAGAGCAATGTTCAAAATTATCGCAATGATGTACATTCATTATATCGTGTATTTCCCAATAGTATACCGCACTAACTCGTTGTCATCTGATATTCTAAAAAAACACAACAACTTTGCGCAGGCATTCTATCGAAACTTGAAAAATCCTCTCTAGGTCCTGCAAAATATGACTATTTGAGATGCATGGGTTTTGGGGTTGAGAAAGCTCATGACAAGCTGATTGCAAAAAACCGTGTAGAGTGTTGACCCTACCTGATCCTGTCTAGTTTGACGCCTCCTCCTATCCTCGAGTTCCCGCTGTTGACGCTCCATCTCTTCTCGCTCCCTTGCTCGTCTCACCAGCTCCCTCTCTTCCTCCTGATACCTCCTCCTGGCCTCCTGCTCCTCTCGCTCCTTCCGTTCCCTCTCCATGCTTCTCTTCTGCTTCTCAGCCTGCTCCTCCATCTGAAGTCTCCTCCTCGCCTCCAACAAGGCCTCCTCCCTCCGGACAGCTTGCTCTTCTTCTTGCAATCTCCGCCTCTCTTCTTGTTCCTGGATCTCCTTCCTCCGCCGCTCGATTTCTTCCCGCTCCCGCTGGATCTGTCTCTGTCTCTCGAGCCGTTCCTCCTTGGTCTCCCGCCTCGCGCGGTTCCGTATCTCGATCTTCCGTTGCTCCAGGGCTGATCGCTCCTGCTTCAGTTTCGTCTCCTTCTCATCCAGCTGTTTCTCCTGTGCCATGAGCTGTGACGTAATCAGAATGACAACCAATAATATTCTAGCTGTCTCATTCAGTTCACTCAATAAGATCTACTGCTACATTGTTGAATAGTAAATAGACTGTGCTTGCCCACAAGCCGTTCTTTGAACATAGGTAAAATGGCCCCTTCGTGCGGGTGCATCTGGTAGAACTCTAATTTCATTTCATTTCATTTCATGCATTTATTTTGCAATGGATAGAAAATGTCAGATTTGTTTTGAAATTGCTGTAGAAATTAGCGGCAAAAAATTGAATGCATTTCCTCATTATTCCATTGTGTGCCACGATTATTTCCTTCCATGGGTATTTATGTGAAATTTACGTATATTTGACTCGTTGGCACAGAGGAACTTCTACAGTGACGTTAGTTCAAGAAACACAGAAATTATGTAGCATTCGCAGTTCGCAGAGCGTATTGCAAGTATTATACGGTGATCCTGAACTAAATCCTGCTGTATATCGATTTCAATTTCAATCTATTTTCATGTTTCTCATGAAAATGTCCCAAAAAGGTACAATAGTATGCAATATCAAATTACGTATAACAAATTAGGTGAAACTTTATCTGTTCATCATGAATGCCGACTACAGTAAATTTGATTTAAAAAGTAACATACAAGTGTGACGTATTCAATTATTATTTGAAGGTAGATGTATTGGTTTAACAACGTTACGTCCAGCACGTAATTATACTTCTAATGGCTATATCGAAAAAAACAATTCAGTACAGACAACACGATTTCGTTTTGGCAATTCTGCATAATGCATGACATAGGATTTGCAGTTTAGATTACACTTACATATCATATAGTTCAATTGTAGCATACTGACTAAAAAGGTCAACCTCCCGTTCACATTTTGAAGTAATGGCTATATATTCAGCAATTGTTTTTGTCGTCAATCACGATGTTTATTGATTGTCACTTCTATCAATTTACAGGGAATAAAACACTGGACGAACTATAAATTGTCAGCAAATATTACAGTCAAATAAAGACATAATCTCTACTAATATCATCGACATCAGAATCAGGAACATTGTTTTTTTTCAAACCTATGAAGATAACCCACCATTATTGATAATAATTATCATAGTGGTTCATCATGGTGTAGCCATAAATTATAGTATGCATGTTACATAATAAAGACGTGAATACGTTCTCTTACCTTCTGATGTTCTTCCTCTGCTGCATTCAGAGATGGTGGCTGATGCTGTGAGCATCGTCTCTGATGATGCCTTGGTAGAAACTCGAGGAGATCGTTGCTAAGAAACGACCGTTGCCATGGAAAATACGAGAATAAGTCGTCAAACGGGTCGTGCTGCCAAAAATCGTCCATGAGTGAATTGAGCTCAGTTACACCGACAGGAGGCGCTATACGAACTGATCTAAATCGTCATGGGTAGCAATGAGTAGAAACACGAATATTAATGTTATCAAAGAGACTGCTATGAAATAGACAAGGATTTTTTTATTTATTTTTTGTTTGTTCAGAGAACGAGTATCGTCTATAAGCGTTACAAGATACAGACCTAGGGCAGGGGTGTCATGGTGGGAATTTAGAATGCTAACATGTCTGGAGAATCTATTACAAAGAAATGTTAGGGTGGTACAGGTATGTTCGGAGATAGCTAGCTATAACTTGCTAACTATACATAGATAAATAGGTGTCATGGATAAATAGAAAGGTGGATAGATAGACAGATAGATAGATTTTATATACATATATATATATATATATATACATATATGAATGATAGGTAGATAGATAAAAAGATAGATGATACAGTACATTATATATGATTGACGGACAGAAAGAGAGAGAGAGAGAGAGAGAGAGAGAGGGAGAGATAGGGGATAAGCAAAAAAGACACACACACACGTATACACAAATACTTAGGATTATATTTTGCGAAAAAATGGGAGGGTCCCACCCAAGTAGGCCTATAGAAATTCAATATGTAATTATAAGGTGATACAACTGAATTGAAATGATTTCTATAACATTATCATTACTAAAAGTAAGAGGAACAAACTTTCTTAATATAATGTTGCCTTAAAAAACAAACAAACAAACAAAAAACAAACAAACAAACAAACAATCTTTGAACTTACCGCATGGGACCTGGATGGAGATTTATCCTCAGAGCATCACTGCCACCTATCATCAGGATACAACCGACAAGGACGGCTGCAAGCCTCAGACCATTTCTTCCCATCCTCAATCTCATCCTGATCGACGTTTATAGTATTCAGCGGAAGGATAAATTCCGTCTCAAAAAGGAACTATGAATGCGTCCACCGTAGAGGGGCGGGCAGGCGATATGACAGTATACAGTTCGTCCGTCGCAACTTCTCAAGGAGAGAATCAATTTTAAGAACACCACCCGGACTAGAGTCAGATTAGCACAAATTCACACAGTTAAAAGTTTTGTGGCGCAAAACCGCGTTTCCGTTGCCTTGGTAGAAAATATATTGCTCTGTAGAGGATGGTGTATTTTCTCCTAGATATGGTGCGAGAGAGATGAGAAACAGTTATGATGAGTTGATCTGATGTCTTTTTCGAGAGAGAAGCATGTATGAATTCAATGTGTATGTAGGGCAGAGTTTATATTCTTTGGTCTTTCTTTTGACACGTCAGCTAAACCGGTTTGTTTTCTTTCTCATTCCCTTCGTTTTCGTACACGTCACTCCTAAATTCCTGTCATATCTGCTCACTGTGATGATGTGTACTTTCGAGTTGAGTTGAAGACCATGATGCAAGTTTTCTTGTTGTTTTGGGTAAATTATGACGTAAGGCTCCTCAGAACACTTTACTCAATAATACGTACGGGCCGGGAGTGATGCAATCCCTGCTAGACTGACGGGACATCACCTCATGACGTCATCCACTTCATTGACAGACGTTGACCTACATGCAACCACGAGAGGGCGGACTATGTGAAGGCCGCGATTGAGTTGCCGTGGAGAATGCTCATTCAATGAGCTAATGAGACGTACAAACTCTTCCTTTTGTCAGCTCCTGAGGATTCTCAGAAGCCAGGACAGGGCAGCTTCTCATTCAGTGGCTGACGTACGTGTGATCAACCAAATTTCTTCATTTCTGTTAGTTTCACATACTGAATCATCGTTGCATTGTCCCACGCGTGTACTTTCGTGTTAGTTTATTAGCTACTAGTCTAGACCTACTGTACTGGGTGGGAGGGGTTACCTACCAGCATTGTAGCAAGCAGTGCAGTGCAGTGTGAGGACAACGCAAGTGTCGTGGAATATTATCAATGCACAATACTTTTCAGCGAAAGGATGCTAAGTAAATTTATAATACTGTCCTGTTTATGCCACAAAAACGCACCAGACTAACATTTGCATTGAATGTAGGCCTAGACTACCCCACCAACAAAAATATAGAAGTCTCTAGTCACTGTTTTACAGTAAATTTAGTCTATAGATCTAAATTAACCAGTGTTAACTGAGTTAGTGAGTAGGCCTAGCCTAGCTAGGCCCTAAATTAAATTTAGACCTCAAGTACCTGTGCTGTGATGATATGATTATTGATTGATTCATTGATACTGATAGGGTCCACAGTACAAAGGACCTTGTAGTTGTATGTAGACCTGTGACAGGTCTGCAAGTAAATTATTTAGGTAAAATTTAGTTGTGATTTTGGGACTGAGCGACATGTCTGATCTTGATAATGAGTGACTGGAGATGCAGTCAGGCAGTGTTAGATTTTATGTGTACAACTGTGTTTGTAGCATACCGTAGTGATAAAGAGGAAGTTAACCAGCAATCAAAAACAAATTACCACAAGAACCACAACTCTTGGCAGATAAATGATGTTCATTTTTATTTTTCTCATAGGAACCACACACATTGCAATGCGTTTTAAACTATAATTTGCATGGTATTATCCTTTTAAACTATGCAATGTTCATCTCTGTCGGTCATATCTTCTTCTTCTTTTCCTCCCTCCATTTATGTTGGAGATTGACAAGCGTGGGTTGCACATATGTGTTCAGTCAGGATTGTGAGCACCTTCTTATTAGATACATTTGTAGTTGATATATCACTCGGGCAGCAGAGTTTGATAGATTGACGTTCAGTCGATTAATATGGAGTTTGATAGATTGACGTTCAGTTGATTAATATGGAGTGTGATAGATTGACGTTCAGTCGATTAATATGGAATTTAAAGATAAAATGGAGGGAACACGCATCAGAATATTGTAATTAACAGACTGAGGGAGGTTAGGGTCATATGGTAAAAGTGTGGGATAAATAAATTGAAATAGAGTCTGGGTGCAATAGTCGTTGGAAGGAGAGGGATGGTCCAGTAGGAACTTTCTGTTCTGTTTGATAAATTCTTGGTGGATTCCAGTGGTGTAGCTGCAGGTACCTGTAGTAACAAAATGTACTATTGTCTCATCTCTCTCTTTGCATAGGAGGCATGTGGGGTCCACATCCTTCTCTATCTTGTGGAGTCTTTTTTGTAGCAGGTACGTGGATGTTAGGAGTTGGGCTCTTGCTGTCAGGGCCTGACGGATGATATGGGATGGAGGGTTTGAGGGGCAGAGTATCCTTGGGTTGTTGTAAGTCTAGTGTATCCAGAATGCAAGTGAGGGCTTGAGATTGATCTTTTCTCTGAGGTCCTTTTGTGTTGCTGTTTTGATTGTATTTTGAAGCGTTTCCATTGGGGGTATGGCATGAAACGGTTAATGAGATCGTTGAGCTCAGGCAGGTTGTATTTCATTAGAGTGAGCTTCAGAGTGGAGATGAATGGGGTGTTGCAGCTTACTGCAGGGAGAAAGGTACGTCGCTCAAACCTTGTGTGGTCTAGGTTGAGGGTTTGGCCAAGCAGTAGGAGTTTTTCATGATTGATTCATCATGAGATTTGGTTTAAGCCAGTGAGGAGATAGATACTTTCGTCTGCAGCTGAAAGGGATAGGCCGATTATCCTCTTGAAAAGATGTGTTTGCGCCCGGTCAAGTTTGGCAATCATGCTTATTGTTAGATGGTATATGGTCACCCCATAAAGCATGCAAGGGAGACAAAAAGTATTCTGTAAGTGTGCAGATCGTGTGGGGATAAGGCTTAGAGTATGGGCTGTCAACCCGAGAGAGGGCATAGAAGGTTTTGAGCCCTTTTGCGATGATAGTGTCTGTTGGGTCGAGCCGGGTCCCAGATTTCATAATCCCAAGATGCTCATCTCATCCATAGGAGGTCTTCTGTTCGATGATGGAGCCACTCATTGTCCGTTGCATTTGACTGTCGGATCTTTTCCCATTTATTACCACTATCACACTCTTTGAGGGGTTAATCTTATAGTGCCATCTGTCGGCATACATCTGCGTCACATTTAGCATCTCCTGCAGTTCTCTGGGAGTAGAGCTCAGTAATGCTACGTCATCCGCCAGAATGATGACTCCTGAATATCTGTTCAGTTTGTGTGCACACCAGCCTGAATAATTGAATTCTGGTGATACTGTTTTAGATTTTGGGAATATTCAAAATTATAGCATCACTGTGTGATGATCTCACATACATTGTAGCAAATGTTTGAGTGAATTTGTATAGAAAACTTTTCCTGAGCATCCAAAGATGATTCATTTTTCTGTATAAGATCATTTCTTCTTTATAAAATCTCACTTTACAAAACTCTCAATTAGATACTTGCCCTTCTTTTGAAGTAATCATAAGGTAAGGTAAGTTTGGTGCTGCATGTATTTGATTTTTTTCTTTCTTTTCTCCCATTGGTTTTGCAGGCTTTCTGAGACATAATGAAAGTGACGAATACAAACGGCAAGGAATCACAGCAGCAATCCTTTGAGAAGCCAAGCATTAACTATGAGGCCAAAATAAAAGTGCGGCGAATACCCAGCCAAAATGTTGTTCATCGATTGCGCCTTCGGGAAATCTACCGCCCCAAGAGGCTTTCACACTTCACACTCACAAGGTCTTTTCACCAGAACATCTTTCCCAATTTCACAATTGTCAATGTGGAGAAGCCACCATGCTTCTTACGCAAGTTTTCCCCCGATGGACGCTATTTCATTGCATTCTCCTCTGATCAGACATCGCTAGAGATTTACCGATTTGAAGGTCCTGCAGCTGCTGGAGATTTACTGCAAACGCTGAAACCAAAACAACCTGATGTGGTAGATGATGAGGCCCAGAGCATCCGTGGACATCTCTTTGAGCGATTCTTTGTGTTGCTACACACAGTAAACATTGCACCAAATGGTGAGCACTTGAATCGTGAATGCAGTCTGTTTACAGATGATGGGCGCTATGTCATCGTTGGATCTGCTGCTTACGTTCCAGATGAGCCCTATCCTCATTTCTATGATATGTACCGCAACAACGAGTCTGTCTCTCCAACTCATCGCTCGCCACTCGAAGATTACTCTCTACACCTGATTGATCTGCAACTTGGTGTTTTATGTGACACCAGGGCCTTTAAATGTGACAAGATCTTCTTGTCACACAATCAAGGACTCTACCTGTACAAGAACATTCTTGCAGTTCTCTCTGTCCAGCAGCAGACTATTCACATCTTTCAGGTCACTTCTGATGGGCATTTTCTGGACGTTCGGACAATCGGGCGATTCTGCCACGAGGACGATGCCCTGGCTGTGTCAATTCTTAGACACGAGGCTCCAGCAGCCTCCTCGTCAAATGAGAGACCCTTCCGCGATGAGTGCATCAATTCCCTGAAGCATAGATTACTGGTTTATTTGTGGAAGCGTGCACATAGAGAGGGAACGCCCAGTGCCATGAGGCACTTCTACCAACACTTTGACTTCTTCAGGTGGCTCCGTATGTGGAAGATGCAATTGCTTGATGAGGTGCACCTCTTAATCAAGTACGCAAGTGAGGATGTGGTGACGCTACGCATGACTGACCCCACCTCCCAGCCCTCTTTCTTTGTGGTGTACAACATGGTCACCACCGAAGTTGTCGCCGTCTTTGAGAATACATCGGAGGAGTTGCTGGAGCTGTTGGAGAACTTCTGTGACCTGTTTCGCAATGCGACGCTTCATGCCCACACACAGCTGACATGTTCTGCTTCTAGCAACGTGTATGCCAGACAGATTCAGCGCCGCTTCAAGCACACAATCATCAATGCAAAGTATGGAGGTCACATGGAAGCAGTCAAGAGACTCTTGGCTCAGTTGCCAATTAGTTCCCAGTCCTACAGCAGCAGTCCTTACTTAGACCTGTCCCTCTTCAGCTATGACGATAAATGGGTCTCAGTCATGGAGAGACCAAAGGCTTGTGGAGACTATCCCATCAGGTAAATTGGCCAAAATATTAAACATTGGTTTTATCACTACAGAATGTTCATGGTATGTTGAATAATCATGAAGTTTATTACTTGTGTGTACCAACATTTCTATTTCAGCTCTCAATTTACACAGCTCAGTTTTTTAGAAAGAATTGTTTGCATTTGAGGATATTGAATGCTGGCATTTTTTATTGATACTGATACTTTGTAGAAAGGGAGTTGCTTTCAGCCCTCGGGTTCTAAATTCTTATGTAAGAGTGTATGATGTTCTTAAATCACCTGGAAGGTACCTGTGTTTAACATGTCAAATGATTACAACCTTGAAAGAGTGATACTACCTCAAAACTTATCCAGAAATGATGCTCTAACATATAGAGATTTACAATTATACTCTTAGCTCTGGTCCATATAAACAGATGGTGTGTTGAAAGTGAACAATTTTAATTGAAGCTAAGATAGGAATGAATTATTTATTTGCCAGCATTTTCTTTGGCCATATTTCCAAGGTTTTATGCCCGTGACTCTGGTATCCTCAAGTGCAAGATTCATGCTGGCTTGGTTGGTCGTCCCTCTCCCCCCTCTGCACGGCGTCTGGTGGCCTTCACCTTTCATCCCTACGAGCCCTTTGCTATCTCGGTCCAGCGCACCAACACAGAGTATGTGGTCAACTTTCACGTCCGGCACCAACAGGCAGACTGATGCGATTTCAGCACAATCAAAGTGATTTTGCTAATCAGCTGTAGGGAGAAGGATACAACATGGACTACTCCAGTATATTACTTGAGAGACACTTATTTTATTCCATTTCTGTACTAAAGGTGGAGTGATAAAGAGGCAGCACATTTTTTTTTTTTTTTTTTTTTGCCTCTTGAGTGGCTGAGATGATTGTTCCCTTAGACAGTCATGACAGTATAACTAAAAGTTTGTCACTTTCTTGCCCATAATTATGATTTTATAAGCATCACTTTGGCATTGTTAGCATGCCGAGAGGGAACAGAACATACTCAGTATCATTCTTTCATTCATCCTCCCAAGTACATCTCGCATATTTTTGTTTGTTGTTTTGTTTTCTTGTTTTTTCTCTTAACAGGTCATGCCCTATTTCTTTGACTAACAAGAGATGGTGTAGTTATTCTTCCTTCAAAAACCCCCAAACAAACCTTTGTTGAAAAAATGTGCAATTGGGAAGTAATTGAAGTGTATAAATCATGCACTCCTTTTCTTTGTCCATGATATGCCAAATCTAGACATACGGGCCCGAATTCATGAAGGTGGTACAATTGAAACCATTGCTGAAACCATGGACAATTTGTCTGGAGCGCCAAGTGTCGCATGGCCTACTTCATTACGAAATCGGTCATTTTGTTGACTGATTTCGTAATGAAATAGGCCATGCGACACTTGGCACTCCATACAAATTATCCATGGTTTAAACCATGGTTTCAATTGTACCACCTTCATGAATTCTGGCCTATGGGGTGGTGGTGATGGGGGAAGGGGGGAGTGATGTCTGGATGATAGGGACAACATTATAAATCACAAGCCAGAGACATTCTCACTAAGATTCATGATCACCAACTGTAATAGTAATATTACTGCATGGCAGTTTGCATTGTCCATTGGTAAGATGTTTGCCATTTGGGCAGGCTTTCACCCGAGTAGCTCTCTGGACCACTATCCAAGAATTCTCTTGTGTTCAGATGTAAACAGGATGCCAGTTGTGTTAGGTAAGGGTAAACTTTCGATAGTGACTGTGTTTCCCTGCAGGGCATTTGTCAGATGATGAAAAAGTGTCTTTACCATGTATAATTTTACTAAAATCACAGTTTGTCAATTCTTCAGCAGCGCGATCATATCACTGTGTCATTCTGTTGATGCATTTGTACACAAGCCCTTCAATAGAGCAGTTGTTTGGGCTCAATGGAAATTAAGAATATGAAATGAGACATTCCCTTGGTTGCCTGCTTCTAAACATTCAATGATTCCGTGGTGGTCATGTAAAACAACTTTCAAATCAAATCAATAGCAAACTTAAAGGGACATTCCAGACAATTTGTATGGTTTATATTATGTAGTAAATTAATTGGTACTAGTTCCGTGTATGGGTTTGTTGTGGTCCTTGAGCAGACAAGCCAATACTTGTACATTAGATAACACTGAACAAGGATGATCAAATAGGAAGAATCACATATTGTAGCAGTGTAATTCCATTACAAAACCACTTTGCTGAACAAATTCACCTGTGTAGAATTTATGCATGCTTTCTTCTTTAATTCTGCTTCCATGAGCATTCAATTATGCATTCTTATGTGAAGCTGCTATGTAATCATCCTTGTTCACTGTGACTTGTTATGAATAAAAAAAAAAAAAAGTCTTATTCCGTATCCCAATCACTGCAACTTCTGTACCTCTGCATCCAGTATGACCAAGTTATGCATTGCAGATATTAAAATGCAAAGGTGTGAAAATCATCCAGAGGTCTCCTTTAATGAAAATTTGACAGTCTAGGCAAATTCTTATAGCAGTATTCGGGTCATTTTCAGACAGTGTGCTCTTACACATTTGATGTCCACTATTAGTAGCTCTCTATGTGGCTCTCAGTAAACACAAATTACGGTACGCTTGATTTCAGTAGAAGACCATGCATGCAAACCATTGAAACTGTTATTGTGGTATGCATGTGAAGGTACTGAGAGTTTAGGTACACATATTTTGTGTGTCCACACTGTAACCAGCCTTTTCATCCATAGCGCCCTCTAGTGTTGAGATTGTGTTGACAGCTATTGATTTCAGTTTGTGATAGGTGATTTTTGTAAGACAGCCACAAAATGTAATTCATTGTCTAACATTCTTCATTTTTCATTTGAATGAAACAGAGGGATGAATGTAGAGAATAAGGAGTAGAAGGGGGAATGTAGATTTCTATTCCTCTGTCCCTTTATTTTCTTCAGAGAAAGTGAAATTTAGAAATGAAATACATGTAGTGTTATGAATTCTGGATACATGATGTACCTGTGTCCCTCCATCAGTGTAAACATACCAATAAGAAGTCCTGAAGATTGGATATTGATGCTTTCCATCCAACTGCCCATAGAAGAAAAAAAAAAAAATGGACACTCCTTCTTCCCTGCCAAATCAAGGAAACCAAAATGTAATTAGCGTAGAAGTCTTTGTGACTCTACTGAAAACAGGATTTCAATTATCTATTGTGTAGTGGGATTACTTTTCAACCAACCATCAGATTTCATTTGCTGTATACATGCAGGGTGTTGCCTGGAGGCTATTAAATCAAAACATACTCAAGATCTTGAGTAAGTCAGTGATGGAGGGGGAAGGGGAGTGCACCGAGGGCCTCTTTAATTTTTGTTAAAGCAAAAAGAAATGAAAAGAAAGATATGGGGGGGGGGTGTGTGCGCCTCCCTTTAATTTTGTAAAGGTGCCTCCCCTTTACGAAATTCCTGGATCAAGCCCTGGTAGTATTGAAAATCCTCAATCGAGATCAGTACATGCACATTTGATGTTAAAGTGCACAAATTTGTATTTTCTATGTTCTGTTTGTTTTGTTTCATATCTATGTTTCTTGTTTGTATGTGATACAATTTTTGTAAACAATATAAACCAACAATGGCACTTGTCATAGATTATTAGTATATGAGAAGATACAAGATATGATAATAAAAACAGTGAACAACCAAAATGGATTGATGTGCCCTCTCACGTCATTGGTTTTCATATTTTCTTCTATACCAAAGTGCTAACAAGCTGTGCTAAAAAATAAGGATGTACAGTTTTTGTTTTACCATTTCATTATTCCAACTCCATAGACTACATACCGGTACATTAAGAAACAACAACAGCTCAAACTATGGAGAAAAATTTCCTGATCGTCTTAGAATGTCCTTAGTTATGTTAACCCTAGTTATATGTCCCACCATATCCCTGTGTTTAGACTGTGATTTGAAGGGAGCACTACAATCGTGGACTAGCTGTCATCACAGGTTGGATCTAGGTACATGTGAAGGTATACTCTCTAGCTCCACCAAGCAGCTCATTTCCACCCACTCTTTACACGCATGCTAATAAAAATCGCCCAATTTACTATATATTCCCTTGTAATATTCCCCTGTAAAACCTTTTGTTTACATTGTCAGCTTCCACCTGCGCAGCGCCTCGCCCAGCACATCACGCGCTTTGTGCGCATATGCAAACCTCGTACGCGCTGCGGCGCAGCTTGAACTTCTAAGTTCATTGACCCTTCCTGCAAAAAGATACAAAATCCTTTAAAAATCCCAGATTCAATGCCAAAATTGAATTATCTCTCCCTTGTGTCACTATCAACTTTTCCTGCAAGTTTTGTTAAAATCCGTTAAATTCTCAACTTTTTTAGTTACATTGGCATTGCAAACAGACAAACCAACCCCGATCCCACTTTTTGTCCTAAGTTCCTTGAAGAAATGTCAATCCCAGTACACTGTGAGTGTAGTCAATGCCAAAAAATCATGAGGAAACAGCTTGTGCTTCTCGCGCTAAGTTCTGCGCACGCACGACGACGATGCAAGGTCGGTGATGTTTACATCTATTGCGTAGTGCGCTCATTCATCGCGCGACGCGTTTGTAAAATAATGGTTGGACGAGTTGTTCCGTAACACGATACGAGCTAGACAAGGGTGAATGGGCGCTGTTGCTATTCTCGAACATGATTGGCCAGTCGAATTTTTTCTTTCAAACGACGCGGTTCAGTGATCCTCGTGTGTGTGGATGCTACAATTTCGGAGTAAGTACACTCAGATATTCATAATTTCTTCCTCATCGGTTTTCTGAGATTATATATTCTATCCTATAAAATTAATCGCTAGCGTTGATACTGAATGTTTGATCTTTTATGACGATTTCAAGCGTACCGAATTAGGTCGTACGTCACAAACATACCAAGCGTAGTATTGCTCGAACGTCACAAATACATCACCCGCTAGCTCCATATCTCACAACATTGCATGCGGCACGGTGAAAGAGCCGGGTGGATGCGTGGGTGGTGCGTTGTGTGTTGTGGTCAGTACAGTGCATGCAGTGAATGCCGGTGATGTGTACACAGAGAAGCGCCTTCGTGCTGTCCAGATAGCGTGAGAAAATAAGGAAATACAGACATAGAAATATACATCTAGAAGGTGGCGACGAAGATTTCAGACACTTGCAATTTGCAAATTCGAATGATTAATTGATATTGCAGCAGTCCGTGCAGTGGGAGGAGACAGTACAAGTAAAAAGTAAGAAAAACATTTATTTTTCAGAGGGAGGGCGTTTGCTTTTGGATGTAATACTAATACAGGTAGTCCAGTAGACAGAGAGGCAGCAAAACAACACACATCGTGATTCTCGTGAATCCATTGATAGGCGGGATCACTTTTCTCCTCTCATATAGCTTGTGCAGTCTCCCTTGTTTAACCTAGAATTCTACATTCTGCTCTACTACTACGGTACTACAGAGTGTTGACTGAAAGATCGGTCTGTATCTGTCCGTCGGGGAATGTTCCGCGGAGACTGCGTCTGGCTTCATGGATCCCCTCCGTATACATCTATGGAGGACAGCGTTAATGGCAAAATATAAAAAGAGTCCTCCGGACAGACGGATCTTTCTGTCTATACAGAGGGTAACATCTATGTGGTAATAACCAGTTCATCAATATGGAACAAGATCCCCTGCTCCCTGGTGGTAGCTGGCTTAATATTGTTGGAGTGACGTTAGACAACTGAAGTTTGCCCCTCTTTACTGGACTTCAGTAATTGAAAATTAGAATCAGATTCCTTTCATAGGCTGGTATTAATTATTGGGCTCCACAGTACCACTACCAGTATACCAGCCTATGGAAAGAGGCAGGCTCTTCACACCATTTTATTTCCCAAAATAATGGAATTTGAAACTTCTTTAAAATGGAGGGGAAATTGATTTCTACTGTACTAGTGAAGTCATTAGAACCCCCAACATTTCTCAACCAGGCATTTAAATTCTCACTCTCTATGGATGCTTGAGTGACCAGCACCTTGTCATACTCATAGTTAATGTTTACGCATAGACATCGTATGTTTCAATCAAACCACATCGTATCACTGAAATTCTATGAAATTCCCCTCGCGTAAGAAAAAATGCAGAAGATTCAAATGGAACCAAAATTCAGTGATTGATACCGGAAATTTGCAGCTGTTGTTGTCACACTGGCTATATTCTTTTTCAAATGACTTCAACCATGCATTATTTTGTGACATTTGCAAAAGAACCTATTCAAATAGCTTGGCCAGGTTTAAACTTTAGGGAGTTAATATTCATACTACAGCAGCAGCAATGCAGTATTACATGTAGGTACAAAACAGTCATTTTTCATCTTGAGTGTTAATAATATACTCTCCTTTGTTTAAGCTTGTTCTGGCACAATTAAATGTTTGTGTGTATGTTTGCAAATTTCTGTGAGGCTGCTGAAAATGGAAGTTCTGCATGCTTAATGAAAGTGTAACATGGCAATGAAAGTGTTCAAGTGAAACTTTTTTTTTCTTTTTTGTTTTGTTCATGCCCCGCCTGGAGTTCTCGTCAGTGATAGTGGGCAAGTTTTACACTTAGGTAGCATAGTACACAATGTATATTGATAGGGTATGTGTGCTTGTTGTGATTTTGCACCTGACTTATGACAAAAATTGATGTTAACTGATCTGCTCTCATCCCAAAGGGAGGATATGCGCCAGGCTCAATAATGCACAATTTGCAAAAGTGAATCATCTGATGCAGATATTTTACTACAGCATTGAACAATACCAAACCTTGTTTTGTGTATTCACTGCATAACTGTTTTAATATGGTGTGACTATAATACACCTTTGTATCAACATGTACATGTACAAAACTACAATGTACTGGTGACAATTCTGATATAACGATATTATTCCAATGTCTTCTACATCAGGTAGGTGTAATACATCAATAAAAAAATTTGTCTTTCTGTTTACTTATTGCATTATCTTTTCAGTCTTAGCCACAGATTTGAGCTTGAAATGGAACATATCACCGTTGCATACAAAACAAAACAAAACAAAACAAGCCAGCAATGCTTACAAAATCTACCATCAGTAGTACTACTAGTACAATGTACATGTGTATTAGGAGCAAATAGCCCAGATCCCCAGGGAAACCTGGATGATTAAGTTTGTGTCCCCCTCTCTTCCCCCTACCGTCTCATCTTGTCTGAAAGATGAGTGTACAAGACACAAGGGCACCAAGAACATCCTTTGCTCAAATTAGTCATGACTTGTGGGAGGTTGTTGAGAGTGGAAAATATGCTCAAAGTACACATGTTTTCCCAAAGCAAGAAGTTAGTAACTTAATCCCTTGAGGTTACTGGTGAATTTCCTATTAACAGCTTCTCTTAATACCTTGATTGATCAGGCAGTGTGCAAGTGATTACCGTCCTACAGTCTGCTATGCTTCTCTTTTCAAAACAAAACAAAGCAAAGTGATATTTTGATTTTTGTTTCTGAAGCATGGTACAAATATATGCATAAAACATTGGTCACCTGTTCTTGATTTTCATCATACTGTTGTACACCAGTTAACTAGTTATCAAAATATGATATTGCAGATGTCCCAACAACACATCAACATAAAAATAGGTTTGATCAATTTGATTAAAGAAAAACAACAACAACAAAACTTTATTGCACCACTATTTGGATTATTTAAATGCATACCCAAATTTAGTTTGGATTGATAGTGCAAATTGAAACTAAATTAACATTCTATGATTCTTTCTTGAGAAAGTTCAGGAAATTTGTCAGGGGAAGAAAGTACTGTACATTTTCTCTGATGTCAGACAGATGTTACTTGCTTTTTTAATAGCCAAGTGCATTGGTATTAAAATGGTTGTGCAGTATTAAGTTGTACTCAGTTACTGCATGCACTAACAGCGTGATATTCAGTTTTGTCTTCATTTTCATCAGCTAGGGTGACATTAGTTGCACTCAAAGAGTACAGAGTACAAACTGAACAATGAACTCGTACAATATGCAGACGTTCTCTGTCTACATTGCTTGCATTGCATACAGATTTGTACGTGAACTTTTGCAGGTGTGGTGTGTGTGCATGTGTTAGCCTTCAGTACAACATGTATAATTGCATCCTGTCAGTGATCTTTTTACAATTATAATATCAAAATCTTCCCCAAGTGTTTCGGAAAGAAGTATTCTGATGGAAGTCAGTTGAGAGGAGATTTTGCTGGTAACTTTTCTCTGTATTGTCAATCTGTAGAAAGTAAGGAGTGGCAAAATTGTTGCTAACATTTAACAGTCGCTAATAATGGCCACATGTGTTTCACAAACACTTTCGCAAACATTCGCTGAAGTGTTGCTAATTGTCGCTAAACATCGCTAAAAGTCGCTAACTGTCACTAAGGCTGCGTTCACATAGAAGTATTCGATATTCGGTATTTGCTATTCGCTATTCGCTATTCGAGCACCGAATACACCATCACCCGCACCGTCAACTCACCATCCCATGTAGTGAGGATTTCTTCCTCCTATACATCGCAGCAAATCTTATTAACAATTTCTAAACTGCATCAGAATGTCAGTCTACATGCTTATTTTTGCTGAAGGTCAAATCCAGACCAAAATTGTCATTATTTCATAAACGAGAGACGGTATACGCTGCAAGAAAATCGAACAAGCTCGATTCCCACTTTGCTACACTTTTCGCAGCTATTCGGTACTTTCGAATAGTGCCCTCTTACACGTATGTGAACCGCTGTGTGGAAATCCTATCGTTCGATTCAAGCTATTCGCGTGCCCTCGAAAAACGAGCCCGAATACCCGAATAGTATACTTCTATGTGAACGCAGCCTAATGGCAGAAGCGAACCTTGATTTTTCGCAAACATTCGTCTGAAAAGTTGGCGAATCTCAAATTCGCTACATTCGCAAACGTTCGCCGCTCAATGAGATACCAGCTTAACAGTAGAAACCAGCTGATAGCATTGTTTGAATCCGCCACAATAGCTACTCAAGATGGCGTGGCCTTCACTTCGCTACGCCTGAGAGGGTACAAAGTCGATAGTGTGGTGCCTTGGACTGACAGGAGCAGGTCTTGGAGTCTCTTCTTCAGCACTTTGAAAAGGATTCATTGATTTTTTTTTCTTTTAACCTCTATGGGTTGATCAGCCAGCTGTTATGTGCTGGGTATGGGTTAACTTAAGTATGATCTTCAACTTTGATGTGACTTTGTGACGGAAGAGCCTTAGGTCTAAACACATCATGTCGCTTATCACCAGGTGACCTTTTGCTGATAAGGCTGTACTGATATCAACAGAGTGTTAAATACTCCCTCACTAGCTTTGCACACTATTTCAAAGTGGGGTGGTCATGTATGATTGAGGAGACATGCCCAGGTAGCAATTATTTCAACGGAAGATAATTTTTCTGTGGCTTCTTCAAGTCTGAAAGAGTTTGTGCCAGCAAAGTACAGTTAGCAAACTGTATCATCTGTAAGTATCAATACAATTCTCATCAGTTGATGTGCATGATACACGACCTGTATATTGGAAAATTTTGCTACAAAAAGAGAACTTCATTTGGGAGAGACTGTTGCACTGATTTTGATGCTGACAAAATTTTCAATCAATGTGTGTAACTTGATTTCACATCAAAAAACAAAAAACAAAAACAAAAACAATAGTTGAATTGATTTGACTATAGAGCTACATGTAATTAAATGTCTGAAAATTGAGAGTAGTACAGTTGTATCTTATTGCACTGCTTTTACCATTTGACTGCCTTGTGTTTGAATGTGCATACAGATCGAGGCCGAGGTATATTAATCCTTTGAACATTGCCTCATATGTTTAACTTAAAGCCTGAAACGTTTTTCCCCAATTTCATAATTTGTACTTGAATGATAAAGAGATACAGCAGGTCCTGTGTGGTATGATAATGAAATCACAGAGATTTATATCTACATGTAGCAGTAGGATATGAGCATTAAAGAAGAAATAATTTTTGTAAGGAATATTCTATATTATGCCTACTATTTTGCAAGAGAATTCATTGTTTAGGTGATCCAAAGATGATCTTTTGTCGATTCCTACAAAAAAATGTCATAGTTACTATGTATTGATTTCAACTGCTATTGATTATTTTCTCAGTATTTGCAGACTGTCTGATTTTCCATAGATCTTATCAACTGATTTTTAAAATTGTTGTTACCTGCGGAGTGCAGTCTCTTTGAAGTCTTCATGTGCCATCCAGAATTTTCCATTGTTTAGATTTAAGGCTTGAAAACAAATCCATCTGTTATGACTGGAGAGGAGTCTGCCAGGTGATATATCAGTAGACACATAATGTAATGTAAGCTTAACACTTCACATTACTCTGGATATGTAGATTCCACATATGAGCATTAAATTGTGGCTTGATGATGTGGGCAGCTTGAAGGAGGAAGCCAATTAGAATGCAGAGGCACTGAATCAGGGCAAGCAAAAATATTTCTTCGTCTTGCAGGCAAGGGCATTTGAATGGGCAAGGTACTCTTTATTGCACTTGCCAAGCAGTAAATTTTACTTGCCTCAGGAAACTGGACAAAAGGAATTTGTACAGGATCCTGTGTGTACAAATGTACTGAATTCGTGCGTAAAACTTTAAGGTGTCGTATGACTTGTATCTGTATCTAAGGTCTTCCAGTAAGTTTACAAATCTGAACAGATTAGAAGCTTTTATTAAAATGGCCCAGTTGAGGACGGTTTGATTTGCTACAACACATATTTTCCCATAGATGCTTGCCCGAGTATACCTGGTACTCGTCCTCAACGGGTGTAACAATTATGAATACAACAGTAGATTGTGTTTCTTTAAATTGTAATGAGAGTAATTTGCATTTGGGAGGGACAGGGACCATTTTCAAGCAAGAGGTACTGTACGTTTGTGCAGCTAGACATTGTACATTGTATTCAACATCACAGGCTTTCAACCAAGGGGTACATTCTGCATCAAAATTGCATGATTTCATTGTTACAATTTGTATTTGGCCCGATGCTCATGCACCATTAAGGCATTGTTTGAACCCAGACATGGGCAAATACTGGTGTAACCAATCCATTATCACCCCCCCCCCCCAAAAAAAAAAAAAAAAAAAAAAATGTTTTCTGTAATTTGCTACAAGTAAGGAAACACAATGCCCTTGAAAAGGAAAATGAGACATAACATACAAACAAGAGATACTGTAATGCAGCCTACCACAAGGATGGCTCCAAGAGACATGTGTCATTCAAGGGGTACATTTACAATTAAACAAATTGTAGGCCCTAATGGATGGTTCCCTACAGTTGTACTCTGCGTACTGAAGATGGGGGTAAAGATGACTTTCAGAGAACTATCACTGATCACTATCTTTGAAGGAGATGCTGGTATGTCTTGCTTGCTGTCCAGCAGACAGACAATTAAGAACACCAAACAAATTTGAAGGATTACTACTGTATCCAACACGTTTTCTCCCAAATATGCAGTGCAAATTTTTAAGCGTAATGTTATTAACCCTTCCCCCGCCCCAGCCAAGTGTTCTATTTATTAAAAATCATCTGATGTAACATGTACTCTGCAATTTACTTCACTTGTCTTGTGGGTACATTTTGTATACGATGTCTACACTTTGTGTGTTAAAAGTGTACACCAGAAGTGTGCAGGTAGAATTCTTCAATTACACACTAAAGGTACTTCTTCAGTTATACTCTAAAGGTAGGCTCTATGCAAAGGGGGGGGGGGGGGGGGGGAGGGATTAAGTCGGAAGTGGAAATTAGGCTGTGATTAAACGTTACGACACCCAGTTTATTTCACAACCAAAGAATTCTACGGGCATATTAAAGTGAAAAGAAAAAATAGAAACTAAGAAATTTACCCTTGTCATTATGTGAAGGTTGTCCAAAAGCATCAGCCAAAAAATTGAGGGTGGTATCACAGACAGTGCTAGACAGATACTGACAGAAAAATGACAGTTCAAGAATATAAATGCTACCCTTCTCTGCTGTCACTCATTAAAGAGGAAATCAACATCATTTCAAAGCAAATTATTTGTGACTGAAATGTACAGTGTAGTTACTTTAGGGCAATAGATTCTGACAGATTTTATTTTCAGCAGGTGCAAGTGTATGGGTTAGATGTGTATAGGAAACGATTGTAAACAGCGATTCGTTCTAGGCAAGATTCATAGGAATTAGGCCTTTTTGTAAAAAGGGTCACTGCCAAACCACATTCTGCCTGTAATAGAAACAATATTGATAATGCAAACTCCATAGAAAAAGACTGAAAAATGAAGATGAGGATGACATTTACAGTTGTTGGGACAGCTTTTAGATAAATTGCTAATTGCATTTTGTGTATGTATTTTGAGCTGAAATTTGATACAGGTTTCAGGGCATTTGCACATAACTGTTTTTCCCACTAGCTCTAATTGGAAAAGGCTCTATGCTATTAATAGTCATACATGTACACTGTAAGTGCCTATTCATTTTAGTCACCTGATAAATTGAGTTTTAGTTTCTCTGGGGAAGCATGCATCATAATGATAGTTTGTGGCATCCCTCATCTTTCTCTCTTACTAAAATAGTTTTGACTAGAATTGATGAATTGCGGAGGGCTTTTAAGACGAGACTCTAGAATATTCACATAACCCTTATGGCCTTCCTGTCTCACATCCACTTATTGTGTACATTGACACTGGTACCATGTGTCAATTTTCGGGGTGTGTATTTACAACTATGTACACTAGGTATGACACTGGTACATTGTGTCAGTTTTGGTGTGTATTTACAACTGTGTACAAATGTAGGTACATTAGTGTACAAACATGTACGCTGACACTGGTACCATGTGTCAGTTTGGGTGTATCACTGTGTAGGTATGATACTGGTACAATGTGTTAGTTTTGGTGTATATCTTGTACAGCTGTGTTGGTTCGAGCTATGTCTTTCAATGATTCAAAGACAGTCACTGGTATCTCTTGTGTACAATACAATAACACATACCTGCACATGTTTGCCACACTCAGTATTGCAACTGGGTAATGTGCTTAGGTCCCCCTACACCCCCACTCCCCCCCCCCCCCCCCCCCCCTTCCTGGGGCTGTCTGGGACTGCCTGGGGTACAGGGGCTGACAAGCGGAGGAAATGAGGTTGTGAAAGTCAAGTGTAAGTCACTTTACAATTCAGCACACCAACTCTCCTCTGTCACATGGGTAGACCCGTGGATGCATTACAATTGTTCAATTGGTTTCAATTCATAATGACTTGCCAACCAGTAAACGTATCACTGATGCCTCCATTGACTTTGAGAGTTCTGTCTGATTTTGTGCAGATTTGATAAATCAAACCAGCTCCATCTACAGGATATGTGTAGCTTTCCCCAACATATCTAGTGAAGAAATCCAGAGGTGTGAATTGAATTCTGACAAGGTGATAATCTATTCGGCGAAATTCCCCAGGACTTGATGGATCAACCCTCTCCCTACCTCCACCTATCAAACCCTTCACCCCCAACCCCCCCCCCCCCCCCCCGCAAATTATCCCACCTCTATTGACCCCTTCTTGTCTTCAACCTTCTTGCCTCACCCCTTAGTTCCCTTGTCCTCTTTTGTTATCCCTTGTGTGTGTTTCTTGTTGCCAGTGTAAGAGATTTAGCTGGACAGTATCATTTTTATCACAAAGGTTGGTATGACTGGCAATACATTGTACATATATCACAGATCCCTGTATCCCATTGGAAAACACTCATATTTAACAGGCCCTTGCAAGCAGCCTAATCTGGGAAAAAATATTAACGGTTATATGGACCTCTTTCAGCCACCCAACCACCTGTATCGTACATATTGCTTCGGTGCACATACAGATAGATGTATTCGCTGATGGACAATTCTATTTTGCAAACCTGCACTAGCTGTGTCTTTATTTTAATGTATTGTGGTGGGCAACTAATGGAAATCAATTTAATCCAAAAAATTATAATATTTGGGGATTGGTTCTCTTAAACAAGGATAATACAGGGTAAAGGAGTGAGGGATGAGGGGAAGATAGATTGCATGGTAGAGTTGGGTAAGGGGTAACTCCTTTACCCCCTCAACCTTGCCCCTGCAGTGTTGGTAGAGGAAAATGATGATAAGTAAGGCACGCATTCTGCCACATGCCTGTTATGACACGTGACACTCTTCAATTTGATAGATATTTTGGGAAGAATTAGGCTGGTAAACTTTCTTTCACCTCATGATTCAGTGTTTAGTCATTATAAGAAGAGGGCCCAGAGGACCCGTCAGGATATCTTATCTTGATTTGAAAATGGGGGGGGGGGGGGGGGGGGGGGGGATCGAGGGGGTACTCCTGACTTGCCAAGGGTGGAACGTCTTTTAATCAAAATCAGGGAAGGGAAGAGGTAAAGATGATGTGAATGGTTTAACCTTGGTGGAAGACTGGTTTCATCATTGTGTGTGTGTGTGTGTGTGTGTGTGTATGTGTGTGTATGTGAATCTCCGAGAGACTTTCAAAAGGATGACATCATTGCCTGGTCTAATTTGCATAATTGATTGTTCAATACAATTTCATTCAAGTCATTTTTATTCCACATGCTTAAAAAAAGTATCAAGTTTGCAAGGAAAACAGACGAGACTATTTTTTTTTTTCGAGTGAAAGCACTGTGTAGCAAAAGCAGGTAAAATTTTAAATGTCTAAGTTCTTGCATTCTATACTCGGATTTAGAAGAAACTCGCTGTTAATATCGTGCTGTACTCTTTTTTATAGAGTCAACTGGCATTAATGAAGTGGAGTTTACCTTTAACGTTAGTGCTTGTGACTGGTAATTCATTATTTTGTGAGACATTTATTTGGGGCATTGGAGGGATGCAAAGGTCTATGGTTCTGGATGTGTGCAGTATCGGAGTATTCACGGTACACCATTAATTAGGATTGGCTCTCTGACATGAATTTGTCCTCGTCCTGCGGCTGGTATGCTAATGAGTGTCATTGATCGTCATGGTAACCATACTGTCATTGAAATGGGATCGGTGGCAGGACATTAATGTTTGATAGAAACAAGGAATCAGACACCTTTTTGCAATGTTCAAATGAGACGAATGGATGATATGAAGAAAGGGGTACAATTTGTAGTTCCTACTTTACAGTATAGTGTGCACAACTACAAACACCGTGTTTGAATATGTATATTCTTTATACTCATGTGAAGATTAGCAATGGTACCAGTATATTGATTTACTCCGATTTAGCTGAAAATGATCTTGAATGAAAGAAGAAGAAAGAAAAAAGGGAGATAGAATTTTGCACTCTCATGTGACAAAATTGTAGCATTAGAACAATTTCTCTTCCTCAAAAGATGCAGCTCAGTAAACTTGGATGGTGCATGGCAACAGTGCCTTCTGATCTGTGCTATGAATGTTTTCATCAGTGGAAGGATACAAAACATTTCCACATTCCTACAGTAGTGTTGCGTGCTATTCAATTTTAATGTCTCGATAGGACAGTTGCCATTTCATGACATTGCAGTATTTACTTGACATCACGCTGGTGGGCTGGGCACCTCACTCTCCTACACTACAGTATGCCATGTATTCTACCGGCAGTCCTATTGATTAGACAAATCTTGTTATGGCAGAAAGCTTTCCCCTCTCCCAAGTCTTGATTCAGTCTCTTCTCGAGTGTTATGTGGGGCCCCTCCTTCTTGCTAGGTTCATATGATTACAGTATGTTTTACACTGGAGATACAATTTTGTACTGTGCAAGATGATGGAAGAGAAGAGAGAGAGGGGGAGACAGGGATCACAAGTGAGAGATGGATAGATGGATGAATAGATGATAGATTGATAGATGGGTGGATGGATGAAGCGATACAGCTGTTGGTATAGTGTAGATGGATGAATGGATGAATGGTCGATGAATGGCTTTTGATAGAAAGATAGATAGATGGATTGATGGATAGATGTACTGAAAAAAATTGGAAAGAAGAGAGGAAAGATTTCAATGATAAATATTAAAATAGTGCTCTTTTGTATAGGTGCATACATTATGAAACAAAGTATTGTAAACCTGATGAGGACTGTCTAAGAAATTTTTTATAAAGCAGTCATATTGTTCACCTTATGGTGATAAAGATGTCTTCCTTCACGAGTGCATTCTAGTATAGGCCCTATAGTTTGTAGGTCTGGCTGTAGTATCACAAGATTATGCCAAATGAGGACAAAAAATGTATACAAGTTAATTGTAGTTGATAAGGATGCACACATGTAGGTTGTATGTATTGCAGTGTCAAATCAACCCTTTCCCTGCTACAAGTGCTAGAAGTTTTCACCATTGTTGGAAAGGAAGGAAGTGTGAAATTTTGTGATAATAGATAATTGAAACAAACACACATGCACACATATGTAGGCCTATTAAGTATGGCATTATGAGTGAAAGTGGCTTCATTTGGATTTATTGAAAAATTCCAAGAATGTAGGAACCAAAGATGGGGTGATTTTAAGCTTTTGTGCTATTATGTGTACATACAGCTGTATGTACAAAATACCTTGTATGCATTGCTGAGGTATTCTTGGCGATTTTATACACTCCTCATACAAGTTGTATGGGGAAATAATCACTGATGTGAACATCCCTTTTACTGGGAAAAGGACAATTCAGATAAAAAGGAGTACTTACTCTGAAAAAGTTTGTTCACCCCCAGCAGCCTTGTCATTATGGCTTGCGGTATGGTGTGATGTGGATAGTCTTGCAAAAGAGTCCTTTTGTATCTGTTGAGCCCGGCAGTGTGAAAAGTTAAATTGTATGGAATGATTTTTACTTTGATGGAAAAATAGACTTTATAGTTATTGGTGAAATTAGTGATCAAAACAGCATGTTCTCTTTCGTACAATCAGTGCGTCTGATGTACATGTACAATTTCTGTTCAACTGCAGACTGAATGATGCAGACTGGACTTGTACAAGTAAGCAGCCTTTATGTAATTCAAGTGGCACCATTCTTCAGATGGTATTGTTCTCGTTATTGTCAATTGGACATTCGTGACCACCATGACTTTGTCTTCTGTGTCAAGCACATACGGCATGGTGTAAAAAGAAAACTGTTTTAACTTCAGTAGAAAATATTGAAACAACTCTGTTGTGCAATGCATGACAGCCCAGATGTTGTCTCTGTGCAAAAAGAACATTGAATGTAGATCCTACAACTTGTATGCCATTGGATTATCATGGAAAGTACACCGTTTCTTGAAGAAGATTTGTTTTGCCTTGAGCATTACGCATTAGATGTCAGGTTTCCCAAAGACACTGGTATGCAATTTCTGCAACACTCATTATTCTAAATCAGAAAAAACAAAAACAAACTTGTAATACAATGTACAAAACTGTACATGTGTCTAGGCTTTGACTAATGAGCACAGTAATCATTTACCTCAAAACTCTGGAAGAAAGACTATTCAGTTGTGTGCACTAAGCCAAAGAAAAGGCTGTGTGTAGTCTGTCCATGTCAAGTTTGTGTGCTTTCTGCTGATACACACAAGCAGATGTTTATATTAGATTGCAGCTGATATTAATATTAATGAGGTCATCACTCATTCATTGGGGTCAGACACGTGTCCTGTTGTCCACGTTTCTCTAAAGCTATGCCGGATCTGATTCAGTGGTAATAGTGATTTGCTTGGATGGGTCTGTTTTTTAACACTGGTCAGTATATTACATGTGTGTCTATCTGTGGTGAGTCCTGAATGGGCGGTTGAATCTTCTGTTGAGAAATCTGGTGAAAGCAGAATTGGCGTGCTTTATATACAGGCAGGTTTTGTGCCTTTTGGATCATCAAAAGCTGGTAAGATTCATCTGTTGTATGTCGGACATTCATGAGATCTTCTATCTGTGTTTCTGGTGTCAAGCCTTGTGTGAATACAGTAAGTCATTGTTCAGTCAAACTCCCTATACTGTAGATTAGTGTTTTGATGGTTGTAAACAGTGTACCTCCATGGGGATGTGAAATCTTTGTGTGTATGTGTTGGTTTACAAAGTGTGTACACTTACATATTGTATACTTGTAGAGAAGCTGAAAAATTTGAGAATACTATTCTTCAACCTGAACTACAAAATTTGTATCAAGATTTTTTTTTTTCTTAGATGTCACAAGTCAAGTGAAATGCACACATGTAATGAACAATTAAAGCAACAACAACAACAACAAAAGCGGTAGCAAAAGCAAAACATACATCCTAGTTTATTCAACACAAATGTGCTGGATGCATTCATGTACTGTATTGATGTATCCAGAATGGATAGTCACTTGATTCTCCAGACAAAAGAAAAGTTTGTAGTAACTGATCTCAGTCTGTCACTGTGGCTTTTGATTGTGCCTTCCAACCATTGTCTTTCTGCATCTCAACTCTACGCAAATATTTCATTTGTGAGATGTGTGATGTGTACAGCAGGGCCTAACTTATTCTAAGTCAGCTACAGTGTACTGTAAAACACAATAGACTTCTACTTTTTGGCATGAAATTTTCTTGAATTTGAGCCGACAACATTTTCTATGACATGAAATTTATGCGAATTGGAGGCGGATGATGATAGAAACCTTATCTGGATTCCCTTCATCTCTGGATTTTCATTTGAAATCTTCATTTCATACAATGATGAAATTTGATGGAAGCGGAAAAAAGGTGATAGGTAAATAGGAAAGTGGTTGCTGACTGGTAGAGTAGTGAACTCGGAATGATATTTATGTCTGATAATTGTTGGTTATGTACAATTATTGTGTTGCATTGTAATGCTGCTGAAATGAAAATAATTATGAATTCAAGAAAATTACCCATGATTATTGATGTTCTTTATTAATTTCCATTGCAGAAAAGTAATCTGTGAATGCAATCTGAAGTAAGCAAGTGACCAAGATCAAAGGAAATAAAAAGAGAACTTGGAAACCATCCTTAAATCTACCAATAGACGCCTGTGAGACAGCTTTGAAACTATGGCAGAAGTTGAAGAGAAACAGCAGGACGCCCCGTACGACCCTAATGACACAATGAAATCGATCACGTCGGAGGATGTCTCCCTGCCGAATGACACCGTTGCCTCCCCCTCACCTGTAACCAAGTAAGTCACATATTTCAGGGTGTTTAAGCAGTTATTAGAAAAACTAAAGTAATGTCCTGACAATGTCCGAAAAAACAAAATTCCTTGCCTCGGACAATTAAACAGTGCCAGGAGATTACAAAAGTAATTCTAAAGCAAAAGTTATGGTGACAACGTCCGAGCAACATTTTGCGGGGACCGCTTTCACAGGCAAGATTACCCCTACGCTACCTGGATGTTGTCACAGTGACAATAGTTTGAAAAGCTCTATTAAAACAGGGCTTTAGTCTTCACAGACATTCATTCTTGCTGTCATATTTTTGTCTAGATATAATCTGTCTCTCTTTCTATCAATCTATATATCCATCTTTCTATCTATAGATCTATCAAAATATTCCTCTGATACACACACATATATATATATATATATATATATATATATATATATATATATATATATATATATATATATATACATATATATATATATATATATATATATATATATATATATATATATATATCTGTTTATCTGTCTGTAATCTCTCTAGTCACTACACGTACATGCAATCATTTTACAATAACTTGCCCGGGGATCTACAAATTAAATGTATTCATTTTCAAAAGGAATTGATCTCTTCAGTCATTGATATTGGTGTGTTTTGGAATGAAAATATGGATTAAATGATTGCAAGGGATATTACGCTGTTTTCATAGTATGTGCAGTCAGCACCAAAGTTTGAAGCAATTACTTGTTCTTATCATATTTTAAGAATTATATCATCTGTTTTTATCTAAATTATCCTAAAAAAAAAGGAAAATGTGGATTATTGAATTATATGACTTTTATTCTTCCAGTAAATTGGGAGTCTGAATGAAGGAACCATTTTTGATGTGTGGAAAGCCCCCCCCCCCCAAAAAAAAAAAAAAAAAAAAAACACTAAAAAAACACAAACAAAAGCAAAATTCTAGGTGATGAGTGCTTTGTTACATAAGTGTTTAGGTTTTATTTATTGTCAAACTTTGTGGCCAAATTGATGAGTTGTGTCTAATTAACAATGATAAAAGTACAGGGAGACGAGATATATTTCATATAGAAAACATTTTATGAAATAGAATCATTAAAAAATGATTCCCCTCAATACACAAGTACTGTCAATGTACAGTAGGCCCTATATAAAAAAGTGGAAAAGTGAAAGAAAAAGAAAAAAAAGAAGAAAAAAACAAATCAGGTCCTAAAGGGTAAAAGCTGCCTAATGGTATAATGACCTTGATATGAAGGAGGTCACATTTTCTTGTTTTTTTCCTCCACAATAGATCCTGACGTCAATTTTTGTTGAATATCTGACCCATTCTTTCAGAGTGTCGCTTTGTGTGTTTGTTTGTTTGACCGTGATGGAGTTCAAGTGGAATTGTGTATTTTTTTCTCGAAATGATTTACAGTGGTCACACAAATGGAAAAGCAAATGGGGCAGTGGTGGACAAGTCTGCCAAGAAGTATGGGCCAGGTAAGTCTTTATCCCCCCCCCCCAACCTACATGTATTGTATTTTGTGCTAAAGAAGTCCATTACCAGAAGGTCGTATCTCCAGCTGCTAGTTGTGGTGACCGACTTCTAGTCATATGAATGAGTAAGACTGGAAAACACTCGTCATTGCCTGTGACAAATCAGGGAGGAAATGGAAAATAAAGATGTAAATTCAGATTCATGTCATCTCAGTCAGGATAAATACAGAGTTTTGTAGATATCCCTCAACAAATCAAGAATAAGAGCCAAGAATGATATCTGCCACCATTTCAAGGCAGACAAGCAGTCCACTAAAGATTTTGGACATAATCCAACTAGTCTGTTTTCTACAGGTCTACAAAAAAAGAAGAAGCACAAAACAAAACAAAACAAAACACACACAAAAGTCCCAAATTTTGGAATACGTTTAGCCTGTGCCTTCAAGCTAATTATTAGCAAAGCTGAAATAAATCAGCGACAGTTGGTACTTGAGGATAAGTATGTCGGAGGAACTTCACCACGAACCTCACCGCCATCACAGTGAGGGGACAAAATTTACTTCTCATCGAGTCATCACTTCCTGTGGTCCCCACCCCAACTCCCCAGGGAAGGGAAGAGGGTCAGTGGGTCATGGCAGTGACCGACTGCCTGTGTGCAGAACACCGAGTTTACCTCCTTTTCTAGGGACAGGGTCACCCGGCCAAAGTCACCTTGACCAAGGTGACTGTAAGGTCAGATTGGTCAGCCTGTCCGTTTAACCCCCACCCCATTTCTTTTGGGGATTTCTGGGGCGCACATGTTCTTTTGCACCCCCTTGTTTTGTGTAGAGTGGCTAGAACCGGATCTGTCTTTCACAAACTGTACGCGTGTGTGGCTACATCGAAGGCTTTATAGGAACACCATGAGATACATTGTAGCTTTCTGCAGCTTTCTTTTGTGACCTGAAGAATTTCATACATCCTATAAAGTGCATTGGAATCACGATAATTTGAATTTTTTTTTCTTTTTTGCTTCGTCTTAAATTATGCAAATAGGTGATCTCAAGATTAATTTTGATAGGGGAATAAAAGCCCATTATTAAAACTACAAGATTAAAGTGCATGCTGGTGATAACACTTTATTACCTATGAAAGTCTTTCATTTCATACACTGTATAGACAGCTCATCAAGTCCTCTATAAGGTTAGGCTATCCGCTAATTGATACTTAGCTTCACGTATAGTTCACATTATTTGTCACTTTATCAGTTTGAAACCTGTACTTCAATGGATTGGGTAATTGGTGACCAGGGATGACATCCCACAGCCTTTTTATCCAGTGGAAAAGACGCTCTAAAAATGTTTATTTATTGTTATTATGATTATTCTTATTATCATCATCATTATTATTCTACCAAATTGTTTTGTTTTGTGTATGTTTGTTCATGCATTGTGTATGTTTGTTCATGCATTTAATATTTGTCCCCCTTTTTAATGCAAATGGATTGGATAACATACGCAGTACACGTACCCTTGGAATACACTGCATTTCTGTGCAGTCATACAGCCCAGATGTCCTTTTGCAGTTAAATTTTGCCCTAACTGGACAATGCATTTCTGATATTAAAACAGAAGATCAGGGGGGCATTTCATGAAGCATTTTGGTCGGATATTTTTCTGACAAACTGTTTACAAGCTACTGAAATCCTTGCATCTGATTGGCTGAGAGCAAATTTGTCCGACAACTTTGTCGGACAAAATGCTTCATGAAATGCCCCCCACGTATGAAAATGTAGTATCGCTAGTAATAGAGTGAATATCCATCAGTTTAAAAAGAGAGAAGTATGGGCTTTGAAATGATGGTGTGTATTATTAGACTGGTTTTGAATCTAGAGAGAATTTTTCATGGAAGCATTTTATTGAAAACCCCTGTTCCCCCAGCTTTGGTAGCGAATGAAAAGAATGATAAAAGCTCATTGCCTGTAACGTTACTCTGTCGTTTAAAAAAGTTCCAATAGTCAAAGTCGCAATGCACAAAAGATCAACCAAAATTAAACAAATGCAAACAGAAATATTGGAGAGGATGAGTTACGATACCTAGGGGCAATTTCTAACAGGCTCTTGAAGGAGACAAAACATTACTTCGCTTTATTGCTAGAATGAGCGATAAATCATGTTGTGGCTTCATCATGTAGACATAGCTAAAGATGGCAGCATAGCAACAGTGTATCATAAATCTCGACTCAACATAGATTGTTGTAAGATAAGGCAGGATGAGGAATGATCGATGATTGATATGTTTATTTGTGTACTGAGTTTTGTTGAATTTTTTTTATTTTTAGAGTTTAATATTTGAGTTTACAATGTGACATTCAGATGATATGCTTGGATACATTTACAAATTATAAACAATCTAGTGACTCTATGAGAAATATGGTGCTGTATTAAACAAACGTGGTTCTGTGTAACATGTTACTTGTTACTTGTTGAAATAATCCCAAAATTGCAGCTCTGTTGAAGCTATACCAGGATGAACAATCCTTGCCGTGCGTCAACAAGGGTGCAGAGGTGCCATAATCGTAGCCCACATATATTTACAATAAAAGTGGTTGAACCTGTGCAAGTTCAAATAAGGTTGGCTCCTTGCAGAACATTGGAACCAGTGTTGCTTTAGTCTATTAAAAGTACATTTTGTACACAGAGTCTGGCAATAATGACTGGGCAGACTTATTAGTGATTTTTCTGGTTCACTACAGGTATTTTTAGTTTTTTTTTTAAAGTTTTAGTTTTTCCACTTTCAAGGCTTCGTCCCTGTGCGCCCCCATGAATGCATACAGGCTGTATCAAACAGTGCTTACTCATTGTGAGTCATGCGTACCAAGTGTAGGCAAACAGTGGTCTGAGAAATAGCCCCTTGTATGGTTTCCTTTTATTCTACAGAATCCTAATATGTGCGCAATACAATGTATGTCGGTATAGCAAAATCGTAGGACTGTACACAGTTTAAAAATGTGAAGTTCTAAACCCCTTTGATTGCCTGTAACAGGTAATAATTGAAGCTTAGGTTTAATAATGGCATGCATTTTTTTTTTTTATCATTCGGTTCTTTCTTCATAGGATCTGCCTTTGGTTTACCGACTAGTATTTAAGGAAGGATTTCTAATCATTGCTTCAATAGTACATGTAGCTACCTTTATCTTGAAGTCATAAAAGTGAGCCCAGTTGTTCACTGGTAAAAGATGGATGAGATATTTGTATCTTGAGGAAAGCAGTGAGGGAGAGTGTCTTTGTTTGTGTACAATGTATGTGTGCAATATTTCTGTATTGTGTTTAAAATGTTTGTATTAGTTTGATAACGGATAGGCATACAGTATTCTCATGGTCGGACATCCGGGTATTTTGCGTGTCACGGGGTCATGGATAGCGTTGGAGTGAAAACAAACCACTCGCGTGAGCCTGGAGTGAACGCTGTACGTGTTTTCTGCCGGGGCGCCCCGCGAGCATAGCGCTAGCGCAAGCTGGTACTGTAGCTGTGCGGGCGGCAGGATTAGGCCCTAGGCCTACTCTAAATTAGGCCCTACCCTAAGTACTACAGTACTAACGTTAGACCTACCTGAAGTTTCTATGAGGTACTAAGTAAGCGTAGATATCGGGGTAGGGCCTACTCAAAGAGGTTCTACTGCACATCTGGCCATTTTGTCGGGTCGTTGATCCAGAGTCCTGCCGCGATTTCATACGGGCACAGGTCCAGTCCGGCCGCCTTAAACTTGGCAAAATACCGGGACCGATCGATCGATAGGATCCAGATTTTTAGAATATTGCTGGCAAGACATGATGCATGTATCTCATGAATGATGGCACAAATGACAAAATGAATAATGAAAAACAGTCCCCATGTCTGAGCTGCGTAGAGTTGCACATAAATTATACGCGTCGCACATGCACAGCATGCAGTATGCGCATTATGCAGGCTTAGCGCTTGCAAGCTGTTTGTTTTCACTCCAGTCGACCGGAAGTGACGTGTAGCCGACCGCAAGAATACAGCTGTAACGTGTGTGTTTTTTTTCTTTTTTTTTGCGTGGTGTGTCTGTGTATGTGTGTGTTGGTGTTTGTTGGTAGTGTTTTCTCTTGTATGCGTGCATTTGAATGCAAGTGTGTGGGTGTACAGTATGTGTGTTTGTGGTTTTCTGTGTGTTTGTGTGTTTGTGTGTGTGTGTGTGTGTGTGTGTGTGAGTCTCCGTGTCCAGATTATATCAAAGGCTCAGGGATATGACACTGACCCTTATAGATATCGTGACAGTGGCTGTGAAGTGAAGGTCATACAAATATACAATCAATTTACAAATTAGGCCAAAATGACTCTGAAAGGCCTGTAGACTACAACTTCGTTTCAAGAATTTGATGTCCTACATACAATGTAGTAGTATGGCCACTGTCCTGTGTAAATGAATTAGCGTTTGATGCTATGGAAGATGTGATGTACAAGTATGCATTCATTGTACATCAATGGAGAATGGATTTTCGGAGAATATGAAATGGCTTATGCCATTCAAACCTTGAAACTGAAAGTGTGATTTTGGGAGACACTCAAATATAATGAGGTCACAGCAACATAAGCTTTTTTGTACGGGATAGGTAGTGTCCACTGCTTTCCCTTACAAATCTTACAGAAAGTAAACTGCAGGGTTTATTAAAGGCATGGTACAGTATTGGTGGAGATGAGAACTGGGCTTTTAGCTTTTTGCGAAATACCAAGAAAACACTTATGAAATAGTACAGAACATACCATTTAAGAGGACTACAAAGTTTATTTGATGAAAATTGGGTTTGGAATGACTGAAGCATCCAAAAACAAAATAAAACAAAGCGATAGTAATAAAAGGTGAGTCCCAAACTTTGCTAGAATCACTCCGTTTTGGATATCTCGGCCATTTCAAAACCAACTTTCATCAAATGAACATTGATTTCCTCATGGAATTACATGCTCTTTTACATGTATATATCATAAGAGGTTTCTTATTATCTCACCAAAAAATGTTAGAAACCTGAAATTAGGTCTCAACTGAAACTATACGATCCCTTTAAGAGTTGAGATATTGTTTGGAACATTGGGCAAGCTAAGGCTGAAGCTAAGCTCGAAATAGGTGAGCTACAATGTGTACAGTGCAGGCCAGTAGTCAAATATGCCATAGCAATCTCCGTAGAATGGAGATTTAATTAAACTCACATGCCTCATCTTGAGACCCCAGGCCAGGAAACGTCTTGGGAAATTGTTGTAATAAAAGTTCCAGCCTACTTCCACTTTCGAAATGCTTCTCTTTGGAGCATACTGCTGAACAAGGCTGGAAAATTGCAAAGGATGATTTTAATGATAACCACAGCCATAGAAAAACCCCAATACTCAAATTTCTCATCCCATTGATACCCAAATATAGTAATCCAAATGACCTTTACGTGTCCTAGAGATTTTGTGCAGTGTACAGTAGTACTAAAGAGCGGAACAATGAACCACAGAGACAGCTGGTCTTGTTGTTCTTTTATTGTTTTTAATAAGAGTAACCATATCATGTGGTTGAGTGTTTATTTCAACAATGATTTTTGTTTAAAAAAAAATAAAATTAAGGCCCACTACAACATCTGAAAAAATCCCATAAGAATTACAACTTCACATTCTTATCAAAAGAATTGGATTTTTCTGTGAAATGGATTTATAGTACGCTGTAATTGTATTGTACGAGAAGGTGTAATGTTTATGCAATACAAATTTGTACTTACAGGGTATCTTTTGTTCAATCTATTTCATCCTCATCTGATTGAGAAAAAGATGGTTGTCCTTACAAATTTCAGACAAAGTCCCAAAATTATACTTTGCCTTAGTAGATAAAATACCCCACTTCCTTTGACTCTTTTTGCCAAAAACAATTGGAGAAGATTAAACCATTGAGTTTTTAATACAAAACCTGTAGATTTGTGAAGTCTGACATCTCTCTTGTGCTGGAAATGGGTAAATGTATAATGATTCAGTATGAATCCTGCATACTGAAGGTTTTGATTATTTTGTGAGAATGATGCATCAAAGTTTCCATTATCACCGAGCCTCCCGTTGTGTGTCATTTCAATATCCTATGTGCAATAGATAAATCATAACTACACTGTATCTATTAACTAGTCAAAGAGCTGTACAAAATAGGAGGAGGAAGTGATCAAGCATACAACATGTAGTTTGTTGAACTGCGTATCCTCATGCATGTTGCATATTGAAACTGCCAATATTTCATGATTATTGATAACATTTTTATTCTTAATCAGCAGAAGAGAAGCACATCACTTTATATTAGGTTTCTGTTTGTTTTTTTTTTTTCAGTTGTAAAATGTGGGTTAGCAATGAAAATTCAAATTTTACTAAATATTCTCCCACCACAATCTAATAGTTGTGCTTCAATGTTAATAGCAGTAATGACAGTGTGCATAGTCAATAGGGAGAGCAATATTTTGAGACTGGTAGTATTAGTGTATGCATATCCAGTATTCCCCCCCCCCTCCCCCCCCCCCCCCCCAAAAAAAAAAAAAAAAATTACAATGGGACCCCCTGCAATGATATATCTTTAAAAGACATTGAATCAATCTAAATACAAATTCAAGGTATGAAACTATAACTCATTGCCCACATCTATTAAATACAGAAAACCCCATTCGATTTTCTTCAGTGATCAAAGAGAAATGAGGAATTTTGTAGAGGATGTATGTCGAGAATCTCTTCCCTCCAAGTTCTGTCTATTGTATTCACACACAAAATCGTGGAAGTGCTAAACTTGGAAGAATCAACTCATGGCATGCTTTACAACAATCCACATTTCTCTGTGACCACTTTACCAAATTGAATGGGGTTCTCTGCAAAATAGAGCTAAAATGTTATATTTTAAGACCCTGAAGTAGCATTTAGACAATATAATCATATTGGGTCTTACATCAATGCAGAAATCTGATTGTAATATTTTTGGGGACATACTGTGTACAGAGTATATTGTACAAGTGTATACACACTTGTACATAGCCACTGTACCAGTACAGTAGCTTGAGTCTTTATACCCTGGTGTGGATCTGAAACTTGTCTATGGTATTACATTATGTACTGTACTTGGCATTGTGATGATTTAGGGGATTTCCCATCATTGCTTGTGACACAGCACAATAGTTATGAGAAAGAAAGCTAATTGAAGTATTCACTTCCACATTAGGCTTTCTGTTTCGTGATTAACAAAGACCTTTCATTTCTTTTATCATACTCTCTTTTATAACAGGCTTATTCCTCATCTGATCACTGGCTGTTATGTATTGGATCATAATCTATACAACTGTAATATTACAGAATGTGTCTGTATGTGTGTGTGTGTGTGCATGTGTGCATGAATTTTTTGCAAGGACCGTTCAAAGAATATGCATTAAAATGCAGTTTTCCACAGACCTTGAAACTGTGATAAATTGATACCTCACCTAACGCTGACAAGTTGTACAGCAGACCATCCAGGTAGATTTGAAGGAAGTACTGTAACAGTGGAAATTTTCGTGGTGTGGCATTTTTTGCGCATTTCGCGCAACCAGAAGCTTGCACGAAAATAAAAGCACGCAAATATTTTTGCTTGCCATATGTTCCAGTAGTTGATGTCTTGATTCCGCGGAATTAAAAACCCTCGAAACTCTTCTTACCTGGCCGAGCGTGAACAATTAGTAGCGCAAAAATATGTACTTTTACAGTAGATGGTTTCATAATTCTAGAGTCCCTGGCAGTGTACCATAATTTGGCCGTGGGTCCTTAACATGGGTACTGTACTTTCTAGTGAGATATATGTTTTGTATGTAGCCCATTTGGACCAATGTTTCTTGGTGATAATAATGATGATGATGTTAATAATAATAAAGATAGTAATAATAGTAATAATGATACAGATAACATTGTATTTCTATAGTAATGATGATATATATTGTTATCATTATCATTAACATTTTGAAAGGAAGGAGCTTGGTTGAAATACCGACCATAAATACGCTATGCCTGTGTCTTGAGGGTCCTACGTTGTATTATTGATCATGTGCCACACAATGTCCTCGATGCACTGATGGCAATCTGCCAGCCAAAACCCCATCTACGTAGGTCGACAAACTTTGCAGGCAGTTTGTTGGTGTCCCATCTCCGTGGTGGAATGGTCCTCTCTGTGAGTCACTGCTAAAAAAAGAATTTACTCCAATTAAAAGTTGGTTCATCTCACAATTCTTCAACGTGCTTGTTTTATGTCCTACTTTAACAATACTTCAACCATTTTTCCAGTTTGGTGTTACCAGTAGTACTTCATTTATGAATCAACTTGGACGAGAAAAGATATTTTACTCAAAGTACGATTGACAGTTAATGAATACTGGTGTAGTATCTTGGGCTGTGATGTGGCTCAGTCGATAGCATATCTGCCTTAGAATCCAAATGACTTAGATTTGATTCTTGTTGTGTCTTGCTGAGCAATGTTGCGTGTAATCATAGCACCCTTTCTCGTAGGCGGCAAAGCTCGTCCCTTGGATAGGACATTGAATGGAAGTTCCGTGTGTGATTTTAATAACCATTACTCATGCTTGTACACTCTGTAAAAGATCCCATTTCATTCATTCATCGCAAAGAGCAGGATGCTTTGAACCCAGTCAAGTGGTCCACCTACCTACGTTGTACATACAGTACATGTACCCACACAAGAAAACAGATTTAATATTGTGCTGTAATGATGTTGACCCCTCGTGGTTTGCCCCGGGTGACAAGCATAGTTGGCAAATGGTATGAACTATTAACCGACAATGTGCCACATGAAGATGAAGAAAAGTGTGGTGTGTTTGCTTGTATTTTACATAAATCTTGAGAAATCTTAATTAACACTTCTGCTGAAATGCTTGAATGCCTATATAAATGTCTTTAATGTATAAAAATTGTTCATTCTTAAGGCTTTTTTTTTTGAAAGGTAGTTTGTTTTTAATGTAGGCCCCTATGTAAACTTCTCTGCAGAGTACAGCTGTAGCGACGCATCTTGAAATCATTTATCAACTTAAAGCTTTCAAAACTTCTATCAATTCACTGTATGGTAATAACATATAGTATAGAAATGACAAAATTTTCTGGAAAAATATTTACTGAATTGTGTGAAAGGCTATTCAGGCCTCTAAAGATAGGGTTATTCATAGGATGTTATTGCTGGTAATCACTCGGTTATGCTACAAGGGCAAGTTTTGAATGCATCGTATCTCTTGTAAACAGAATTGAGTGTTTTGTGCATGGCTTTTTAACCCAAGCTGGCATCGACCTCACGGAGGGGTTTTGTGACAGGCGAAATATTGATTGTGCAACCAGCTCACCCCTTACCTGGCGAACGGCTCGCACAAAAGCAGTCTCTATTTACCATGTTCTATACACAGACCACGTGTATAGGCCATTACTTGGTTACAATAGAATTTTAGCGTCCCCCAGCGAGAGAGAACTTACTGTACGGTTGAGCGGTTCCCACTTTAAATCAAGAGAGACTGTTTACAATATGTATTACAGTGGTGTAAGAAGACGGTTTCTCCCTGGGAGTATGGATGCGATTAGAGAGTTTGATGTGAAACTGATGCAAGTTGATGCCTTCCTAGTGGATTAAGCTAACTATCAAGAGTTTGCCTGCATGTTTGGATGCATCAGAGCTGGTAGAAGCTAAAAGTTTACCTTGTGCCTCCGCGATTTGTGTGAAGTTCTGGTGGTTGAATCGGCATAGAAGGAGAAACGTTCACCATGGTTAGGCTAGCAGGGAAGTCGGGAAAAGTTACACCTCGTGGAGAATGGAGAGTCAGTAAGTAGTGATGTTATAAACCTTTCCCCTAATTTGCTCCTTTTCTCAGAATTAAGCAGAGGATCCTGAAATGAGTAATTAAATACCGATAGTTAATATGGACTGTGCTTGGGTGCTGATAAAGTACATTGTACATGTACAAGTTTGTATTATTATTTGTGTGCATGCCTTCACATGCATAAACATTGTACTATAGTGTATATCACCATTGCAAGAGTTGTTGATTGTAGAGAAAAAGGTACAACGTACTGAAGGTATAGGCCCCGTTTCAAAAAACTTGTTATCAGTGACAAGTTGTCATAGTTGTTATAAGCTACAGAAATTCTTGCATCTGATTGACTAGGAGCAAATTTGTCACAGCAATGTGGCAGTTGTCATTGATCACAAGTTTTATGAAACGGGACCCTGATCTTCCAGCTTTGGTCACATGGTTTCTCTTTAAAACAGCAATGGTGTAATAGTGCAGGTACATAAACATAAGCTACAAAAACAAGAAGAAGAAAGTAGCCATTATTCTTTATTTTTTTCCTTTAACAGAGAATAAGGAGTGTCGTTCAATTCTGTTGAATGATGCTCGTTAATAGTGGATGTAACTTTAGTACTTACATGTATACAAATACTGTTAATGATGTGTTTCACTATGATGTGAAGTTCTAATTTTAAAACCATGTTGGTTTTAGTTTTAATAATTCCAGCAGTAAGATTCACTCAGTAGTGCATGTATGACTGATTTATAACGTGTAATAAAATATTACTTTTTAGGGGTTGTAATGGACTTATTATGTCCACCACATTTTGTTTGTTTGTTTTTGTTTTTTACTTGTTTTCCTGCTATGTTTGGTTTCATGCTTAGAGTCATGTTCCTGTTTTTCCTGTTTGTGTTAATGTGTCATCTGCTGAACTGTGTAATTTCACAACTCAGGATCCATGACATACACGTGTACATGTTTGAAAGATGAGTTGAGTATACCGGGTACATTTACTTGTTATGGGTCTGAATTTTATAATGTCCAGTACCTTTCTATGGAATTCATATTTGAAGTGACACATTGGTAGGCACTGTCTTTCATACAGGAATCTCTCCTCTGTGTTTAGATGTATTTTTCATCTTGTGGTTATTGTAAAAATCCAGTCACCAAATTTGTCGTATTGGTTATTTCTGCTAAAAGGAATGAGTGGGTTAGAAACTAGAACCCATTTATTCCAGTTTGATCATGAGGGACTGGTATGCGTGGGAAATGGTATGTAGAAATTCATGCATAAAATCACAGGTTATCCATAGCAAAGAATTAATAGATTTTTTAATTTTTATTTTATTGCTAGTGTGAAGTGGTATGAATCATGCATAAAGTCATGGGTTAACCATAAGAAGTAATTAACAGATTTTTCCCCCTCTCTTTGTGTGTGTGTGTGTGTGTGTGTTAGTGTTTTTGTTTTTTTTTTAGCTGGAGATATTTATTTGTTTTTTTTATATACATGCAAGATGGTCAAAAATATCTCAAAGTTGAATTCAAAAACTGTTACAATTTATGAACAATCTTGTAACTAAAACACAATCCTGTGCAATAAAATGTATTCCTTAGACTGTATGTACGGTATATTACCTCTTCAAGTCTGAGAAGCAATGTATCTACTGGTTCCATACGTATGTTTTATCAAAAATTGTACACTACTTCTGTATACTTGTACATTGCATACAGGTGTACTATATGTTTCGTACTGTTGGGCACAAAATTGTCTTTTATGTGAGTCCTGTATTGTTTGCAAATTCTTTGTTTCGGTTGGGGGAGTTTTTAAAGCCTCTTGATCACGAAATCTATATCTGATTCTTGAATTGGCAACAAATTCAAGAGGACACAGCTCTCAGTTTCTCTTTGATATTGGCATATTTTTGTGATTTTTTTTCTTAAGATTTGTGCAGTCTTTATTGAATTTAGCCAGTTCCTTTGATCTTTATCCAGAATACACTGTATGTTATGCAGAGAAATCCTGAGTATTGCCAATTTGATGGCGACCATGGATGACTTTATGGGTGAAATCCCTCCCCCCTCCCACTACTCCCAAGGGATGCTATACAGCAATTCATTTCTTTATTTCTTTATCATCCCATCATCTCAGGTGAGCTGGCTGACGCTGACAGCGTGTGGACAGTGGAAGGCAGTGGGGCAGTCGCCCTCAGAGAGACAGAGGAACAGTACAACCACCAGCCCAACACCGTCCATGGTCTCTTCCACAGGATTCAGCGTGACTACCCAGACAGCGTCGCCATGGCGATCAAACGGAAAGGTGTCTGGGAAAAGTGGACCTACAGAGATTACTGGAATCAGAGCAGAGCTGCGGCCAAGTCTTTTCTCAAGGTCAGTGTCTTCTCAGACTCCTTGGTCTGGCTTAGTGTTCTTCGAATTCTTACGAGGCAGATTTTCAAATTTCTTAGTTTACTACGTATGTATAACGAAAGTTTAGTATTAAACTTTTTGCATCGTTTGTGAGTCATTCCTTTTAGGTGTTATATTTGTGTCATACACTGTGTATAGATGTGATTATTACCATATTTGTTGTTGTTGTTGTTGTGGGGGCGGGGGAGTGGTAGAAGAGATAGGGGTTAGTTGGGTCAGGTTAGAAATAGACATAAGTCAGTTATGAAATTACAAAGTTTCGCCCTTTTTCACAAACAAATTTTCACTGAATTTTCATGTTTGGCTTGAAATCACTTGAAAAAATTGACTCCTTTGCATCAAATTGTGTAGAGAAGCAATAATTGAGTGATGATGACTGTCGGGAGAAAATGTTGCAGTATGCCAAATTGTTGGCCCTAATTATTGTTCTTATGACACTTTTTTATGCTTCCAGTAAACTGGGGGGGGGGGGGGGGGGGAAATGGTACCTTGATGGTTTCATCAGGTCAGACTGTTCACATCTGAGGTTATGACCAATCCCCTTTAATCAGTAAAAAAAAAAAGTGAAACTTCCCTAAAAGTCAATAACTATTTCCTGAATAAGAGGACTAATGGTCTTATTTCAATGAAATTTCTCACATTCCAATTGTCTGATATCACTCTGGTTATTTTGAAAAGTGAAGTTCAGTATGGAGTGGAATTTAACATGAAGGCTAAACCTATTAAACCAGAATATGTTGTCATTTTGTGTGAATGAATGTGTGGTTTATATCAGTATACAGTGTACATGGCAACAAACACAATTGCCCTATGTGTGTTAAGTGCATTAACCCTTTTTTGTGCTATGGACTTTGGACAGTGTATACAATGCCATGCGCTTTTCTCTTCCAATCAACACTCAAAGCACACAAGGGGTTAAAGATATGTTTGTATGTTTTTTTCTTGTCTGCATCACAGCTTGGGTTGGAACGATTTCACGGTGTCGGAATCATCGGGTTCAACTCCCCGGAGTGGTTCTTGGCAAATATGGGTGCCATGTTTGCAGGGTAAGATTCACTGTCAGAAGAATTAACTTGGCACCAGCAAAAGATACATGTATAAAGCGCCCTGTCATGCTTAAATAGAACGGAAATGATGGTAGCCATTAAAATTGTCAAGTGATTTATACAAACTCTCTCACGCTAACACAACTAATCATTGTGTCAGTAACATTAAACTATACCTTTATGCACTAGAAAACTGTCAGTATACCACATCGCTTGACGATAGTATAGATTACATACAGCTATAGGTCATCACAAAATTGTTACAATGGGCTATGTGTACCGTGTACATGCCGTAGGTTTAAATTTTGATTTTAATTGTTATTTGATGGATTGTGTTTAAAAAAAATAATAAACCTGTGGACTTCTAGGACACTCTTTATCCGTTATTCACATTTTCTACAAAGACTTTAGAATGTTTCCAGAAGTACACAGAAAGTGCTACGCGCTGTACATGTACATGCAGTGTATGCTTTGGAGGCTATTGTGTGTGTAAATGTTTACAACATCTGTGCATTTCCACTCTTAAAGCATACAGCTCTGTCAAACTGTCATTTACATGATTGACTGAACACACACACACACACACACACGCACACGAACCCCACCCCCCAGAATTCTTTCAACTTTCAATATAATCCTTCTGAAGTGTGCTATTTTCATTTAATCAATACAATTTTGACATGCTAGTATGCAACATACTATGTGTTTAGAGTTCAAAAACCTACCAAAAATCTGACACTACATTAAACTCAGATGTATATATTGCACATATCAGAACTGTGTACATCATCCAGTGTATTATTGTTTTTTTTTGGCCACATAGTTCTTGCAATCTGCATACAACCATTATTTGTGCCTATTCATCTCAATTGATTGCATTGTATAGGCATGACTGGGTTCCATCCATTGAGTTTTGTAATCACCTATTATCCCAGGTTTATTTGTTTACTTGTGAAGAATTTTTATTCGTTTTTTTTTCCATGCTTCATTTCACTCCTGTCTTCCAGTATGTCACTTTCAGGTTAGCAATGTGATGCTGGGCATGACTCAATGGGCAGGATAAGAGGAAACATGTTTTTTTTCGAAAATTGACACCATTTTTCTTTTTTTCAACTTAAAAAAAGCCTTTAAAACATCAAGAATGAAATCAGGGTAGTACATGTATTTGTCCAGGTCCTGTCCAAAATGAGTTCCAGGTGATGTTGAATGTATCAAAACTTTATAGAACTACTAAGTCACTGTTGTAATGTGCTCAGTAGTTAACAGATGAGCATGACAATGATATCCCCATTTCAAGCGAGAGATTGCTTAGCAAGATGTAATCGTCACTTTTGAGTTGGTGTAACTCCTGCTACTGTTGCTATGATTACATGCCATCATAGTTTACTGCTATCTGGTGTATACCATAAACTCGTTATAGGTCACATTCCTGTATCCTAACAATTTGACTGCACTATGAACCCTGCCTTTAGCGTACTTGTATTTCCCCTTGGTCCCATTCAGAGGGTTTGGTGTTGGCATCTACACCACAAACTCCCCTGAGGCATGCCAGTACGTGGCCGGGAATTGCAAGGCCAGTGTGATAGTGGTGGAGAACACGAAGCAGCTTGACAAGATCCTCAAGGTATGGGACCAGCTGCCCCACCTCAAGGCCGTGGTACAGTACACGGGCACCATTGAGAAACCCATGGACAATGTCTACACCGTGAGTATATCCCTACACACACTTTTCTCATTATTATGGTATCATACCTGTCAGTGATTGCATAACTTTCTCCTTTTTCAGCCTGACTATACCACTAGTAAACTGATTGTAACTGAATGAGTGCACACGGCTAAAGTATGCAATGGTGACGTCAGTGAACGTGATTACTGCAAGCCACAACTGAATGAACAAAGTCACTTAATTGAGCAATGATATCTCTGAATGGTCGATGGTTCCTGTCATTGGTAAAAAAAAAAAGAGAAAAGTTTCAATAGTTGTTTTATGGGAGACCCTTTCAGACTGAAAAAATGAATAGATAAATAGTTGCACTTATTACATCTGTGTATTAAGAAGTTTGCCTCTAGAGTCTAAAAAGGGTATAAGATTGAACCAAAAAATAATCAAATAAAATATAAAACTGAAAGGTAGAGGCTATTTATACAAACAAAAACATGTTTACCAAAGAATGTCCATGACCTGCTCATTTTATGATTCTATGGTTTTATTTTGTTTATTCCTAAAATAAGGCACTATCTGTGACAATAGCATTCCTCAAATATTTCTAGATATGGAGTACCAAAGTGTGATGTCATAGCCATTCATTGCCATAGAAACTGGTTGTAAACAACCTCACCAGGCCAGATCTCTGAACACTATTGTTGCTCACCATGCTCACACCTGGTTTCAACTTAAGCTATAACAAAAGACTGTGACATCATCACTTTGGTACTCTATTGGTCTCAGTGTGTTGGTTTAAAGGTTAAAGGGATAATACAGTATTGGTGGAGATGAAAATTGGGATTTGAACTTTTTGCGAGATACCAAGAAAAGACTTAGGAAATAGTACAGAGCGTACCATTTTAAGAGGAATTCAAAGTTTATTTGATGAAAATCGGGTGTGGAATGACTGAAACATCAAAAATCAAAGTAAAACAATGCGATCGTAATAAAGTGTGGGTCCCACACTCAACTAGAATCGCTCTGTATTGGATATCTCAGCCATTTGAAAACCAATTTTCATTAAATAAACATTGAATTCCTCATGGAATTACATGCTTTCATATTTCATAAGAGGTTTCTCATTATCTCACCGAAAAATGTTAGAAACCTTAAATTAGGTCTGAACCAAAACTATACAATCCCTTTAAAGGAGTGTGGCCTCTGTGAAGTTTGGGGTTCAAAGCTTTTTTGCTTCCTGCTCTCACTTTTCAGCAAAATTGAATGGTTTGAGTTTGACTGACTGAATGTATTAGATTGTTTCTTGATACTTTTCCGCATTAGTGGTCAGATTTCCTGCAGCTGGGCTCATACATGACGGATGATGAACTGGACGCTATCATGCAGACACAAGCCCCCAACCACTGTTGCGCCCTCATCTACACATCGGGGACAACAGGCAACCCCAAGGGAGTCATGATCAGCCATGATAATGTGAGTCTTTGAATTTACCTTTTGACCCTCGTCCCTTCAGTACTGTAAAACGAGGAATGTTCGCGTGCATTTTAATTGCGCAAATTTCGCAAAAGCCAAGATTTGCGAAATTAAAATGCACGTGCAAGTTCTTGTCTACACTATACGCATTGAATGTTAGAGGCAACTTGCCAAAATTTCATGGCGGGAAAATAGAATGTTTTACAGTATGCTCAGAATTTGTGGCATACTTGTGTCTTCAGTTAGTGTCGCTAAACCAGAAATTTTCGCGTGCATGAAACTTTCGCAAATTTCGCGAGAAATCAAGTTTCGCGAAAGTTTTTCGTCTACACAGTGTATTGAATGCAGTGGCAATTCCAGAAAGTTTCATGATGTAAAAGAGGCTGTCGGCTGCGATATGCGAAAGTTTCATGGTGCGAATGTTTCTGGGTTTACAGCACACTGTGCCTATTTGACAGCCAGCTGTAAGATTCACAAAATATCGCAGATCCTAGAATTCCATATGTGTTTCTTGATGGAATATATGTTTTTTTCTTTTTCTCTTTCTCTTGTCTTTCCCCCTCGTTTCCCCCCCCCCCCCGCCATCTTTCTCTCTCTCTCTCTCTCTCTCTCTCTCTCTCTCTCGTTGAAAATACTCAATTACCCACCTTTCCTTCCGCCTGGAACAGGACTCTTAGAGAAAATCTATTGTGATTCAAAATTTGGAGATCGATGAACGTAATACAGGATGTAATAATCTTGAAAGTTTTTTTCAGTGTAATTGATCCAGGGCCAATTTTCTGTACTGAAGAGAGACTGAGGTTTACTCAAAGAATCGTATGTTTTCTATGAATCATGATTGACTGGAAAGTCTGTGAATCTGCTACAATGGGGCCAGGATTTTTAGATGGTTGTTTGTTATTCAAGACTTAAAGATCATGCCCTCTTCGTGCATTTTTGTTTCCCACATGATTTGGGACCAATGGGATTAGTTCTTTGCTAGGGCCATAAATTGTGTACCCATTTAACATTGAAGTTTATTACATGGACTTTATCTCTTTTGTAGGCAATGCCTGCCAGGGAACCCCACAATAGATTTATAAATAGTATACTGCTGCATGTCCTTGAATGTCTGTGAGTGTTGTATCTATCAGCAGCCTTTCATGTATGACTAGTACATTCTTTTTCTTTTTCTTTCTACCAAAGCACATGGTAATACATGCAGACCTCCCAACTATTCTGAATTTTGAAGAAAGAATCAGAACTTTGACCATTCCCAGCTCTTGTTTTGGGAAGAGTTTCCTATTCTTATGCCTCCGCCACGAAGTGTCGCAGGAGGCATTATTCTTTATAATTTTACTCCACACTCCTATAGGAACTGTTCTTTGTTTCTTACTTGTGAGCCAAAGCCAAATGTGACACTGCACCTCAAAACAAACAAAAAGTCGCCAGACATGAATTTTCAGTAAAGACCATATTCTGAAAGAGCAGACTTTAAGCTTTAAAATGATGTATAACTCAAATCAAACGGACTCTCCTAACCTACCTAAATATTGGAAAGAAAGCACAAACTCAGGAAAAGTGTGAACTGAGAAAAGAGGCTCTGAAGTACAATGTCTATTCAAGCGCTTAATCTTTACCAAGCCGTACTGGCTGTGTGATGACTGGAACAAAAGACAGGAAGTAAACCACCAGAGTAACAACAATGAAGAGATTATCAGATTAAACTGAAATTAGACATGCCTCATTAACACATTCTGTCCATAATCAATGCCAGCTTTCAAAGCAGTAGTGCTATCCTTTCAAAAGTTATTAGAGTTGAAAGTGAAGAGTGTTGACAAGGTTTTTCAGAAATGAAAAAGGGATTCTAAAGACACACCTAATTACACTATTCTACCAAAAATGTTCGATATAAACTGCTAAAAAAAACACACTTTCCTGCCCGTTTTATGATACCAAATTTTAGCATGATGTAAAAGAAGACCCGCTCTTTCAGAAAATATGAAAAAGTCAAGTTCGACTAGGTTGACCCATTTCACTTATTTTCTGTCCTCACGCAAAATCAGTATGTGCGACTTTATGTTCGTTTTGAGGTGCATGGTCACAAATCATCTCTATTTTTCAGTCGGAAAGGTTGGGAAGTCTGACATGTATGCAGTGATGAGTTCATGTATTTCTCATGAACACCTGTTGATGTCACCCTTTGTGTGCCCAGGAACTTGTGCCAGGATGTTGGTTTCCCAGTGCCAGGCTTTTCTTAAAGGTTCTCTGAAATACAAATGCATGTTGATTTGTGTTGATTAATTATACCCTCAACATCACTTTTGCGGTGAAATGGATATCTAGAAACATTACATATATAGTTTTAAATGATTTTTCTGCAGATTACTAGGAAACATCCACAAAAAACCTTTTGAACCAAGATTCTGGTTTTAACCTTATCTGTCAATCATTGCTAAGGCACTATGACGATTAACAAAAGAAATGGGAATCCACGTTCCCCTCGACTCAGCATAACTTGCGTGTTCCCTCACCATGCCTTTTGTGTAATAGTCACAGTCAATATCACAGAAACATGCAAAATAGAAGAAAAATTAGTTTGAAATATATGGAATGTTTCTAGATATCCGTTTCACTGCAAAAGTGATATTGAGGGTATCATAAATCAACACAAATCGTTAATGCATTTGTATTTCAGAGAACCTTTAAAGTACAGGGGGTGGCAGGGTAGGAGAGGGAGAAAGGAGTGTGGGCTTGGGAGTTGATACAGTCAACAGATTTTCGTGTTTGTTCGAATTGTATTTGTGAACTTTGTGCCCCATGCTATGCATGTGTTTGTGAGACGTGATACACTGAAGGTTGATTAAAAGCTGCTGTTGCAGTCACTCTGACCCTCGGAGATATGTACATTGTTGGTCATATGATTTGTAGGTCGATGTGAAACCATATGCAATAGAGAGCCCATGAGCAGTCGCTAATACCAGCAACATTTTTCCATAATGTGCCAATAGCCAATTTTAGGTGATAAAAACAAAGGAGAAGGTATACAGTGTACAATGTAGGTATCCTGTATTGAAACTCCCACGAATTTATAGGAAAGTAGAAATCTTCTCAGGCTGAGAGATTTAAAGGGATGGTGTAGTCAAGCTGCTGCTTATGATCGTGGTCTTCTGCTTTTCCATCAATATAATATTGTTATAATAGTAGTATTAGAGATTAAGATTGGGCTTTCAACTTTTTGTGAGATACCAAGAAACCTTTTATGAAATAATACAGAGCATACCATTCTGAGAGGGATCCAAAGTTTATTTGATGAAAATCGGTTTTGGAATGGCTGAGACATCCAAAAATAAAGTAAAATAAAGCGATCCTAGTAAAAGGTGGGTCTCACTTTTTATTAGGGTTGCCCTATTTTGGATATCTCAGCCATTTCAAAACCAATTTTTATCAAATAAACGTTGAGTCCCTCTTGGAATTACATGCTCTTTCATATTTTGTATTAAAGAGGATTCTCGTTATCTCTCCAAAAAATGTTAGAAACCTGAAGTTAGGTCTCAACCAAAACTATGCCATCCCTGTAATCCGAAGAAAATAAAAGTGTCTTGTGACTTTAAGGTGAGGGTTTGGTGTTTCCTTCTGGCAAAGCTTCAACTAGGAGGAGGAAGGAAAACATGGAGATAGATGGAGAAATAAAAGGATTGTTCACATCTTCTATTTGATTCATTGCCTGTATGCCAGAGTTGCGATGTCACTATTTATGGATATTAGGTTTCAGATGCAGATCATGTGGTAGTTACGGCAAGGAACACTTTCCAATTGAAGTGCGCACACTTCCGTAGTAGAGTTCTCATTGATCATCGTGTGTGTGCTCGACATTTATTCTATTTATTTAGCCAGCTCTCAAAACTACAAGATTGCAGTATTGTGATCCCCACTAGTGAAAACCATACCCTCTAAACTGGGTCTGAGTTCTTAGAAATTGTTGTAATGAGTAATGCTATTAAGAGCAATGATTAGAAACTTCTCTCCTTAGGGGTAGATGCCATGAAACTACACACATTCGCAGGACACTAGACACCAGTTGCACTTTTACATGCAAATTAGATTAGATCATTACTGATGATAGCACTGAGTCTGTGTCGTTGACCAACTTTCAAATCTGGCTGTTGCATTTTTCATCATACGGTATTACATACTTTCTATGACTACAAAACCTATGTGGTTTTAAGGTAATCATTGCTACACTATGTCACATGTACAAGTACACATTGTAGAGTAATTGAAGACTATACAACTACAGTGTAATGTGCCAACTCTACCTGGCCGGATGCTAATGGCACACTTTTGTTACTCAATCTATCATTTGAAATGACAGACTCAATCTACTTCAGGCCTGTAGAACACATCTTCTTATCATGCAGGAATTGTTCACTCAGGAATATGATGTAGCTATGTACAGTGATCCCTACTTGAAGTCATCCTTCTGTAGTCTAACCCCATATCCCACCAGTAAGCAGCTTTTGCCAATGAAGTCAAACCCAGAGGAAAATTTTTTCTGCATTCGAGACATTTGCACATAATCGTTCCCTCTTCTCTTGTGCAATATTCCTTCTGTGGTAAACTGGCTTCCTAGTCTGGTGTTCCAAGATCAGGATTGCAAGTGTTAGAGTAATGCAATTGAATTGTTTTGACGTGTATGACAGTTGAGTTAGTTTAGTTATAATAAAGGAGTAGGAGAAATGAGTGACACCTCTGACTTCATGATAGTGATGATTGAAAGTAGTGATAAGAATCACAATGATGATGAGAATAATGATGAGGATGAAGCTGACTGGATCCTCTTTGTTTTGTCCTCCAAAATCTCCCTCCCGTTGTCATGGTTACAGTACACATGGATCTCCCACCGGTGTCTGACCCAGGTCGACATCCCCTTCGGCACTCACAAAGTCGTCAGCTATCTCCCCCTCAGCCACGTCGCCGCCCAGGTCTTCGACATCTACTTCCCGCTGCACCTTGCAGGAACCACGTACTTCGCCCAGCCGGATGCCCTCAAGGTAAGACTCGTTCATCCTCACTACGTGAAGTGATAGAAGTCTCAATGTTTCATTGATGACAGGATCATGACATCCATGAAGTGAAACAAAGTGGAAACCCAAAGAAAATGGATGAAAAAGTGGTTATGAATAGTCAGATCTCTCTCTCTCTCTCTTGCTCTATCTGTCTATCTATCTATCTATCTATCTATCTATCTGTCTGTCTCTATTATTCATCTTTCTATCTATGTATCTATCTTGTACTGTTGCATTGGATGAGAGAAAAAGGGAGTTTTATTAGAGAGACATGCAGAGAAATGAATATGAAAGGAAAGTGTGTACACCATTCTCTTTTGTGACGTGTGTGCATAGCGATTGTTATGTAGGTAGACAGCCTGTCTGCATAAGTTGAATTGCCTACCATGGATGATGCTGAAACAAGTAATTGTAAAATTAGAAGGATGCCTACTTGCTCTGTTTATTAAACAAAACAAAAAAAGTGTAAGATGAGCATTGCCCAGTTGTCTGTCTCTTCATATACCTGCTATTGATGTTAACTAACTGGTATAGGGAGAAAAACTTATGGAGGAAGTGGAGAAAGTCGTACTTGACGCTAAGATATTTTGTTACTCTTTCCATGAATACATGCAGAAAGAAATAAATGTTGAGTTTGTAAGGTGTAGCACTGAGAAAACCAACAAGAGAAGCTAAATAGCATGTACTCTACCTCATTTGTTTTGAGATACTTGATTCAGCTACACCAGCTGATTTTCTTGAAATCTCCCTCTGACCATGGGCATTCCCAGGAGAGCCCTCCTTCCTTCTAAATGAAAACATATTAAAATGTGACATGGCCAGAGCATGTCTTGCTGACTGCATTTCACTTTCCCCTTTTCTGTACACGAGTAGGGCTCCCTCGTAGATACCCTGAAAGAAGTGCGTCCGACGGCATTCCTCGGCGTCCCGCGAGTCTGGGAGAAGATTCATGAAAAGTTGCGGTCCGTTTCTGCGTCGGTCACGGGCATCAAGAAGCGTGTAGCCACCTGGGCGAAGGACATCGGCTACAGAGGCAACGTTGCCATGGCAAATGGGTAAGATATCATACACGAGAACAAACATTCCGTCTTCAGAAAAATGAAAAGAATATCACAGAGTCATGCTTGCCCTTTCTTTCAGGCCATTTGTAATGTTCATTTTGCTTTGCTTAGTCATATCTGAATACTTTGGAATCATTCAGCGCATCATAAACCCGCAATATGCAGCTTATGCTAGTTTCCCATTGTCTTTCAATCCTCTATGCACGCCATGATTTGACATTTGTAGCTAATCATGGAATTTTTGATAATGTCTAGCACAATTTGCACCACATTTCAAATCATGGTTGTAATCATAGATCAATTGTGGTGATCTTAGCAGATTTTGAGGTCAGTCGTGGCCAGCCCAGTGACCGTAGACAATGTTTGAACCATCCAAAACTTTTCTACAATCAATACGATTGCCAGTAACTGACCTTAAGATCTGATAAGATATGATAAAATCACCAAGACCACAATTTCACTTGTGGCGCAAATTATGATAGACATAAACAAAAAATCCATGATCAGCTGCTAATGGCCAATTGTGGCTTGCCTAGTGAATTCCAGGGTAGTAGGAGTCCAACATTAAGAAGTACCATCAAGCTGGTTTATCTGTAATGAAAAGCTCTTCATCATGTTCCACAAGTGAACATTAGCTTCTTTCACCAATGAATCAACTTTAGATGATGCAGGATTTTTAACTCAAACCTGCAAAATGACAGAATTCTCACACTTCAACATTGCATTTAACCCCTTCCATACTCAATTCTGAGATACCCATGGACTTAATGCACATGCCACCAGGTTCAGAACAGGTTAAGATATGACGAAGGGATGCATGGGTTGCAAATTTGTAGACAATCATTACATACCTTCATACTTATGCTCATGCATGTTTATTCAATGAAAGACAATATCTGTACACATATCGATAAGCAGTGTCTCAATTCCGCTGCAGACATTGATCTCGTTATCTTATCAGCCAGACACACGCCGACCATGTGTGCAGTCACAGACAGCTCAAGATCAAATTGTAACCGGTCCACTGCCACGCTATGTCCCCGTCCCTTGTTCATGGCCTTTCTCTGCTTGTCCTTCACAGTGAATTCACTATCTTAATCAGTTTTTAAGCCTGCATTGTCTGCTTCTATCCCATCTAGTAGTCAAAACATCAGGCATTGATGCCTTGGAATATGAGTTGGGGGGGGGGGGACATTTCATCAAGTGTTTTGTCTGTGATTTTCTCTGACATATTTGCTCTCAGCCAATCAGATGCAAGGATTTCAGTAGCTTAAAACAGCTGCCAGTGAGGTGACAAGTTTTCATGAAACTCTACCGTGAATGCAGAAAGTCACCTTTAACTTCAAATTGTCAATTTGTGCAGGAAGGTACGAAAACTGGATATCCATGGTAGGCTCTTGACAGAGTGCTTTGTAGTTTTTCATAAGATATTTGAAATTGATGACAGGGCAGGGAGAATAGGAGCTTGCATCCCAAAAGATTGCTTGCAAGAAAACTTCAAACAAGAACCAGTTAGTGCGTTGGAGGAAACCTTAAAACCCAAAGACCTGTATCTGACTTCAAACAGCTAAAATCGCCATTATTTTACCTGTGAATGGTATCAGTGAGCTAACATTTCTTCTGTTCCCTCAAGAGGAACCATTCTTTTAAAAGATGATAAAAGGAAATGTCCTTTTTCTGTGACACTGTGTGAACGAGAGTTGGCCTTTGATGTCTGGTAGACCAGAGTTATTTGTCGCAGCAAACAGGTTTATCAGGTGATAAAGGGTGATAAGATAGTTGTATTACTTCACGGACAGTAATCAGTTAACGCTAATCAGATTCAGATGTTTGTATGTCTAAACATGCAAAGCTAATCTAGACTGATGGAAATCTAAACTGTTTTGCCTTGGTTAAATCCCACTTGCCCACAATCAATCACATTCAATCACAATCAACCACAATCAATCACAATCAACCACAATCAATCACAATCAACCACAATCAAAACAGGAAAGTATGATGTGTGAGTTAAGTCAGTGAAATGACCTTTCACTTGGCACTTCACTCAATCCCTGTTTTGAAGCAAATCATGGTCATCAGAAGATTTTCATGAAACAATCCTATCCAAAGGATTGAAATGATTTGCAAGTCCTCCATGATAAATATTGCAAAGTTGACCATATATAGTCCCATTACAAATCATTGTCATATTTTGTACATTGATGCAATTAATAACAATGTTAGTAAGGTCTATGGCAATGTTATCAAAACAGACAAACGAGTGAATCACAAGCAAGAGCATATAGGTAATAACATTGCATATTGATTCTAGTTCTCTTACAAGAATCTCGCTGCTAGTGTCCGTACATCTTTTTAAAGGCCACCTCCATACTCTGTGTTGTTGTTGTTGTAGTGTGAGACTAGATATGAGACACATGACATTGTTTTATTCATAAAATATTCATTAAAAATATCTCTTTTTGTTTGATGATAGCTCATCATATAAAAACATATCTAATTCATTCTGAGATTCTTCCGTCTCAAATCTTCAGATTTTATGCACACATTTTCTTTGTGTAAAGAAACATTTCGAAACTATTTATACATGTTGAATATTTCAGTTTGAACACCAATACGTATTGCATCATTTACAGTGATATGTGTAGAGAAATGTCATGATGAATCAGCAGCTTTTAACATTCTTTCTAAAATCAGTGTAACACATGTTTCATGTTATAATGCATTTGCCAAGAGCATGTTTTCACTAGCTTCTCTCTGTTCCGTTCTGTGTGAATTGTAAACTTACACTTGATTTTCCAAATCTTTCTGTTCAACACATACTTGTACATGTCAGTCATTTGTTGGATATTTCTGGTAGTGTTTGAGTCTGTTCTTGCTCCTCACAAACCTTCTGCTTCCAGACGATTCAACTTTTCTTTTATTCATTTCAAGCATTTGTCTTCTTTTTTTGTTTGTTAATTCTTGCTTGTTTCTTCATGTCGTGCCATCAAAAAATCATAGAAATTTTAAATGTTCTCAAAATGCCTGTTTATTTTCTTTGTCCAATAACCATTTTCTACTTATCTTCTCTCTCTCTCTCTCTGCTTTTTCCCTCTCTTTATCTATAACTATATCTGTCTTCCTCTCTTTTTATATTTCTCTCTATCTATCTATTATCTATCTCTCACTTTATTTTTCTGTTCTTTCTCTGTTTGTTCTGTTCTCTTGATTCTTTCATTTGTTCTCTTTATATACGTATTGTGTGTTCCTCTCTACTACTATTTCTTTATGTCTCTTGCTTTATTTATTTATTTATATATGCTTGTCTCTGTTTCCATCTACCATATTTGGCTGATGCTATATTTTGTTCCATTTTGTATACCATGCAAATCGTTTCATAGCCCCATTAAGCCCAGACGGCCTAATAAAGTGCACAGGTGAGCTTTTTAGTTTTATTTCCATTTTTGCGTGGATGTCAAAGTTTGGAGCTTCACACTGCCAGCGTGGTGAAAATCTGCATGCTATTTGCTGCTGTGACATATTTCTAATCATGCTAACATCAGCTCATTTGTTTTCATTCATCCTGCTTATCATTTCGGGGTTTGTTTCTCCTAGCAACTGTTTTTTTTTTTTCAGAGTATTTGCCAGAGAAAGTTTTGTCTGTTGAATTGCCATACCCTGATACCACAAGTTTATGAGAAAGAAAAGTCATTGGAATGTTAGTGTTGACATGTGTTACTGAGGTTGATGTGGTAGTCATATTTTGCTGGTTTTTTTTTTTTTCTCTCTGAAAGCCTGTTCTGTTTTCTTTTTTATGCTAAAGAGCAAAGCAAAATTTGTCAAATGGTATGTGGAGAGATTCTGAAGAATGTTTTATCAATCCATGTTGAATCTCGTCGCAGAAAAAGTACAAGATCTCATTTAGATGTATGGTATTCATGAGCAGAATTCAGCATGCTGTACAAAATGCTTTGAATAGCCAGTATTTCCTATAACTTGTTGCACAGTAAGATATGTGTGCAATTTGTTACATGCTGGCTATATGTAGGATGACACTGTCCAATGGCTGAGAATATTGGGGGAAAAACAAACACATTGACAAAACAAATCATTGTATGGTCTTGTGGTGACAGGTTAATGTAAATTGGAGTCCATATGGGTGTGTGTAGCACTGGCTGTTAAGTTTATAGAATTCAACACACTTTAAACATGACGTGGCTGGTAGTGCACTGTATTTGTGTTTAGATTTGCCCAACCTTTGATTTTGTACACGTACATGATGATGTTATCACTGAGTAGGATGTTATTCTATGTATTTTTGAGAGGGTTGTTCTCCCGTGACATACGATAGGACTTCCCGTGAATTTTGTTCGTAGCAGTTGTGAAGTGGGTTTACTGAAAGTCTAGTGTCTGGCCATGTAATCAATCAGTGTTGATTGCTCTGTGTTGTACATGCAGGAATATTCTCCATTTAATTATCATCTGGAGGTGCAGGGGCGGATCCAGGAATCCCATTTAAAGGGGAGGCGCTTTTTCAAAATTCAAGGGGGTCAAGCACCCACCCAATTTTTTAAAATTTATTTCTTTTGTTTTAACCTAAAAGAAAGAGGGGGCGTGCGCCGGGTACGCCCCCTCTGGATCCGCCACTGAGGTGTGTGTCACACATGATGGCCATGTATGGGGACTTCAGTTTCCATGGAAAGGTTACACATTTGGGTCATGCCCTTGTTGTGCCCCTGTCCTTTCCGCAGAGAGGGAAAACATTCTAGAGCTGACAGGTTGATTTGCATCGGGAGATAAAGAGATAATGGTGTAGAAATTAATGAGTGAAAGTACATTCACTTTGGAGCAGGTGTCATTTTCTAATCTCAATACGTCAAACTGTCATAAGTTCAGTGTGCAATGCGTGTGTGGATAGGATATGAACCGTCCGGTATGGTTATGTGAGGTGCAGATACCATGGTTTCTGTGATTAGAAAGAGCCATCCTTCATTGGTGTGAAGATGACCTCCCATGTTTACTGTTGTCCTTGGGATGGAATAGAAGCGGTCATGGGTTTGTGTAGTGAATCAGACTTGCATGGCTATGAATTGTGTGACATATCAAAGTGCTGTCACTCTCCCACACCTTCCAATGCACAATTCTTTCTGGGTCATGTTTGATGGGTAATGATGGTTGTTGTTAGTGTTTAGTTGATGTAGTCCCTTTGTTGTACTTCACGTTGGGTCATAGTCTTAAGGTAGTGGGGTGCAGATTTGTGAAAAACAAGGTTGAAGGTGCATAATTATTCCAAGGGGCATAAATCATATCCGTTAGTTGTTTACTTGTATGTGGCATGCTTGTCAAGTGATATGTGCTGTTTGTATGTTTTGTATAATGTACATTGCAGATACAAATATTAGATCTCAGATTTTACTGAGTAATTATGTATTTTTGATAACTCATAGTGCATGTGTACTCATAGATAGTTGAAAATACAGATAAAAACTACATTGTAGGCGTACACACAGAGGATCTTGCATATCAGAGATATACTCCTGTTTTAGATTTCTGCTTTCAATATACTACATTGTTGAATTTCTGTGTGCTGTCTTTTCTGTGTGATTTGCAGTGATCTCTTCAATCTTTATTTCTAATTATAGTGTCCAAGTAGCTTGTGATGAACTTTTAGGCCTGAATTCACACAAAGGTGGTACAATCTTTGTCCATGGTTCAAAACCATGGACAAAGACCGTAGTTTTGTATGGGGCGCCAAGTGTTGCATGGCCTATTTTGTTACGAAATCAGTCATTTCGGCAACGAAATGTTAACATTTCATAACGAAATGAATATTTCATAACGAAATGAATATTTCATCTTCAGAATGACTGATTTCGTAACGAAATAGGCCATGCAACACTTGGCGCCCCATACAAAACTATGGTCTTTGTCCATGGTTTTAAACCATGTGTTTTAAAGGGATAGTACAGTATTGGTGGAGATGAAAATTGGGCTTTTAAATTTTTGCGAAATACCAAGAAAACACTTATTATATAGTACAGAGCATACCATTTTATAAGGAATTCAAAGTTTATTTGATGAAAATCGGGTTTGGCATGACTGAAACATCCAAAAACAAAGTAAAACAAAGCGATCGTGATAAAGTGTGGGTCCCAAACTTTAGTAGAATCGCTCTTTTTTTGATATCTCAGACATTTCAAAAGCAATTTTCATGAAATAAACGTTGAATTCCTCATAGAATTACATGCACTTTCATATTTCATAAGAGGTTTCTGATTATCTCGCCAAAAAATCTTAGAAACCTGAAATTAGGTCTCAACCAAAACTATACGATCCCTTTAAACCATGGACAAAGATTGTACCACCTTCATGAATTCGAGCCTTAGTGCCTATAGTTTAAAATTGTAAATGCATGAACCTTTGAATAAGCCAGTTTGGAGTTAGCTCATCATGTGCACATGGATACAAATGACCCCCTTATTTTCTCAGTTGGTTAGGCACTTCACTCATTTTCAAAGGGACATGATGCTTAAGCTTGCTCTTCATAACAATTTATGGAATTCATCAGTTATTGTCAAACAAAGGATGAACTTGCATAGACCAGGTGACCAGAATGGTTGGTCAATGAACACCTGGGAAGCATCTTTTTCATTATTTTACTTTGAATGTATTAACAATATCTTTCTATTAATATTGCCATTTACCACCTTTGCTGTTTAAAAGGTGGATGTGCTGCCAAGCACCATTCAAAAGATTACTTGAGTAGTCATTATATCACAGATGCTTTTAAAATATCAGTGACTTTAAATACCAGCATGCATACTGGTACAATTGATACAAATGACCTTTTTCTGCTCATGTGCAAAGTGAAACTCCAAACTGGCTTATAAGCTATTGTAGATTACTGCTACAGGTTGTATATTGATGTTTTAAAATAGTGACGTGAAAAATTTACATGATGTATCATACCACTTGCTTTTTAACTAAAAAACATCAGGAATACTGGGCAGAATAAAAAAGTCAGTTATATTGGCCCAACAGTGTGCATGCATATGTGTAAACCAGTATTGCATAACATGCAGGTGTCCTCAGATAGTTTTTGTCTTCCCTTACAATTTATGTAAATCACATGATGACATGAGGATGGGTTGATGCTTGGTTTATCTCTACAGATTAATAGTAACCCTTTCTGTGCCAGGGATTTTGGACAGTGTGTGTGATGCTGTGGATTTTTTTTTTTTTTGTGCCAATCAGCACTCAAAGCACACATGGGGTTTAAAGGGATGGTACAGTATTGGTGGAGATGAGAATTGGGCTTTTAACTTTTTGCCAGATGCCAATAAAACACTTATGAAATAGTGCAGAGCATACCATTTTAAGAGGAATTCAAAGTTTATTTGATGAAAATTGGGTTTGGAATGACTGAAACATCCAAAAACAAAGTAAAACAAAGCGATCATAATAAAGTGTGGGTCCCACACTTATCAGGAATTGCTCTGTTTTGGATATCTCAGCCATTTCAAAACCAATTTCATCAAATAAATGTTGAATTCCTTATGCAATTACGTGCTCTTTCATATTTCATAAGAGGTTTCTCATAATTTTACCAAAAAAATGTTAAAAACCTAAAATTAGGTCTGAACCAAAACTATATAATCCCTTTAAGGATAATTTGAGAATCTTCCCAGCTCATCACAGATACTTGTCTGACAATGCACCTCTTTCATGTGAAGGTTGGGAGAGATGTGATATACAATTTGATGGATAAATACAATCTTATCTTTTTCAGCTTGATTTGTCCCCCTCTGGAATCATATTTGATTAAAAAAACAAACATTGATTTTATTTTGCGTTTTACAGATCTTCAGTTCCTTGGGGATGGTCCCTTGCTGAAATGCTGGTGTTCAGAAAGGTTAGTATTACATACATTGTCTCTAGAAGACTTGTGGTTTAGTGGTATAGGCACCTGACCTGTTATAGGTCCTGGGTTCAAATCTCAGATACAACATCATCATACACTTTTGTGCATTAACTTGCTCTTCAGTGAATAGAGATACAAGTATTATTGTGATATCTTGTTGAAAGATGTCAGTACTTTGTCAGCTGGGGCTTGAACCACAAACCTTCCAATGGCAAGTAAAGAATTGTCCTGTCGTGCTATTCATTCCTCTGTGACATACATGTGGTGTGGAGGTGATCAAACGATTCAACAATTGAACTTTGGATTCTCTTGAAAAGGTACAGTATCGACTGATGCTACCACACGTACACGTGTAGCCAAGTCCTCATTGACACTTCTTTGTCCTGTTTTGTATTAATAAGTGTGCTCCCACAACCTTAACTGAAGGTTAAACTCCTTAAGCAAAGGTTAAACTAATAGGGCTGGACCATCACAGCCTTAGGAACAGCTTACAATGATGACGTGGTCCTTAACAAACTTTAGACTTGTTTGTCGGTGACCGGTATGATGTTCTTATTGGCACGCTGTGTGTTCTTCCTGGGTACCTGTTTGCATAGATCATCATGGCTGGGTTTGATAATGGTGAAGGTAACTTGAAAGCAGGAAGGATGATGAGTTTGAAATGTCTGTAAAAAGTCTAGAGTTCATAGCTACCTACATGACATGTGCCACACTTTATGTTTCATGTGCAAAGTACATTATACAGTGATATGGCAAGTAGCTTTAGTCAAGTGTTGTTGAACCTTCTGGACTCTGTATGGGACTTCGACTTTGATCCTGTTTTTCACCGTCTTGTCTCTGTTGTTGTTGTTTTTTTATTGTCGAGAAAGAAAGCTTTGATACATTTGATGATTACCAGTACCAAGCTTTTGAGGCGATACCTTTGATACGTGACCATGCAGTACAAGATACAATAGATCTATCTGGTAGTGATTTATTTGGACTGTGATATACGATGAAACACCCACCGTTCAAGAGTTTGGTTATACTCCTCCAAGATAAGATAGTCTTATTTTCCCAACCCAAGTTTCTGACATCTTTCTGAAACTTATAAACAGTAGTTTCAACTGTAAGTGATGATGTCTTTCACAAGTCTTATCCAGTCATATCTGGATGAGCTTAACAGGGCTCTGCACTTTCCAGTCATGAGGGTTGATAAACTTTCTATAATACCCTGATGGTTTAAGATGTGGTATTTGAATTAAGAGGTCTACACTTGTCCTAAATCAAACCCCAAAATTGGCATGAATAATGGGAACATTCTTTGTCCATAGTAATTAGATTGTCATGGATTGGAGACATGTAGCAAGAAAAATGCTGTGATGATACTGATTGAAAAATTTATCTAAAGATGTAAAAATCAAGACTTTTGATTGTAACCTGAATGTATATTAATTATAAACAGTGCACACATGATTCTGAGGTACCAAGACTCTCTGTTGTGATGAAACAAACACAGCTTAATATCAATGCTAATATTTTATGCACACATACGCACTCGACATACAATATGTTATACATGTATGCAAGGATGCGCATAACTGCGTACAGTATGCTAGGGCATATACATGTGTGCTTTCATACTTCTAAACACTTCTGAACACATATATACACTAATGAATTATCACAGATACATTTTATACCATCTGATTATTTTTGTGCTAAATTAGGCAAGAGTCGCTCTGGGTCTGGACAGGTGCAACTACTGTTTCTCAGCTGGCGCTCCACTCTCCATGGAAACACTGGAATATTTCTTGAGTATCAACATCCAGCTCTACGACATATATGGCATGAGCGAGAGTACAGGTGAGTGAATGGATGATAACAACAGCATGGTATGGTAGACAAATTACTGCTGCTGCGGCGACAATTGCTCCCATGAAATATCTGCACACTAAGCCAAGCTTGGAACCTATCCACAAACATGACCCTAACCCTAATCCTCACATGCTACTAAACCTAAACCCCTGTCACAACCCTAACCCTAACCATAAGTCCTTGGAGAAAATAAGACCGCAACAATTGTCTCAGAAGCAAATGTTGTGTCGCCATGTCCTTCATATTGCTATTTTGTAAAGAAATTATTAAAACTTGATTTGCTTTCTTAGTTTTTACAAATTTCATGAAATCGTCAATATGTTTTTTTTGCTTGATTTTACCTTATCTACTGTAAAACGAGGAATGTTCGCGTGCATTTTAATTTCGCGAATTTCGCGAGCGCCAAGATTCGCGAAATTAAAATGCACACGAAAATTCTTGTCTACACTGTATGCATTGAATGCCAGTGGCATTTCACGAAAATTTCATGCCGCAAAAAAAAGCCGTCAGCTCCAATTCGCGAAAAATTCATGCCGCGAATATATCATGTTTTACAGTATCTATGTAAAGTTGAACGTAGAGACAAGTGTCAGTACAAGAGGTGGTACAGTCTGAAAGCACAGTTGATGTACCTTTCACATAGCATGAGCACTGGCTTTCCAACTTCAGTATATGACTCTCACAAAGTCTGACTCCATATCTGATCGTTAATAGGTGTTCCTTGTATGCTCTTGATGCTGCCATGTCATTCTAGTAATAGTTCATGATGTCCCTTTTGTAATGTTTGTGAGGAGGCCTTTCTTTTAGCACAGACTTCCGGCACTCATCACTCTCTTGTCTGTACTGATTTTTTATTTTCTTTGATGTAGATATAGGTTGTCATAAAATTCCAATCTTAGGTGCTCAAAGTATACAGATGTGCTGACCTGACAGTAGCAAATTCATATTTATATTGTCATAAAATTTGTGTAACTCTGGTAGTTTAAGAGTCAGAGATAAACTGTATACGCCATATATTTCATGAGGTTTTTATCTTGGTGAATTTTGCGAGTGGGTACTATTCAAAATTAAGAACGCGCGAAATTATCAACTCTGATCTTGACATTGGTGTTACATGCTTGTATACATGTTACTGTTCATCACTGTACACCACAATTGTTAATTCAGCCACTCGCAAAATTGTTGGGAAGCCCCAATTTGCGAAAAATTTGACTTGCTAAAATGTATGGCGTATACAGTATTCTTGAATAGGTGTGTAAAGCTCAGTAGCATGTCCCTATTGAACCATGACCTTTCATTTCTCTCCTGTTTTGACCCCTCTTCCAGCCGAGTGTAATGGAATGTTCGATTATCATGCTGTTTCTCTTTCCTTATGTCTTTTTGTACCACCTTTTCTCTTACAGGTCCACACAGCTTCTGTCTCCCGGGGAGATTTAGGATCGGCAGCTCGGGAATGACCTTTCCTGGAGCAGAGACCAAGATTTCAGACCCGGATAAGGACAACAATGGAGAGGTAATAAAAGTGAATCTAATCTCAGCAGACATATAAACCTCAATCTTACCTTCATCGTAGTTGCCTCCAATACCCCTTTCATGCTAGTCGTTTGAGGGATCACCGAAGAGATTCAACAGGGTAATCAAAGGGGGAACATGTGCAAAACATTTCTTTCGAACTAGCAAATGACCTCTCTGTTAAATTTCTCTTGTCCACTCTTCTGCAGTGGAAGTAAACATTATTGCACATGTGCGAAGCGGCCAGCAAGACATTGTAGGTGTACTGTAGGTGTACAGTGCTTTTCACTGGAGAGTTTATACACAATGCATTTCACTTGACAGCGTGACCTCAGAGTTCATGGGGTCGCTCGAGAGTTTACCAGGGACAGTTCAATGGTACATGTTGTAACATTTCACCCAGCATTGTACATGTACGTGGGATTTCACCCTTAAGACCTTTCATACTATAGGATTCACCCGGGTGAAATTTGCTAAGTATGAAAGAACGTTAACATGTGTTGCAGTCGTTTCAACTGCCCCTCCATATATGAGTCTTTGTTGATGTTATGTAATAGGTCAACTTTATTGACAGCTAGAAGCTGTCTAAGCCTGTTATCTTGTAGGTCAATCAATGGGATTAAGCTGATTAAAGGATAAAGTGTGTCAATGATGTTAGTTGCTTCCAGTATTCTGTTTGGAATTTGCCATGGATTTTGACACCATTAAGAGGACACTATTGAGGGAACTGTTTAGAAAAAATTTCTGTGTATTGAGGGTCATAGCAAACAATTTTGACATTTGATGATTTAATAAGGACCTTGGTCAACCGTGGTGTATTTTCAACGTTATCATTTAAACAGACCACAACCTCATTTGTGTCATGCACAATTTAGATGACATCACAGTTTTAAATGACATCACAGTTACAGATGTACCTTCAGAAGGTTTTAAATGTGATAGATTCCGCTGCTGTAATATGTGAAATGTAGAACAAGGCAGAAGCATACACCTCATTACAGTCAATTAGAACAATTAAAATAGATGCAACATTATTCAGACATATATATTTTGCAATTATTGTAGCAATACAATCAACTGGGCATGGCAAAAATTGTAGCAATAACAGATTGATGATATTTTAACCTGGTTTGATTTATATGAACTGTGAAGAGGAAGATTGAGTCTGCCATTAATACTGGTAATGATTAATGAAGATGTTACAATATTAAGGACTATTACTGCAGCCACAGATCTATATCAATGTCGTTGCTATAGCTGATGCTACATTATTGTAAGCTTTGATTATCTTATGTGAAAGGCGCAGTATTATAATTTGTTATTGTTGTTTTTCTTGTTTAATTTATGTTTCTTCTGCTTTGTCCAGTTTTGTAATCATAAATATTTATGAAAATGTAATGCAGCTGACATCAAGTGATTATTGATGTCGGTTGTTTTACTTCCACTTATGCATATAGTTTTGCTGTTGCTGGTACTATATTACTGGTATTGTTTGTCAGTAGTTATCAGTTATCGATAATAGTCATTATAGGTTGTAGAATTACCACTATCATTGTCTGCGGTGTTGTTGCAAACATCATCATCTTTGTTATTGTTTCCATTGTGACCGTGATGTGTAGGTGTGTTACAGAGGACGCCACATCTTCATGGGATACCTCAACATGGAGGAGAAGACAAGAGAGGCCATCGATGAGGACGGCTGGCTGCACTCGGGAGACTTGGGCTACATCGACGAGGACGGCTTCCTCTTCATCACCGGCAGGATCAAGGGTGGGTAGATGAGTTGGGTGTCGTTCCCAGCTCCTTGGGTGCAATAGTCGTAGATTTTACCTTTAGTTTCAAGAGCTTTATATTTATTAAACAGCCTTTTCTAGGAACTTATGTCCTAGTGGCAATTTGTAGTCATTTGTTGATAGCTCTTCATTTTCTTTTTGATTCATTAATATTCATTTAGCAAAATGTCAAATGTCAAAGATTTATAAATCTATGTCAGGGATGTGTCCAATCATCAATGAACATTGAAAATGGATGGTTTCTGATCGTTGGAAAATTCTCTAAGTTAGCAAAAGCAGTCATTCCAAATATGAATTCTGTTCAAGTCATGCATGTCTATTTTTTTTTAATGTGTGTATGTATGTGTATAATTATGTTTATGTGTCTTTGTATATGTTTGTGTGTATGTGTGCAGAGTAGTATACCACATTAATGAAACGGTGATATGTTACATCTTACTATCCCTCCCCAGAGCTAATCATCACAGCGGGAGGAGAAAACATCCCCCCGGTACCCATCGAGGATATGATCAAAAAGGAAACGCCCATCATCAGTAACTGTATGCTGATTGGAGACAAGCGAAAATTCCTCTCCATGCTTATCACACTCAAGGTACCCATTCTATCACCATCCTTACTCCTTTATTATCTACTACCATTCCCCTTCCCCTCTCCCATACTCCCCCCCTACTTATCTCGACCTCCCTCTGCTACCTCAATGATTAGCACCAGGCTGGGGGGGCGGAATCCGCCCCCCCTTGACGTTTCGCGCTATAATTCTGTAATGCGAGAAGGCCTCATCGCAAGGCTTCTTGACTTTCTTCGTTCAAGTCTCGCGCAACTTTTGAGACCAAATTTGCAACGTTCGCGCATACTTTTGCGAAGCCACGCCCATTTTTGTAATGGAATGTCGCCCCAAAATGGGCACAATTTTGTGATTTTGTGTACATTTCCTATGGAAAACAGTGCTCTGTCATGAAAGTCATAAAAACCTGATTATTTTCACAATTAATCACTTTCATTGATTAATTTTGTGCTAATTATGGTAGAAAAGTGGTCAGTGACAATTTCCAATGAAAAAACAAAGAAAAAACAAAAGTTGAAAAACAAAGAAATACATAAGAAATTCTGAAAACAATAAAATACGTAAGAATTGAAATGAGTTTTGGAAGTTTTTGTGATGTACAATTGTTGAATATGCTAAAACAGATTTACAGATCAAAAATTAGACTCTCAATGCTTTTAGTTAGGCCAAAATATCATCTTGAGCGTAATTTGCATAATTAATTAATTAAGATTAGAAATTGATTGTTTCAAAAAATCTTATGACGCTGGTCTCACGCATGCAAAATTTCATCGTGATCGGAAATCCATCCCCCCGGTCTGAGCGTAGCCAAAAAAGCCCGACCCCTTTAGGGTTAAATGCCTCTGGCAAAAAGGTTAGGTTATTTAGAAGCAGTTTCCCATGGTAATGAATGGCTATGACATCAAACTTTGCTACTTTGTTGAAGCTGAATTGTGTAAATTGATTGAAATCTGTAGAACTGGTAGAAGTTTCACCCGTCAGTCTGTGAGAATCCTCTGTGATTGTTTCTTCCTACAGGTGACAGCCGATGAAGCCGGTGTGCCGTCAAACGATCTGAATTCCGAGGCTCTAGCCATCACGAAAGAGATCGGGAGCAGAGCCACAACGGTGGAGGAGGCGAAGAAGGATGATCTCGTCAAGCGGGAGATCCAGCGGGGCGTCGACGAGTACAACAAGTCAGCCACGTCGCGAGCGCAGCGGGTGAACAAGTGGACCATCCTGGACGGTGACTTCTCAGTAGCAGGGGGAGAGCTGGGTGAGTTTAGATAGTCTCTGATTCAGTCCTTGTGTTTCTCTATCTTGCTACAGACCAGGCTGCACACCCCCTGTGTGATGAAACTTCAATCTTCAGTCGGTACTAAGCCCCTGAGATTACTGTAAAACCAGAAACAATGGCGGCACGAAACTTAATTTTTGTGAATTTTGCGAAGCTCAGTTGGATTGCGTATTTAACACCATGCAAAAATTTCGCCATGCGCCAGGGTAATAGTCTGTGATCTCCTCTTTCGTGAAAATATATTTACGTGAACATGACAGCTTATACAGTACAAGTGTATTAGTGTTGCCAACTCTGTTTTAGGCATGATCTCAGTATGTATTGTGTAATATCAAAAGCGAATTTTGCTTGGCTGCTGTGTTTCACAGCTCTTTCAAAACTGATGTTTGTCCAGGCTGCTTTAATGTGTGCTTGTCAGAGGTGGCAGCCGTACGTGGAATTCTCTGGGATGAGTCAAGTGTATTGTTGGTGCTCTACTTATGGTGCGGTCAGACTGGCAAAAGATTGATAAGTTTAACATCGTGAAATCTCCGCGATCTTTTCTCATGCGGCCACACTGGCACGCAAGAAAGAAGTTAGAATGCGGCGTCCCATGGCTAGTGATTGTGACATAACAATGAACATCTGTACACGACAGTGGCCTCGCGCTTTGAAGATACCGCCCGCAAACAGATCAAGAAGTTTGGTGGGGGTGAGGGAAATATCCCTAATTGGAATGGGAAGTTTTGCGAGAAGTTTTGCGGGAAATTTGCAGTCACACTGGCAAAATTTCGAGATCTTAAAGATATTGAACTTAATCTTCTTGATCTTTTGCCAGTCTGACCGCGCCTTAAAGGTGTCTTATCAGCAACTTTGATGATAATGTGTTGTGAACTGTGTCTTAGCATCATGATGTAAGAAACTGTCCTGATGCTCCTTGATTAGTTTTTAGTTCATTGACCTCTGTCTCATTCCTCTCCTCTGTGTAACCCAGGGCCGACGCTGAAACTGAAGAGACCCATCGTCAACAAGATGTACAAAGCCCAGATTGATGGTCTCTATGAGAACGCTGAAACACCGAGGGAATAACCCAGACTTGTCTGATAAAGGAAACTACCCTAGTCCTCGTCTTAAAACCTTTCAATGATTTTTGTAAATTTGTACCATAAATGTTATACCAGATGGCATATATATATTTTGATGCTATAAATAGTATATACAGATGCTTGGCAGATTATTTGCGTCGATTTGTGTTGTTGTTGTTGAAAAATAAGAGTTAACTTTTCATCCAGTCCACAATTTGAGAGAGTGTTGGAATAGTTGTAGGCTGTTTATTTGGTCATTTGGCATTTTGAAAGAAATTTTCAAGGTGTGAGGGCTGTTTGTATATGTATGGTAGGTGTGTTGTGTAATACTATGGGTGGACAATATTATTGTAAATACATGAAAAGGATGAAACAGTCTTCAATGCATCACTTTATTAGTTGATAATGACACTCTTGTGGAAAGAAATGCTATAACATTTTGCTTTGATGTCTTAGGCAAGTTCTGTCATGGGAATGATTCTAGCTCTTGCACATTCACATTTGCACATTCAGGAATGCATAAACATGATGCGCTGAGAAAGAAAATAATAGAATTTGATGGAATTCATTGTGTTTATTGCATTTGTGTCTTAAAGTACATCAGCCATGTAACTGAGAAAATTTGCCACCTTCCGTTCTCCAATGAGTGTGAGAGAAAAAGAAAGAAAAAGGGAATGAAATATCCTTGGATATGAATATTCAAGATTTGAAAGGCACTTGTTGATGTGAATTTTTTGGTGATGCATGTGTATACAGAATTAAATCTCTATCCAGCAGTCAACTATCTTAATTCGTAGTGCTGTGTCAAACAAGGATGACATATGATGTATGCTTTCTTCAAAGACCAATACAGACGCATGCTTAGTGTGCACAGCAGGGATAGCCAACAATGAAAATTACTTCTTGCCATATATTTTTATATGTTTTAATTTGTTCTCATGTTAAGTCCATTATGTGATGTGGCCAGTGGGCATTCTTGGGTCCTTGGAGTATTAGTAGTACTCTTATTCATTTTTTTTTTTTCTTGAAAATTGGTCATTCTTTGATTTGTCTGTCAAATGTTAAATCTTATAGGATGATTATTGAAATGTCCATTGGAATGTCCATTGACTTTGGGTGCATTTGAGTGCTCTCCTGAAGCGAACTGTATTGTACTGTACACGCACCAGAGGAATGCTCGATTGCTCCTAAATGTACCATACTGTACTGAACTGAGCAAAAAGTGGACCACTTCCCAATGTGCTCCAAAAGCGTACCAAAAGTTCGCAGGTGAGGATGTGCGTAACATGCACATACGCCATAATGCAAAGAGTTAATTCGCTTTTTTAGGGCCAGCTGTAAGTGCCAGGTGAATGACCCTTTTGCTACAAAATGCGTGAACCCCTCTGCAAATAACTCATGAGGTACATTGTATGCTGGCACAGTTCAGTACAGTACACTTTGGTTCAGTTCGCTTTGGTCTCTTTAGAGCCCTTGAACATACCCTTAGTATCAGACTTTGAGAGGAATTCCCCAGTCAGATTTTGAGATCAGAAGTCCAGATGAAATGCATAATTATGAGTTCACCATTCACATATTTTGCCATAGGACTGCTTAAAGTAGCACCATCAACTTTGTTGCAGTAATGTGTTTGCAGCAGGTATTGAATGATTTAGATTTGCACAAGACATTAATAATGCCAGAGATCAAAGGTGGTCAGACATTAATAAGTGTATCATTTTACTTTATTCTTCTGTTAGAAGCTTGCAAATGCATGAAATAATTAATTTTCGTTCAAGTCAGGTCAAATTTCTGAAATAGCGCTGAAAACTGTTATACCAAAAGTTTTTCTTTTGTCATTGTACTCCCGTTTAGGGATGATAACGATAAGGTTGTTGTCTTATTAGGTCAAGTCAAGATGTGAATTTTCATTGTTTGAGCAATTACAAGTACCTCTAGTGTGTAGGTATTTCAAGAATTTGGATCCACATTGGTACTTTGATTTGATGGTGCATGGTCATAAACTGGATTGGTTTGGGTCAGCTAGGGGCTAGGTCCAAAACACCATTGGGAGGCTTTGGTATGAAACAGCTAAGTAAACAGAAGCAAGATCAGTTGGTAATAATGATCATACAAATTAGATTTTGCTTCGTTTTCTTTTGCTTTTGTGGTAGTTTGAGGGGGAATTGTGTGGATGAATGGTAGTATGCAATACTGGTATTCTGCCGAGATGGAAGTTAAATCTCGGCACTTTGAAAATGCCAGTGCTGTCATGAATGTTTGGATTATGGCGAAAAAACTATTAATGTTAGACGTTTTTCATGTTATGCCAAAGAAACTTGTGCTGTCATAGATTGAAGCTCTTGCTTTGTATTTATTTTCCCAGTATTGTATGTAGGAAATCATACTTATGATTTATTTTTCTTGTGCATTTGTTAATTTGCTTGATCATGGGATCAATCATGCCTAAATAGATATCACATTATTCGATGTGATGTTTGTGAATTTTGCATTTCCCACGATGGATCATTTCAATACTAATGTTTTGTAAATAATTAATTTTATATTTTGTTTGTTGTGCACTAATGAGTGATTTGAAAGAGGGTATGATTATAACACAACCTTTTTTCTGTTAACTCAAAATCAAAGCCAGACCTATGACATTGCACAAGAATAATTGTTGACCATACTACAGCATGTTAGCAATGAAAGTTATATAGCAAGAAAGCATTGGATTAGATTTGCTGTGAATTTGATAACTTATATTTATTTGTGAACATTTATAAATTTTGGTTCAAAACAATTGCATGAGATGGCTCAAATCTCATATGAATTAAGTAATGATTTCAAGAGATTTTGGTGCATTTTTTGTTTGTATTTCTGTTGATTGTTGCTTTTTGTTGACTGTGCAAAGACATCAAATTCAGTCTTATGTGTCTGTGAGATTCTATCCTGTTCTCAGACATGGTTTTAACTAGTGACATAAACCCAAAAGATGCATTCTTACTATCATCCAGGGGTCCATCTTTCCTCCTCATGAATAAAAGAATTGCCACGTTTAAATTTCAAAGGGAGGTTGAAGTTAACCAATGAAATTACTCATTGATTATGCTTATAAAACATTGTTTACGTCATATGACTCTTTTTTTTTAAAATTAAAACTAGAGTTGAGGACCTGTAACAAAAATTTGCAAGTGGTTAAGATGGTGCCATCAATGACATTTATGAGATAGGCAGTGGAATTCCACAGTTGTATATGTTTTTGCATTCTTGTATTGGGGTAATGACTAGGTGTGTTGCCAATTTTTGGACTATCTGTCTGTTTGTGAAAATATTGGAAAATAGCATTTACTGTAAGTGCTGCATGATGGTCTACATGGGTGATACTTTTCAAGACAGGAGATTTTCATGATGGGAGTTCTTATTGTTGTGTAATGTTCAGCATGGAAGGTTCTTTTATCCCTTATGAGCACACTTATTGAGGAAAAAAAAAGCTGTAATAGCTTCAGTTTCTGTACATGAATTTGGGTATAAGTTTGGTTTTGAAATGCTGCAATAGACCTTTCTCTGACAAGAGGCAATAGACAAATTATGGATGTCTCTGACCATAGCTGGTTGCAATGACAATTATGGGTTTTTCTATTTCATTTACTTTCTTGGATTATATTTGTATAGCTGGAGATTGTCTTGCCTGACTGAAGTGTTGATATATGTAGGTTGGGCAACCCTCTACCAACATTATCAGGTTGTCATGGATATTGAGCATTAAAAAGTGTGCATATGATTTGAATACATTAGTGGGCTGCTCTGTAGCTGTGGCTGCTATGCAGTTATAAGTGTATTGAAGGCCCAACCATATTTAATATATGTGTGAGTTGGATGTGTAGAGAGTTGATTACTCTGTCCTGCACATAATGTCTGTCAATAAAACAATTTGCAATAAATTCACTCCGCACGCCTGTTACTTTTTGCATGATACAGTTTCCTTTCTTCATCCTTTGTATACCTGCTATACCTCGGCACATCTTTTGTTTCAGAATTCTTTGATAGTTGTTGAGAGATTTTATTTCTCACGATATACAGGATGACCACTCTTTACAGAGGGGTAATGCAGCCTTTATTTGCAGCACCAGTATCGCGTTGTATATAATTCTGAGAAATCTGGATTGTTTTGGTTAGATTACCAGTGGCGGATCCAGAGGGGGGCGCAAGAGGCGCACGCCCCCCTTTATTTATCGTTAAAAAGAAAAGAAATAAAAAGAAAAAAAAATGAAATGAAAACCCGGAAGTGGCACCAAAAATAATAGTTACCCCCCCTTTACAGAATTCCTGGATCCGCCCCTAATTACAGACTGTGCTATAGCAGGGAAGTGCTGTGAACAGCTGAAAATATTGTGAGTGACAACTAACAAATATATGTGTACATGTACTCACCAAAGTACAAAAAAAGAGAAAAATAATCCTGAGATAGAGGAAAGAATTCAAAAGAAAATCTCTAATTTGAGATGATATTGATTCATATTGCCAGATATTCTATTAACTGAATGGATTCTTTACAAGTCGGCCAATTGTAACAGGGTTGTTTTTTTATTTCAAGTGTGAAAATATTGAATTTACAAGTATGTCTCGGTGCTGGCATGTTTTGGGTACATTTTAATGACTTCATAGAGTTGGGTCTTGTACACAATTATTTTGAAGTACTGGTAAGTGCAAATCATTTTCAAAATACTTGTTTGCACTTCTGAAGTGAAAAGCTTCAGAATTCCCTTTTGATATCTGGAAATGATTTTTTATGGTTTCGCCCATGATATGTCCTGTTTTCTGCAAAGCTGTATCTGATACAAACTTGTTTGATACCTCGGTATGATAAATGAGGTGGTGACTGAAGAAATTACAACATTCAAACATGCTGGCGTCTCTTCTTCAAGCTAGTTCAATAAATGCTACTGTTTACCCCATGAAGAACTGTTGTAGATGTGACCAAAAACTAGAAGTGTAAGAGAATGACCAATAGATTGTTGCTGTGTTGCACAATAGAATACATTCCTATTCTAGTTTGTAAATTTTTTGCTATTAGAATGAACAATTTGCCTCTTTATGTGGACAGAGTGTGTGCATATTGTCAGCTCCTCATAGACCACATGTTATGACACAGTCAAATCTGTAGGCGCCACGTTCACATGCAGAGGACGGAAATGTAAACAAGATACAGTATGATAACTGGTAGTCTCACCATTTAATGTGTCATTTTAGCTTAATGAGATCACAAAATGTGTGTGTTTAATTCCATGTGGTGCCTCTCCTTACATTGTACATAGTGTGTGTCTGAGTTTGATTTTGTGAAAACCAAAACAGATTGTAGGACAAATTAGTTCCATAAATGTAATACCTCGTAATCTGACTTAATTCTCACCTGGACTGTGCTTATGTCACCGTGTTCTATGCAAGTAATTAGTGGATGATTTGTGTAATGGTTACTCTTTCTTGTCCAAATGATATGAAATCTTCGTCAACTAGTCAGAGTTTAATGTTGACATTTGATCAGTGTTCCTAACTCTGCTCATGATGTCAAAGTCTGCATTGTCTGCACATTGTTGTGATAAAAAGATGACATGTCGGTGAACTAGAACTTTCTTGTAACTTCCTGGATAAGTATTAAGATAAGCTGGTGAGTGGTCTTTTGTAGTGGTCAGTCTTGTGATGGACTTCTGTGATGAGAGTCCAAAGGACTCTTGGTGTAATGTGTAACCACTCCTATTATTACTAGTCAAAGGGACAAAGAAGGTATCGTTTGAATGCACGTAATGAAATATGTCAGCAGGAAATTTGTTGGTGCGAAACTTCTTTGGTTGTGCTCATGCTGAAGTCATACACACTGCATTAATTTGGAGCATGACTTTCATAGAGGGTAATGGATCTTAGAGAATTGTTATGTGAATAGGGCAGCAGCTACTATTCTGAATCAACCTTGTGGTAATATCCCGACACCTCCCCCCCCCCCCCCCTTTTTGTCTTTTTTTTTTGGGGGGGGATATATAGCAAATCCATTTATATTTCTCACCAGTGCAGTGAGAAATTACTGAGAAAAAAATGAATAGGCATCTATTACAGTCAAGATGTTTTATGCTATGCGTGCATGTCCAAATGCACTGACACACACATGCACACAAACATTTCCTGTTGTATATTAAAGTGTGTCATGTGTGTTGTGATATTAGGAACCTTGCAAGAAATTGTGCACTTCACAGAAGCAATTTATCTTACCTCATATCGATGTTTGTGCAAGAAATGTTATGATATATACCAGCAGGTTTACTTGTACCATTTCTGAGGTGGAAGCTAAAAATGATGTAAATATGACAAATCCAAACAGATTGTAATGCCAGTCTAATTATCCCGATGTCCTGTACCTTAGAAGTAAGTTGACCAGGAGGAACATGCCATACCTGTACTTATAGAAGATAAATCATTGGTTAATAAGTACATGTATATGAGATAGTGGTATTGTGTATCGAGTGTGACAAAATGCATTTCGTATCATGGCAGTGTGTTGGTATTCAAATGTATGAGCCGTTATTTAAAGGCAAGTAACGGTAGCCAGTGTGAAGTAATACCACACTGAATTGCTAAAATGGATCAAATGGAACATTATTCTCTACTTTTAAAGGAATAATTCTTCTATACAGCTATCATAAGACTGAATTAGTTTTCAGTTGTAGGCACTCTACTATTGTTCTTGCACTGTTTTCCACTGTCATTTATCAATCTAAACCTGAATGTTTCATGTCACCACAAAGTTGGCTTATACAATGTTTACTGCACTTCCATTATAGGCGACTTTCTGAATACTTTGCGTTCATGTGTGATGTTTGATTGCAATACCTGATGCATAATACAAGTAGGTTATTGTTGCTTGTTACATATGATATTAATAGAAATATATGTAAATATATGTTATATGAAGGAATTAAATGGTGACCAATGTTACATACATATAGTTTGACATACAGCCATATACTTTACTTGATTGAGTCAGTGTTCTTTGCTGTTTGTGTGCTGTTAATGTTACCGTCAAACAATCTCACCCTAATGTACACACACACACAAACACACACACATACACATGTTTTTGCCGGCATTTGTTCGCTTGTCTGTATGTAAAATAGCTCACAAAGTTGGGAACGAATTTGGACGAAACTTACAGGAAAAATTGATAATGACGCAAGGAACAGATGATTAAATTTTGCTAGTGATCCAAGAATTTTCATCAATTTCTGAAGAATTTTTTTATCTTTTGGCAAACAGGGTAAATGAAGTTAGGAGTTCAACCTGCGAATATTTGAGGTTTGCATACACACACTAAACGCGAGCTTTGCTCAAGGCGCCGCGCAGCAGGAAGCTGATGAAGTAAACACAAGGCTTTTTTTTCCCGGCATGCGTGTATCAGTGGAAATCATAGACGTATTGTATCATACTCTTGTGGAAATAACGCATAGCTACTTGGTGGAGGTCTGCGCTCTCCGAGTGCTTTCCTAGTTAAAGGGACTGTACAGTACTGGTTGAGGTGGGGATTCAGGTTTATAACATTCAAGTGAGATAATGAGAAACCTCTTATGAAATATGAAAGAGCATGTAATCTTATGGATTCAACATTTATTTGATGAAAATTGGTTTTCAAATGACTGAAATATCCCAAAAAGTGATAATAATAAAAGGCGACGGGCCACGCCTTTTATTAGGATCTCTTTTGTTTCACCTTGTTTTTGGATATCTCAGCCATTTCAGAACCGATTTTCATCAAATAAACTTTTGACACCCCTTAGAATTGCATGCTCTTAGACATCTCATAGAGTGGTTTCTGAATATCTTGCAAAACGTTAAAAGCTAAATCCTCACCTCACCCAGAACTGTACAGTCCCTTTCACATTACTATCATCATCATCATCACCATCACCACCATATTTATGATGATCATCATGATAACCATCATTATTATCTATACATGGATAATCTACAACCAAGAATTTCCTCCAGTTTCAATGCCGAAGTGATGCGCAACCCAGGTGGGGGAGGTTACCATATTGTACAGTAAATATTGTATGAGGGGTATGGTACCTGCACCAATACAAAGTGCTGTACGGGATGATGTCATAGGGATAAAATTTGTTCACAGTTTAAACGAGAAATACTTCTTGTACATTTCACGGAATCAATGAAACTGAATCTAACCATGGAATGACCTATGCAACACATATAAACATAAAGATCTGAAGATATGATCACACAAAAACACACATATACATGTGATGTATGTCTGTCATAGCATTTTATATTTTTATGTTTCTTCTCAATATTTCAAGAGAGAGAGGAGAACTAGTAAGTGAATATTACACAAGTATCACAGTGAAATAGTTTGCAAACAATATCAAAATGTCCGAATTACATTTTAACATCTCAAACATGACATGCATTTTTTTTTTTGGGGGGGGGGGCTGTGAATAAAATAAATGCATTACGCAAGTCATCTTTTAATAATGCTCTTTAAAGACAAGCAAAAATACAAATAAAAAAGAAATATGGCAAAAACAAATCCCTGCAATGTTCATCATGTCAGATTTCACACAGCATCACTCAATGTGATTCATGCATAAAGTATACCACATTAATTATGATTCCATTGCACCACAAAGCATTTACAGTTATCACTCAAGCTACATTGTAGCTGCATTTTAAACATAGCAAACATTGGTCATGCTCAGTCTTAGGTCCATCAAACTCGTACATAAAATGAGAATATATTACTTTATCTCACTAAAATAATTTTTTTTTTTTCATACAGAAACCACACACAGACACATGCAAATAAAGTAGAAATAAATTCTTAAAATGATGATTCCAACATAGCTTATTTATCATTTTGTTTAAAACTTAATCAAGTTTTGAAAATTTGTAGAATGGTATACCTCTTGGCATACAATCTCAGTACACATGCAGTTCTACATTAAATATACATTAATAGGTTTGTCAGAGTCTGTTTTCACATATTCTTGTGAATTTCATGTAAATTTCAGCTGTGGTGAAAATGTGACATCTGCTCTGTCCGTCAAGAAGTACATTCTTCATATCTTGCCATCAGAGACAATTAGACCATGCCAAGGAAGAAGGACATTCATTCTACAACATTGTTCTTTGCATCTCTTAATAACTGCAAAGAATCAATGAAAATACGCTTCAAGGTACTTCAGACGGCTCAAAGGGATAATCAAGAAAAGAACATGTCAGTGTCAAGACTAGCTGATCAGTTCAATGAAAAGTTGCATATTTATGCAGTTGAGGACTTTGGCAACATTGGAGTGAAATTCCAAAACAATCCTGAATTTGATACACCAGTTTTCTCGTCTATATACCTTGATTCGTTTCGCTACCTGTAGGTCTCTTGTACTGATTGAAAACTGATTCAAGTATAACACTGTTACAGAATAACTCAATGTGGTCATATTATTTCCACTGTTCCAGTCATATCATCTAATTTCTGTTCATTTGAAGACTGCAGTGTAATATAATGCTGTTCATAAAATACTTATCATCCCTGCACAAAATAAATAGAGAGACAAGTGTCAGATTCATATACATTGTAGCACCTCTGACACAGCCATAACACTTTTGCCAATAGGCCACTTTACTAACATATTCAAATTTGTGCATACTTTTCCTCAAACCTAATAAACCATTTCCTCCACATTTAATGTACTTCAATACTTGGATTCCAGTTTGCTTGCATTACTTGTTGCTTTGTAAGGCAAGCCTTGGGCAAGCTTTGTGGTTGTTGGAAGCAACCATTCTTTTACAGTAATGTATAAAATTTGAATGAGTTAGTAAACTGGTCTATTCCTTAGCAAAACAAAATGTATCATTTTAAAATACTTTCCACAAAAATTCCTCCTGTGCACAGAACAAACACACCTGTTCCATTGGTCCAATGAAAGACAAAATTCACCTGTCTTCCTAAACAAATTCTAACTGTTCTCTACCAGTTTCCTATCAGGTGATCACAAGTTTACTTCTTCCTAAACTTGATGTTACAGCTGGTGCCAAGCACAAACAGATCAGCAAATACTGCACACATTGTCACACTGCCATTACCAACATTTTGCTTTCAGTACTTCATCTCTTAGCCAACACAGAGTGCCTTTGTCATAGATGAAAACTCCATCCAGTTTGCTTTGAACATCTTGTGTAGACTCTGAGTGGTGGGCCAATTACAGAGTCCTGGATGCTACATCAAGATGATGTTATGATTTCACATGAAATTTTGCCGGATGCTTCATGCCAACATTGACACATTTACTTTATAAGTCTCTGTGTCACACACGAGTGGTTACCTCTGCAAGCCTTCGGGTAAACATACATATTCTCAAATAGCTACTGTTTGAATAGTTTAACATATCATATGTATTGTTTTCATACATTTATACTATACCTCATGCACCCTGCACGTCCATCAGCTCATATCATTTCACTTTCATCCAGTCCCACTTCTACATCAGAATGGAGACCAAAACTGCGTATGAGTTTGCCATATCTTGGCTGTAGGTCCATGAGAGTTTAGCACACAGAATGTCACATTTGCATAGATGCTCTCTGGTCACCATAGCAACAATGGGTGGTATCCATGCCAGCTGGTCTCTGGTGACCTCAGCTAGTTTCCAGGGCAAAACTTGATGCAGACAGTCTTGTAAATATTAGCTCACCATTCTGTGTACTCACCTTATACTAGATGACCTGCTGTTCCTCTGGACTCTACAAAATAATGATTCACCCTGATTTTTTTTTTTTTTTTTGGTACTCCTGTGCAGTGTGCTTCTCAAGCGCTAACACAGATGACTGTATCACTGAGCAATGCCACATTGCACATCCTGGCTAATAGTGAATACAATCTTTATAATGTCCAACTGATAATGATATGATAGGACGGTACTGACGTAAAGCAGTGGTCAAAAGGATCACACACAGTGGATCATGCAGTAAACATAACCAAAGCATAGCGTGAATGCTGGGTACTGAGTTCACAGAGCCTGCTCAAAGGCGCTCCAAGTCCTGTCCATAATAATGATGATGACATGACAATTCACTAAGAAATCAATTGTGCTCCAAAGCTTGAAAGAAAAGAGACATCCTTCCATGGGAGTAAAGTCTTGAGGTGAAAGGTCAGAGATGACCTGGAGTGGTCATTCACTCTCTCTGCTGCGGTCTTCTCCACCACCTCACATCTCACCATCCGATAGGTTGGCGGCATCCGTGTTCCTCGACAGCATGTAGTTGTCCATGTCGATGGAGCGGCAGTTGTGGATGGCGTAGCGCAGCCGCTCCGCCATGACGGCCTGGCAAGAGTAGGGCGGGATGCGGAGCTGGAAGAAACAAGTCTGAGCTGTGGGGAGTCCATCAATGGCCTGCTTGGATGTAGAGGGAATAAAGATAGAAAACTACTCCTCAAGAACATGAACCATGGTTGGCACTTCATTCATCTCTATCATCTTTCAGCACAATCTCCTCTTGCAATAGGTGAATATTGTATTCAAGCAATGCTAGTGATTACTACCTTGCAAAAAAAAAAAAAAAAATATCAGGAGCAAGTCGAATAAAACACAAACTATCATGAACACATTTATCCTCGTACATAGAAGTTGACCTACAAGTCGACATCCTATCAATCAATTACTAGCTGAAGTAAACCCTTTCTGTACACCAGGGACTTTGGACAATGTGAACAAAATTATGAAGATTTCTGTGCCAATAGGCACTCAAAACACATGAAGGGTTAAGACATAAGGGCCTGAATTCACGAAAGTGGTACAATCTTGCTCATGGTTTAAACCATAGACAAGATTGTACCACCTTCGTGAATTCGGGCCATAGAGAGTTGTTGTTGTTGTTGTTATGGGAAAAAACAAATACATGGGTTGGGGCCCTACTGAAAAATAATTTGCCCCTGGCAATACTGATATCAGATCAAGCTTTACTATAAATATATCAAACACAATCAATCAACCTTATGCTAATACAGGGAGTTCAGGCTGTGCTCTTTCTTGACAATGGGTTAAGATGATAATCAATTATTTCGAACGTTAAAGCTTTATTGTTTCTGTTCCTTGGAACCTGTGTTTTGTAGAGTTAATTGTATATAACAAGAGTACCGATAGTGATTTGAAGTTCAGGCTTTCAGGTGGTAATTCATTCAATTTCTAGTTATACTGGCTGGATGAATATTAAATATAAACAACTGAAGAGCGCCCTCACCCTGTCGACCTTCATGATCTGGAAGCGCTGCGAGATGTCAGCGATGTTGGCGGGGAGACGGGAGCGACCAGAGACAAACCTCATGAAGAGAACCCTGTCCTCGTTGGTAAACTGTTCCAAGGTCTGCCATAGCCACTGGACCAACATGTGATGCTCATCGATCTCACGGTATCTACCAGATTCAATCAAACCATCCATTTACTTCAGTCATCATATAAAGCTGCATTGACTCATCATAATATGGTACTTTTACTGACTCTTATTACCATCAAAAAGATTTATTGACTCTTGTCATGATAAGCATATACTTTGACAAATAAATCTCTTTATAATGTTGTGAAGAAGATGCCACCAACTCCTTGTCTACAGAAGTCAAATAAATCCTCATCATATAGTGGAAGGTTACAATTTATAGCATTCTTTTCAAGTCTTTGGAGATAATGTTCAAAAGTAGATCTACAGTAGTCAGACTGCTGCAGAAATCTCTATATTTGAGTTATTTTGAAGAATGTATAAACATATTAACAATTAAAGCGTTAAGCAAGAAATAATTATTCACAGTTAGGAAACAATGCAAACCAAAGGTCTGTGTTGTCTTCATGGCAGTATGTCCTGCAATCAACAGACACTCTGCATCTACAAGTACCTTTAGTTGCAGATTTTGAGGGGTAAATAATTCTTATTGACGAGGAAAATGGTGGAGCTGACTGACCTTACGACCCTCTTGAGTATGTCGACCGAGATGTCCGGCATGCCGCACACCATCTGTTCCAGCTGGCGATAGGTGAGTAGGGAGAGGAGAGGGATCGCTATGATCCAAGACATGCCTTCCCTCACTGCAGCCACCTGTTAACACAGAACACAAGACAGCCATTGAAGTCTGCATCATACATCCACTCATTGTGACTGTTTAATGAATCCTGGCAAGACCACATACTTTGACATTACTCAAGTTCAAAGTTGTGTTGACAATGGCTGCGTTTATCATCTTTCCCCTGTTTAAACGACTTTCGAAAGCCCTTTCCATAGCCCTTTCCATAGCCCTTTCCATAGCCCTTTCCATAGCCCTTTCGAGAGCCCTTTCCATAGCCCTTTTGAAAGCCCTGTCCACTCCCTGTACTATTAATGTGCCGCTTGTTTTCGTTGGCTGCGTTTATCAACTTTCCCCTGTTTAAACGGCTTTCGATAGCCCTTTCAATAGCCCTTTCGAAAGCCCTTTCCATAGCCCTTTCGATAGCCCTTTCCAAAGCCCTGAATGCCTGTACTATTAATGTGCCGCTTGTTTTCTGAGAAGGGACAGCGAAAAGCAATTACCATCATAAAGACATATCTTCCTTTGAGAGTGACGAGTCATGATACAATGCCACATGAATCAACTGTCTTCCTATCTGTGAGGCAGCTCCAGTTTAGCACATACTTCAAATATTTCTGAGTGGCGGCGTGAGATATGGGATCAAAGGGCATGAGACTGTTGTTACTTCATTTCTCAAACCTTGTTGGTGAAAGAAACACCTCCTTGTTCCAAGCATAATAAATGCGTGCATTACACACAGCTGTATGTATACACCTGTGTACACGTACTCGTGAGCACTTTAAGTGGCAAGCGTCTTTTCAGAAACCGGAAACGCATGGTTGCGTAACCGCAGTAGGGCGACCTAAAGGGCTTTCAAAACAGCTTTGCGTTTATCAACTTCGAAAGGCTTTTACAAACAGGTTTCTGATAACCTGTTCAGGAAACCTGTTTGGATCGTCACAAATTTGGGGCTTTCGAAAAGGCTTTCCTAAAGGGCTTTCAAAACAGCTTTGCCTTTATCAACTCGTGAAAATTCCTTGAAAGCTGTTTGGATAACCTGTTTCTGCCGAGAAAGGAGAGTTGATAAACGCACCCTTTCGTAAAAGGCTTTTCTAAAGGGCTTTCAAAACAGCTTTGCGTTTATCAACTCGTAAAAATTCCTTGAAAGCTGTTTGGATAACCTGTTTCTGCCGAGAAAAGGAGTTGATAAACGCAGCCAATGACACTTCAGATTAACTAATGAATTTCTGGTGTGACTTACATAAAGAGCAAGGTGAAATCCTGGTAGAGTGATCAAACACACACAAAACTCAGTTGATTTTTGCAATAATCATCAGAAACGAAGCAAGAAGACCGAAGAAGAAGGAGGAGGTAAGTACCTGTCTGTCAAACTCGTGGAGTCTGTAGGCCAGTGCTCTTTCTACATACTCCTTTCTGTTGCTGAAGGTCAGTGGGATGCTCCAGCCACCGGGGACGATGGGCACAAAACGGCCGTCAGCGCTCTGACCCTCAAAACTCTCCAGAGGTATCACCTTGGTGAGAGATTGAGAGAGAAAATAGAGAGTAAGAGATATTTGACATGTAGAGAAATGAGAGAAAGAAAGAGTGAGTGAGATAGAGAGGAAGTCTGAGATGTAGGGGTGGGTATGGTATAAAAAACTTAAACTAAAGGTAGGTTCCATGAGCCACATGAGCTCCTATGCATGCTTTTACTTTGAAAGGAATTGTCCATGCCTTCCCTAGATTGACATGAATTAGGCAATATCATTTTTGTTTCGTATTTCCAAGGATCTTCAGGAAATTGTGCACTCCATAAGTGTCACCCTCAGGTTGCACTAAGTATCTGGCAAAGTTCAGCATCCAGCCCCTTCCAGCCTTCTTGAATTCAAAGACCGATGTCCCCAGTGATGCTTACAGCTTCTGCTTGATCCCTCCAAGTTACTCATATCTGGCCGGAGCTTTCAAGAAGCTGTGGTTTGACTCACCTCATGAAACGTGTCCTCATTCACTCCACTCTTGTCAATGTCACTGATGCTTCTCAGATTCTGCACATTCAAAAAGTCAACCTGCAGGAAAAATGAGAAATTGTCTTACCTCATCAAATCCAACATCTTTTGCTTTCTTTTTAACCACATAGGTACAAGGAAATATCTTTTAAAATTTATAACCAAATGAATCCATACAGTCAATGACAGGAAGTATTGATTTGAGCCATCCAGAAGAAATCATAAATCAAAATCAAGATTATGAACGAAACTCAGATAATCTGCAATATAAAACAGAATAAATCAAAATTAGATAAACCATCATCTCACCTCCTCGAGATCCTGGATTGAAAGGGGAATCCCCACCAACTGCTTCCACACCAGGGGTGCAAGATGGAGGTCCAGGGGTTTCTTGGTGCGGATGGCCACCCCAAACAAGATGCCCAGGAACTTGAAAAGGGACAGGTGCTCTTCAGAATTGGCTGATGGGTTCAGCAGGTATCTGTTGAAAGGAAGAGATAACAAAATATTTCATTACTTTTGAACCCCTTTGTACCTGTGCCTCTTCAATATATCACTCTAATCCTCCATCTCAGCTGTCCCTATTACTACCAGTCTTCATACCACACCCATTCCTTCATCCTATTACCCTCATCCTCCAACTCACCTGTCCCTATTACTACCAGTCTCCATACCACACCCATTCCTTCATCCTATTACCCTCATCCTCCAACTCACCTGTCCCTCTTACTACCAGTCTTCATACCACACCCATTCCTTCATCCTATTACCCTCATCCTCCATCCCATTTGTTCCTATTATTACCAGTCTTCATACCACACCCATTCCTTCATCCTATCACTCTCATCTTCCATCTCACCTGTCTCTATTGCTACCAGTCTCTGATGCAGCATTAGGAGTAGGGATGAGGAGCCCCACAGTGCCAGACTCCAGCTCCTGGCACATCTCTGTGATGGTGTCATCAAACACTCCGCCCGCATCATCCGCCCCCTCTCCTACCAGCTTCACCTTCCACGCCCTGGCTGGTAGCCGGAGGTCAGCAGGCTTTAGCCGCACCACCTGTTTGGCTATCTGGACAAAGATTGGCTTGCACTTCCTTCCTCTGCAATGAGTAAAACAATTCACCAAACAAAGATGTGAAAATTGCTGATTACATATATTTGAGAGTTAATCATAAAAGAGACACTGAAATGAGAAATATCAAACACATTAGAAGAAAGAAATTCTTAAAATTGACAGAAACTGTATCATTAGAAAAAAAAAATCACAAATTAGAGCACTGCAAATAATTTCATTCTTTTTCTCAGTAAATCCAACATCAACAAAATGATATCAAAACGTGATTCAACCTGTGGATGTTTTCTTGCTTCTGAAAACAAATCCAAGCAATGAAGAGACAACTGTTTTATTTTCTTTGGGCTATGTTTTGTTGATTTGTGTTTGCAGCCATGAAATGACCCCATACCTTGTGGCCAGTCTCTTGACAGTGACCTGTGGTCCATAGTTCTTTCCTTGGACCATGGTCCTCCCGATGGCCCTGACCATGGGAAGGGTGTAGACCCGGGGAGCAAGTAAAGGGCGTAGAGTGCCATCCATGAGGCCAGACATACCAGCACTGTATGGTCCAAGGGTGACATGCTAGGAATTGAGGGTTTAACAGAAACAAAGATGAAACTCACAGACAATAGACAAGATTGTTCTTTCAATGTCAATTTTCAATTCAATTTATTAATTTCAAAATTCAAAATATTTACAGAGATGTGTGAGTCAAAGGAGGAAATCATGCAAGAGCCTAGGGCTTGGAAATGTGAAAATAAAGAGGACAAGTATGACCCATGCTTTCAGTATTTTGCCCAATATTACCATATTTCAGCCATTATCATCTTCATCACATTACTGTTCAATCAGCAGCAGCAGCATCACAGTCATTATCCTCATCACAATCCTCATAATCTACATCAGATTCACCCTCATCACTCATCATTCATCATCTTCTTCATCACATCATCAACACCGGTACAGATTACTTTATGACTCTGAATGAAAGTTCATCAGACTTATCACATCCACTCACATTTTGTCCCCCCCCCCCCCCTCCACTTAGTAAAGCTGACCATAATTATAGGTCAGAATTATACATTTCTCCTACTTCATTTACGTCACTACATTATCTAAATATTCTAAGTAATGAATACGTTATCAGAGATGAAGTAGATTTCAGTGCCTAGTTTTTGTTAGGATAAAGTCAATACCTGGGCAGGATCAAGGTTCAGCAGTCTCCAAGATGAGTACATGAGGTCACTGAAGTGGTGGAGGAGGCGGAGGCGAGCCCGGATGCTGGTGGGGCTGCACTCCTTTAGCGCAGGGTACTGGGTTGGGATGCGATCCGGTAGACCTAGCTGAAGGGGGGACGGAGTGCCAGCAGTGCGGCGGGGGACCGGTGGAGCAGTCCACGCAGCAGAGTGACTTCGACCAGCAGAAATCTGACATCAAGATAATGATGACCCAAATCAATCAGTCATTTTAATCAGACGTTTCAAGCACAGATATACAAAATTCTAAATTCACATACACTTGATAAATTTACCCTGCTCAATTATAGATTAAATTTGATGATGACACAGTCAAATGCTAAATTTTAACTTTCAATTCAATCAGAATCTTCAGGCATGGTGATGTGTATGTCTAAAATCGACCGATGGCAGTGGAACAGATATCTTCTTAAGACACTTATTTGTATACTACGTGGTATTTGTAATCTCAGCTTTTCAGGTTAATGCTCACTCTTTCTGACCCTGTTCTAGCAAGGTGTGTTTTGTACAACTCTCAGCCCTGTTCATATTATGGATATTCTCATGATTTGCATGGCCTTGTAAAACTCTCCTTACCCTGTCTGAACCTTTTCTTTTAACAAAGTACAGACTTTACAGTGTGGTTTAATATCAGCCTCGTTCTTTGTATTGTCTGTGATGGTGGTCTCCTTGGTTACATGACCCTGTCATCTTTTATTGCCAACTTTTTCAACCTCATGCAAATTAATGATTCATGTGTTGAGACGTTTTGATTTATTCATTGTAACTGGATGTCAAACTGCGCTTTACTGATGTAAATAAACACCAATCATCACTCAGACACTAAATAGTCAGTATTCATTTTCATCAGTGTAGGGTAACTTGTCAGTAAGTTGCAATAGTTTTTCAATCTCTTTTCAAACCTCTTTAAATCATTATCTTCATCATCACCACTACAGTCGTTGTCATAATCAGCATCACCATCCTTGGTGAAATGATATTCCACCACTGCCATTCATCATCATCATCATCATCATCATCATCATCATCATCATCATCATCATCATCATCATCATCACCATAATCCCCATCACCACCATAACAACCAATAGACCATTAAAGTCATCCCTGTCTTCTGCTCACCTGTTGTACATTCTTTCCCTGGAGTGACCCAACTAACACCGGCTCCCTGACCGTGTTGGTGTGGCCGAGGCCTAGCTGACCATCACCGTTTGTGCCCCACCCCCAGACATCCCCCGTGCTGGTCAGTGCTAGGGTGTGCTCTGAGCCCACGGCGATGTCCTCCACGAAGAAACCCGCCAGGGCGGGGACCTGCTGGGGCCTGTTGGCAAGGCGTGCCCTGTTCTCTGGTAGCCCTGTCAGGCGATCTGATGAGAGAGAATGTGACATACATGTAGATATGGTAATACTGTGAGTCTTTGGCTATGATTGACGGGACATATCTCACCAAATAAGGAATTGCTTAGCAGGATGACCTTATAATGATTACAGTCCTGTTTTATATGACAAGATACATAAAGAAAGAAACATATTCAAATATTTGCTAAATTAATAACAAATTCTAAGGGGGGGGGGGGGGGTGTTCATATCTGAACATGACAATGATGATATGGTAAAACAATACAAATTTTCCTTTGATACTTGGAAATATAGGGAATAATGCAAACAGTGTCAAAATTATGAACAATATCTGACATCTCACCAGCAGAGTATCAATCATATATTGCATGGAAATCGATCCATACTACACAGCCATGCTCAAATCTCTCACAAGCACAAAGATAATGGTAACATTTAGTATGTGTCATATGACAATTTTCACCATCTAATTCCTTGATGGGTGTGGAAGAACCTCAGAACTTGTGAGATGAGTGAGGTAAAGGAGAACTAGAAATGTCGCTACGGTGACTGGTGTATGCCTCCGCCATGATGCATGGTTCTCCTAATAGGTCTATAGTACAATGTCTTGACAATGTGTGATGACAGTTTCACACAATTGGCAAAATATTAAAATGACAGGTTTGCCACAAATGTGCTGAATGTTCACTTTCCTAGAACTAGGTTCAATTGGATGAATGATTAAAACGTCAGAGTGCAGGTATTTGGGGGAACTGATGATTTTACTTGACTTTTGACCCTTTTATAAGTTTATGCATTGAGTAATTTTCAAGGTATTGAGAAAAAGTATAATTTCAGTATCAAATGGTAAAATAGTATTATCTAAACCTGGCCTTTGACCTTTGACCTCACAGTTCCAAAGAGAATCACTGTTAGGTAGAACATGCATAAATATGTAAGTTTCATGATAATACCTTGAGTTACTTTTGAGATATGGAGGAAGAAGTGCAATTTAGCACTTTCACTTGACCTTTGACCTTTTGGCAAGAAACTTCCCACAGAATATATATTGGGTTATACATGCATACATCAAGTTAAAAAAAAATCCTTCAGGCATTGCATAAATATAAGGAAAGTAGTGATATTTTGAGGAGTTGACCTTGACCTTTGACCCCCTGACCTTTGACCCATGACCCCCAACTTCCCTAGATAATCACTGCCCATCGGTACATGCATATATACTAAGTTCCATGAAGATACCTTGAACCATATGCGAGATATGGTGAAAAACATGAAATTTCAACCTTTTTTTCACAAAATAACCTGTGACCTTTGACCTTCGACCCCGTGACCCTAAAATCCAAACAAAGTATCATCCCCCCAGGATATACCCTCATACCAAGTTTGATGCAAAACCACCTCACGGTTCTTGAGATATCGACAAAAACAAAACGGGACAGAAGTACGGACGTACGGACGGACGGACGACCCGAAAACATAATGCCTCCGGCCACTTTGTTGGCGGAGGCATAAAAAGTGTGGTACAAACCTTGTCCGAAGGTAAAGACTCTTCCATCCTTGGTGAGTGCGACCGAGAACTGAGTTCCACAGCAAACTTTCCTGATGCCAACATTACACAAGGTGTCTACCCGCTGACAGAAAACAGGAGTAAGTAAAACATCATAGGTCACCTTTGGCGTTCATTGCTTTCAAATATAAGTTAATCAATGACAAAAAATAAAAAAATGAGTCTACTACTGCCCTGATCATCTTTCTACAGATAAACTGAAAGTTTGTAGTTCAGATTAGCACACTAATAGAATAGCTAGTGAACACATGTGTCCTTTTACCCCTATCTTCACAGGGTCCGCTGATATGAAAGTCTGAAAGTTTTGGCTTTAATCTTGTGCTTTCACTACTCTATTGCCCTGAAAATAGTTCATGTTAATTCAACGACAATAGACATGTGTTTGTTACAAACGGGCACTACCAGCATGGATTAAGACAAGTTACCATGATGATGATGATTCACTTTTCATTGTCATTTTTAGAATTTTTTATGTGCTTAGATCCACAGGGAGGATGTTTCGTGCAGATTCTGCTACCCTTACAAAAATGATCAGAAAAGCTCCACTTTTGTTTCACATTCAATGTTCCAGAAAGTAAATATTTCTATCCCATTGCTTTAAATCTCTGAGAGAGAAACTAGGCATGTATATGATCTGAAGATGATGCATTCATCACCAATCTTGCACTACAGGACGGAGGATGCAAGGTGTAACATACCTGAGGGAAAGACTTGGCCGTTGAGTTGCCCAGTCCTAGCTTCCCATAGTCCCCATCACCAAAGGCCCAGACTGTGTTACCATCTGCCGAGACACACAGGGTGTGGTTCATACCGCAGGAAACCTGTTTAAAAAAAAAAAAATCACATTATTTTGTGGATATGAGACAAGTTGAACTCATCAGACAATAGCTACTTCTCTCAATGTCCAGCACCTACTGCGCCATTTAGTGCCATTGTATAAACATACAGTATCTTAGCATTGACTTTACCAAGAGCTCCCAGCTAAACTTCTGTTGACATCAATACAATCAATAGTTTTTAGTTTAAGAAGATTTAGTTATCTTATTACTCCAATTGTCTCATAAAATCTACTTCTATCAAACTGCAGAATCTACAAAGTTATTTTACAAATCTCAATTTCCTTTTATTTTGTTTTATACCTAGTGGCATCAAAGTCATTGGTCAATATCAGACCATAATTTTTGCTTTCATCTTTTTCTTTTCTTTTTTTTGTGGGGGGGGGGGGGAGGTTTTTTTTTAATGTTTTCATTAATGTTTAAAACAGTATGACCATCAGAATATCAATATCATGACACTATCTCCCGGATGAGAAAATGGGCAAGTAAATCGTCTAGGTTCTCACCTGCCCCACTGACTGGCCAAGGGCTACTACCGGCTCCGGGGTCTTCTTGTTGGAGGTGTTTCCATGACCAAGTCTGCCGTAGTCCCCATTGCCAAACGTGAACAGCTTGCCATCGGATGTTACCACAGCAGAGTGTTTGAAGCCACAGGCCATCTTGGAAGGAGGGAAAAGAGAAAGAGATTATGATTATGATGATGGGGATGATGATGATGAGGATAGCAGTAATAATAGTGATTTGAATGTTAACAATGATGATGCCGATGGAAATGACAATAATGATGATGATAATGATGATAGTGATGATAATAAAAATGATAAAGATGAAGACAATTGATTTGTCTCATCACGATCATGACATCATCATCAGATCATCATCATCATCATCATCATCATCATCATCATCACCAAATATTCATCACCAACATTATCATCATCACCATCATCTTCATCACTGCATGTTTATAGGTGTAGCAGAGGACTTCACTAAGTACACTGAGGCAACTAAAATCTGATAGATATGTCTCAAGTATTCATGAAGGGCTTTCAAGTGACAGTGCTGTATGGATATTCCGGGGCAGCTAATACCATAGTTGAGTTTCACAAGATTTCCATGTACCTGATATTGAGATTATAACAGATTCACAGAAATAAAGAATTAAAAAATTGGGGGGGGGGGGGGGGAAGGGGAGACTGTGAGAGGATTTAGTCCTACCTGACTGATCTCCTCCCCCTGTAAGGCCTCTATCTGCCTTGGACGTCTCTGACGATCGCTGTTACCATGGCCCAGCTTGCCGTAATCACCATCACCCCAGCTGAACACTTCCCCACTCTCGGTCAGTGCCATGGAGTGACCGTCTGACCCGCAGGACGTCACCAGCTGTGTCACCACAAAACCTGCAGATGAATGTGTATCATTTCAGTAAGACCAGAACAAAGCGTTTGGGGCAGAGTAAACAATGGTTGTAGTGTTAAAAAGGAACAGGAAGGAGGGTTATATGAGAACAGAATTGTAATACTTACAGTTTTGGACAAACATTCAGGATGAAGGCCTACAAAGCTACTCACAACAATTTCTCAATTTATTGGAGAACCTGAAAGCAGCAAACTCAAGGGCAGAAGGTGCAGGATTTCATTTCTTATATCTACATGTATGCAATTGAAACATCACAAGTACATTGTGACTCTCCTTGGTGAACTAAAATCACTGCTCTGAAATTTACCCACTTCAAGCACACTGAGATCTAAAAAGATTTCCATAATTTCATTATGTTGGATTCCAAAACTGTTCTGCTGCCATATCTAAATGATGCAGTGATCTTTACATTTAAATGATGTTACATTTCGTCTTCACGCAAAAAAAATCTTACTCATTATCTTGAATCATGTGCTGTATCTTGGCCCTTATAACCAAACTATCAGTATTGGAAATTCAACTGAAAACGTTTTATAACTTTTGATCTCAATGCAAGATATTTACCTCCAAAATTTTCAGCTGAAGCTGTAGCACTGACAGTTGAAAATTTCAGAGGTAAATATCTTGTATCGAAATCAAAAGTTTTAACACCATTTTCAGATATTAGTGACCTTTACGTTACATGACTTACAAATAAGTTGCTATGCTGTTACAGTACAACAAAAAAGTAGACAAGTGAACTGCTTGAAATCTTCATGATTCGAAATGTGAAAATTAAATATTTGGTCATACCCTGAAGAGCAGAGACAACTGTGAGTGTGTGGAGGTCATCTGAGTTACCCTGACCAAGGCGGCCATAACTCCCTTCCCCACAGGCAGACACAGTACCATTGGAGTGGATGACAAATGTGCAGTTCTGGCCTAGAATCACCTACAAGGAGCAAGCCACACACAGACACATACATTCTTACATGTTGCATAAAGACAGAGTGTTTTCTGCACATAAACATATGACTAGAATTACTAATTGTGCAAGAATTTGTTCCGTGCAATGTGACACGTTTTGCTGAAGGAAACAACATCAAAATATTCATATTATAATCTTCACCATATGGCCATTAAAGGGATTCTATACAACTTAGTGTGGACATCAACCTACACTGCCTATGTATGTATTTGTTTTTCATTAATGTTTTAAAAATTGTGCACAATATGGCTATTATCATCAGCAAGATTTACAAACACATACTCTTTATTTGTTTTGAAGCAAGCCTCTTTCAGAAATAACTACATAAATAAAATAACTCTTCCATTATCTTGCAGGACTGAGTGTGACACTAATTTGGCCTTCTGACCTGCTGAGCGGAGGAGAAAGAAGTGACGAGGTTGGGTGTGGTTGTCCCTCTCCCAGCCTCAGCCAGCTGACCATGCCTTCCACTCCCCCAGACATAGACCTCACAGCGACCACCTAGCTGCCAGTCCTGAGAAATCAGATCAAATACTGACATCAGTTGGGATATTTGGACATTTAGCAAGTAAAAATAGTGTGTAAATTTCAAAAACTTCACACTATTAATCATCACTGCTTCTCTAGTTGCTAGATGATCGCACTTTTTTTTTCTTGGATGCATTATCAGTTCCTGTTTTCCATCAAAACAACAATATTACCACACAATTAACAATTTCTTGATAACACAAACTTGTCATAATAAGCTACTAAGAATGCAGACTTATAAAAGAGAGGGAAAACAGTAAGGGCTTTACACATTTTTTCTTTGATCTATCAGAGGACGGAAAGATTGGCCCTTGGATTTTAGCTTCATCATGCCTCTGAGGTTTGAGATCTTGAGAGTTAATGGCTCAAGTCTTGGCTGATTGTCATCTGTCACGATATGGTTGCCACTGACAAGATGTATGTGCTAAGCACCCAGATCTCCATATCATCTGAGCCTTCATACTAGCAAACAAACTTCACACGTCTGCACTTGTTCCTCAAGGAATAATACTCTGGTACCAACTGAGCAACCAGTAGCAGACACAGTAGTAATATATAAAAGGATAAATGACTTAGAAATGGTACTACATTTGTACATACAATTAAAATGATTGATACACCTCCGATTCATAATAAGCTAATCTGAGACATGCAACACTGACTTCTAATAATCTCAACTCTGTCATGCCCTCTACATCAGCTTTTCAAATCAATTTGTCTAACCTCTGGCTTCTGTGTTGCCCAGGCCATAATCTGCTTGTCCATAGTCAGTGTCCATTCCTGGCTGGACACTGGCCTAAGGCTCTCGCTGCCAATGTCCAGCCCCTCCACGTCCGGGACGACAAACTCCGGGGGCATGGCCTCCCGCTGGACCAAAGCTGTGGCAGACTTCATGGCTGTACAGAAGGCGGAGAGCCAGTTCCATTCTAGTAGGACCAGAGCCGAGTCCTCTCTGCAGTGGGTGTGCTGGAGAGGTTTGGGCCGGAGGTACAGGGCTGGACCAAGATTCAGGGCCAGGGCCAGGGCAGCCAGGCACTGCAGGAAGCTGCTGTGGACCAGTTGGTCTCCCCTCAAAACATGGCCCTGGATAGTAGAGAAGAAAAGGTAGAGATTAATTTCACCATAGATTATGGCCTCTGACACACATCAGTCATTGTCATGAATATCTTATCAAAGAATCATAACCGAATTCAAATATCACTTCAAACATATAGACTAAAATATCAATAATTGATGAGATCTATTGAGATAACAATCTTGGTTTGTCATTCTTCCAACTTCTTTAAAGCTTATAGAAAATTCACTTCATATTATGCAAAAGATTTGCAAAATTATCATTCATGAAAAAGTTCTTGTCTACACTATATGCATTGAATGCCAGTGGCAATTCTTGACAATTTTATGCTGTGAAAATATCTTGCTTTACAATATATATATATATATATATATATGCAAAAATGTCATGATATGTTCTATGTTCACTTGTTTGCAATGTGGAATATGAATTAATACATTTCATTTCATTTCACATGGTTTCTAAGACAACTTTAGAATAGTCCTAAACTGGACATCTAGTTCACCTTCTCAGCCATGTACTGCGTCTGGAGGATCATGGGTAGTCTGTCTAGAAAGGCGCGCAGGAAGGGAGCCTGGTGCAATCCCACAATGCCCTGGGAGACCAGCGCCATGCGACAGGCGGCAAAGACTCGGTGCTTGAGGTACCAGTCCTCAGAGCAGGTGGCCACCGTCAGCCAGGAAGACTTGGAGAAACAGAAGGCCAGGCAGGGACCCGAGGTCCAGCTGAGGTCCTGGACCGGTCCAGTCCCACGGAAGGTCTTCAGGACAACCCCTTCCTGCAGGGTAAAGAGGAATTCAAACCAATGCTTTGAGAACACAGCATCACACTTTCATACTAAGATCATGTTAGTTCAAATTTCACAGTATATGGCAATTAAATGAGTGGTGACTAATCATATTGAATATAAACAGGATGTTATCTTTTGAGTCCATTATTCAACAAAGTGACGGACATAGAGATTGTGCAGTTGATTTGTAGACTAATATGGAGTAACATACATGTTGAGCAATAAAATGATAAATATCACATGTAAATATGGAAAGAGATTTGGTCGCACATAACAAGACATAGGAATGACTTGTGTCATGTGCTCAAAGACAAAACTGGATTTTCTGACTTGGAAAATTTTATAGTCACAAGTTCAGCATCTACCAACATATCTTGACTGCAATTTGGCTGGCTACTTACTTACTAGTAAAAATATTTCGGCACACCTGTACCCATAGAAACAAAGATACAGAATATGAAGTTTGTGAAATTTTTCATATCTTCAATTTAATTTTGTCCAACAAGTGGGAGAATTATTGTAAGTTATGATATTTCAAAACTTACATGCAAGGCCCATATGTTCACCAGTCCTTCAGAACAGGCAGACGCCAAGAAGAGGCCATCGGAGCTAAAGGTCAAGTGTGTGATGACCCCTGTATGACCTTTGACCACAAGCAGCTCCCTTGGCTTTTCTTTTGGTACGGCTGGTTGGTCCTGAGTGAGGAAAGAACATCAGTGGTATTACTTTATATTTGTGTTTCACTACTGCTCTGCTGCACTTGTAATTTTGTCAATACAAATCCTATTACAAATTAAACATGAGCATCTAGAAATATCACAATTCATATATTTATCTGGTGACAAATGTTTTAAGTGGAAGCAGACACTAGCAAGTCTACCACTCACTCACTGATCATAAAGGTATAATCACACTTTGAGGACTATTTACCATAATGAATTCATGTCAGAGTCTAGTATACATATTTATGCTTACCAGGTAATATTGTGAGTGGATAGTTTTTGACTCCTCAATAAAATGTGGAAAAAAAAATCTTTGAAAGGATAATCAAAGCAGTACAACAGAGCTTTTGAACACTGTCAAGAAGATCATGTTAATGTCATGTTAGTTTAACATTTCACAGTTCATGGTATTCAAATGAATGGTGACTTATCAAATCATACTTGAACGGGACTGTATGTTTTGAAGCTATAACCCTTTCTGTACTTTGTGTGCCGATTGGCTCACAAAATCCCACAGCATTGTACACAATGTACGAGGTCCCTGACACAGAAAGACTTAACATTGTGAAGATTGCATCAAATGGTTTTGCGTCTTCTCGGCAAAGAATGAGATAATGAGATTAGAAGCAGGGAACCAACCTGAAGGGGCGTGGTGGTTGAAGTGAGGGGTTCTAAGAACTGTCTTGGTCTGCTACCAATGGGTGGAGACACCTCCATTCGGTTCTGGTATGGGACAAGCCAGGTGTGGAGGCTACCGGCCACACAGCCACTGGAAGAAAATCAACAAACACATAACAAGTTTTATTTCCTCCTCTTAGGTGGCATCTTTCTGGTACAAGGATTTCCTTATTTCAGATTTTAGATGGTATATTGACACTGATTGCATGAAAACCAGAATGCCCCCTTGTACCATGAAGCTCCTATGTTAGTAACTTCTACTCTGTGATTATCCACCTGTGATTGTATGTACAGGTGATTGAAGTCAAACATGATTTACAAGAATTAATGTTTCATATTGTTGACACTAACTGACAAATTGCCCTGCAATGCACAAGTGGATAGGATGCCTGTCTAGAGATCAGGAGGTCATTGGTTTGAGTCAAGCCCAAGTACGTACACGTATGCCTGTGATTTTTATCATGGCTACAACTTAAAACACTGAATAATTGGTGTTTATTTACATCAATGTAGGGCAATTTGTCAATCAGTAGCTATAAACATAATTTGATGCAAGACTCATTAATTTAATATTGTTATTTTTCAACAAATATGTCAAGCAAGCCTCAATCTAAGAACAAACATTGATGTTGACTCACATGGCCAGGAGGAAACAAGGTTTGCTGAGCTGTGGGTTGAGGGAACACCAGTGTAGGGTGGAGACTAGAGGGCAGGATGGGAGATGGAGCTCATAGAGGCAGCTGGGCTGTTTACCGGTCTGGAGCCAGATTCTGACCGGGTCACCTGCTGCACAGCTGGCCAGGAGATGACCGGTGGGGTTCCACTCTACACACAGGACTTGGTTCTGTGGACAAACGAGACAGTATAGAGTTTGATTATCAGCTTTGTATTTATTTATTTATTGAAAGGTTTATTTATTCATATCACATCTCGTAGCCCAAGGGCTAAATTGCGTGTAATATAACATAAAATATGTACATACAAATTCAAACATTCAGACAGTTACAGAATAAAGCATTTACACGTGTGATAGAAATGAGTGGGAAAATATCATAATTACACAAATCAATAAGTTGAGCATTATGCAAGATAAGAACATATTCCGCATTTGTCAAAACAAACAGAATTACACAAAAAATACTGTGACGACTGATTTGCCTCTACTCCATTAAAACTACAAAACATCATACACAAAACATCAGGTTTACATGACTGATAAATAAAAGGTATTTCGAAATGTGATTGCACAACCCCAAATATAATTAAATCACTGTTTTTACATTTCATAACAAAATTTCATTCTGATGGCTGAGTTATCACATATGACTTATAAACCCTACATATAGCACTCTTAACCGACCCTTCCAAAGCCCCGTAACCCACATTCTTCTTTAAACATCATCAAAATAACATCAAATTCACAGAAAAATTCGTCTAACTGTACAAAAGTATGGATACAAATTTCATATTTCTCCATTCAGAATTTGCAGAAATATGGGGAAAAGATAACGTTGTGAGAGTGATTCTCAACGTAAGTATCAATACGGAAGAGATGTGGAGTAGAGATACGAGAGGAATAGGGGGAGAAGGAGAGATAAAGATAGGAATAAGTAGATATGTGTATACAATACATATACAGGTGTACACAATACACACAAATACACAGTCATTTGCATGTACACACAACGAACCTTTCCAAGGGGGGGGGGGGCAGAGTTAAAAAAAATAACATATTTATGTTCTACATATAGCTTTCTCAGTAAAACAAATATCATAAACCACATCTGATTTTAATAGATATTGAAAAAATAGAAAAATAATCGGTAATGAACAGCAACATAATCAGAAAAATAGCCCCATCAAAATAATAACATGAGTGAAAAATTTCGCCTGCCGGAGCAGATGGGAAGGACAAGGCAAACTGGATAAAAAAGGGTCTAACCAATATTTTGATGTTTATGTAATACATGCATATATAGGTATAATCATACTGTACATACATACACAGTCATATGCATGTACATAAATGGAGACGTTTGTATGGGGATGCAGAATGAAAAATGACACATTTATATCCTATTTAGCTTTCACAGTAATAAATGCATACATACATATTATCATGGACCGCACACTTTAAAAATTGCAAAAATAAAGAGATACAACAACGTGAAAGGGAAGGTGGCCCCATCAAAATGACAACAGAGTGAATGAAGGCTTTCACCTGATGGTAAAACAGATGGAAAGACCAGGGTAGAATGGGTAAATGAGGGGTCTAGTAAAGATAGAGTAGGAGAAGGAGAGATAAAGAAAGGAATATGTGAATGTGTGTATACACAAATAGGTATGCATATGCGAACACAGCCATAGATGCATGTACAACCTTACTCAGAAGTCCAATAGTGACGTGATCGGGAAAGTTATCCATTAAGAAAATAGCATGATAGAACTCATTTGTATTATGTAATCGGGTAATGATATAAAAATTATAACCTTGATGACATTTTATGAACAAGAAAGAAGTAAAAGGCTGAAGGAGAGAGAGAAAAAAAAAGTGTAAGGAATGAGTATGAGGGGCGTGTCATCATTCACCACACAGAGACTTATCAGTAATCTTAACCCGGGATAACAATTCAAAATAATTTACATTAATTTAGAATTCAACAGCCTTGTGAGGTAAGGAATTGCACTATTCTCAAAGCGTTTAGTGCGACATCTTTTTTCCATGTAGCGCTTTGTGTGTCTGAGTTTTCGAGAGGACGCGTTCGACACAAACCATTTCTGGAAGTGAACAGAGTTTGCCGATTTCTGCGCAAATTTCAGAGACAACTCCTCTCGTCTCACTTCTAGGCTGGAGATTTGGGCTGTTTCCAGTGCTACCTCGTAGTTGCAGTGCGGTAGAATGGTCCTCAGTGCCCTCTTCTGGACCCGTTCAAGTACACCTGCCTATGCGACCGTGAGACCTGAGTGCCACACTGGGCACGCGTATTCCAGAAGCGGTCGAATGAACCCAATATACACAGACACAAGATCATCACTAGGCATGTTAAATGATTTCAACATTCGGAGCATGTGCATGCGACGGTTTGCCCGCGATACCATGGTACGGACATGGCACTCCCACTTGAGATCACTTTGTATCATGACGCCCAGGAGCTTCACTGACGTGACTTCGTTCATCACTTCGTTGCAAAGTGTAAAATCGAAATCTGGGAGGCTTCGTTTCCCGAAGGAAAGCCTCATGACACTGCACTTTTTGGGGTTGAGCCTCACACGATTGTTGTCACACCAATCTTCCAACGAGGTGAGGACATCCTGCATGCGGTTGTATGGGTTGCAACAGCGATCAGGGCACAGTGCGAGCGACATGTCATCCACGTACTTCCATCTGCTGTCAAGATCACCACACAACGCGTCATTGATCAGAGCGAGGAACAATGCAGGACCAAGACGAGTACCCTGTGGGACGCCGGCTGTGACAGGTTGCCATGGTGACAACGCTCCTTGGTATCGGACACGACATCTACGTCTAGTGAGGAACTCACAGATCCATCTGATTATCGATGGGGAAAGCTGTAAGTCCACGAGTTTCCTCACCAAGATTGTGTGGTCGACCCGATCAAATGCGCGGCTGAAATCAGTTGACACAACAGTAATCTCTTGGCCGGCGGTCTCCATGTTCCTGTAGAGGAAGTCCATCAGGTCAACCAGGCAATGCGTAGTGGAATGTCCAGCACGTGCTCCGTATTGCTTTGGGTCAAGTTGAGGAGCTAACTCTGACATAACGCGTCTGTAGACGAACAGCTCAAGGATTTTTGCAAAGTGGTTAGTCAGAGAAATAGGGCGTAGTTTGTCCACAGGTGCTGGTGATTGTTCTTTAGGAACTGGGCACACAATTGCATCCTTCCATTGGTGTGGTACGTAGCAGCTTTCGTATGACGAGTTTAGCACTTCGCACAATGGTTCAGCTAGTTCAACGGAAAAAGTCCGAATAATCCGAGCAGGGATATCGTCTGGCCCACCGGATTTGCCAGGTTTGATTCGCCTCAATTCCCTTTCAACATCCCAGGGTTGAACGTGAGGGATCGGCACAGGTGAGGGAAGAAACGCAGGAAGACTGGAGAGATCAAGTTCGGGGATATCGTCAGCGATATTTGCAAAGTGGCAGTTGACGGCATCGGCTATCCCTGCTTTGTCTGAGGATGAGATGCCCGGCACCGTTATGGTAGTCTCCTTCTTCTCTTGGGAGGTCATAACTTTCAGAAATTTGTACCAGTCAGATGGATTCTCGCGTTTTAGGTTCTGGACGCGATCGCGATAAAACATCACTTTGGCGCTCACGATTTCCCGTTGGACTTTGTTGCGTAATTTTCTCCACTCGTTCTTGTTCTTATGGAAGGCAACTTGTCTCCGCTGAATCAGGGATTTCACGCGTGGAGTAATCCAATAAGTAGGTTGCCATGGTTTTATCCTCTCAATAATTATTTTATTGGAATCCTTGACCCTCCAAACCTATACTTTGATACAAGAATCACAACAATCGGACGTATAGTTTCCAAAATACACAGCATTGCTATATCACATGGCGGCCATTTTGAAAAATGGCCGCCACGGCCGCCAAAGGGAGAATCAGAATGGCTTCCATATCAGAAATGACTTGTATTGGCATCATGTACATGTGTACCAAGTATTAAGTGCATGATTTTTTTCTACATCCGCTGGATTAGTATCAGACCAAAAGCTTACTGAGATATCACGATGGCCACTGTCTCATAGCATAAAGGTAGGAAGTTTGCAGGGGCCAAGATTCCAATATGTTTAATCATATGGAATGGTTTTATGTTGTAAAGGTTGATTGTTCTTTTCCTTCATGCGAACTACAACTGTACATGCTATACTAAGGCAGTTTGTCAGGTGGTACTGAACACAAAGAGAAAGCCAACCATAAATATTGTTTACTAAAATCAAGGCTGCAAAAAGACATCTAGGAAAGAAGATTGGACTTGGAGATATACTGACAACACATCGTCCACGACAAACTTTACTTGGCTAGACAGTATCAAGAACAGAAATCCCCCCCCCAAAAAAAGACAACAACGCTTTTTGAAGCATTTGCAATGAAAATTAAAAAAAAACACACACAAAAAAAACATTGTGATCACGTGAATTGAAAACACGTAAAAACTTTCTTACGAGGTATAATGCCACTGTCTTACCTCATGAGCCTCCAGGACAAAGGTCGGTTCTGGGTCAAAGGAGTCCCGGCTGCAAAATGCCAGCTGACCGTCTGAGTAGCCGACAGCAAAACGGTGATCCTCATCGTACCATGCCAGGCACGTCACAGCCACTGTGGAAGATAACATGGGGTTCGATCAATGTGACCTGTTGCCTAGGAATTTGGCACAGATGATTACAAACTGTTACCGGGTATTTGGTCTTTTTCCACAAGTTATTTAACAGGACTTTATTACGACTATTCCCGCTTGCAACTGATGACAAATTGCCCTACAACGACATAAATAAGCACTGAATTGATCAGTGCTATAGTAGTAGTCATGACAAAAGAACAACTCCATGGAAGAATTTCATGAATTTGGACTATTTTTTCACCTCAGTAGCATCATTCTTGGTGTTGACACAAAGCCATAAATAGAACAATATTTGTCAATTCAGTTATTATTCACTGAGTATATTAGACATGACACCCTTGTAGCTACCATCAAGCTTACACATACATTGGGATACCTCCATCCTCAATAAAGTGTGAGAAATGGGCTGTGAGGAAGATGAAGATGACAGAGAAGATGATGAAGATGAAGAAGACAAAGTCAAAGACAAAGATGAGCAAGAAGTAGAAGCAGAAGAAGAAGAAGAAGAAGACGATGAAAACATGTGGTGTAATAGACTGTGTAGTGATATATACACACAGAGTGAACCTGCCACCTATTACATAACACCTCACCTCCCTGCCGGTAGCACTGCTCCAGCTCCAGTCTGTGGAAGGTGGTATGATCCAGGATCTCCACCAGCCCCAGGGAGCCGTCCACGCGCCCCACTACCAGCATGTCAGTGGTGGTCCCTGCCCTCCCCTCCAGGAGCCCCTTGTGGAGGGGCCAGGTAAGGGCTGTCACCAGCTGGGGCTGGATGTCCAGGTGACCACGCCCACCTGCAAGCAAAGCATCAAAGTGGAATATGTATCACAGAGAGAGGCACAGTCAGTCCGCAGCGCGAGCGAAAACGCACATATTTATTCAAGTCGTATGCACGGCTGAGCGGTGCTTGCATACGTAATGAGCAGATACATGGTCATGAATAAATCCGTGTAGAACGAGTATTTCTCGTCAGTTTTCGACACTTTTAGTATCGACTGAAAGAGAAAACATAAGCAAATATGCTCATGATCAAAATAAACAGAAAAGAAGAATATAGAATATCAAAATCTCTCTCGAAGTTCGGTATTGTATTCAAAAAAATTCCTTCACGTTTGACGCCAAAAAACTAACCTGAAATCTTTCATGCCCCTCTAAAATATGGTGAAGACTATGTCCGCTAAAGTATATAGTATCACAATAAGGGCACGTTTTCCCATCTTCATTTCAATACGGGTCAGGAACTAGCAAAATTCAGAGACAATGTCTAGCGTCGAGTTTAAAAAGATTATCCTCGCATTCGCACCGGAATTCCGGGTCTGTGATTGGTCAAAATCTGTTGCAAGACGCGGCGTGTCGCATTGCGTAGTATCCATTGGCTGCTGACTCAGTGCTGTGAGTTTTAAATGTTAGGTTCCAGATTGTGATCGAATTTTCACTCTCTATACAAAACTTGAACTTTACACAGGAACCAATGATGTGTATGTGAGTGTGCACTTACAATGACCCTTAACAATGGACCTGGCTGCCACCTTTCCCGAGCTCTGCTGCAAGGCACATGAATGCTTAATCAATTATTCATGTAAATTGCCCCGAGCACTGCTAGTCTGAATTCTTGACACAGGGTGAAATGTATGCACATGAAAGAAGTAAGCACATGTTTCCATGTGCTTGCACACACCACATTTCAGAATGAACAAAGACTAGCTGCGATAGTGGAATTCCTCATGAAACATTCCAATCCTGGCCATTGTCCACGACCATTGTCTGGGTATCAACAACACATTCCACGCGTGTTCATTCACTACCCCACTTCCAGTAAGAAAACATAATTTGCCTTGTTTTCAACAGGAAAATTCACAACCTTAAAAATGGTGCCCCTCTTCGTTTTTTAATTGATCATACTCGCTCAAGTTTCACGATTGTGAAATCGAAGAAATTACGGAGATCTATTTTCAATACCAGTCAGGAACTAGCAAAACATCAAACTATGATCTAAAAGCTTCTTGAACATTGGCAAAATAATCGTTTACTTTGATGCTAAAATGGACTACTATATTGACATCAAAAATAGGGAAATTAGGTATTAAATTAATGAGCATAATCAGCTCTATACCTTAACTAACCATCCTGGGTCAAACAATGCACTGCGAAAGCTATGAAAGCTGTTGTTGCGACCTCTGCAAAAACTCTCGCAAAGTATCGCGAAATCTCGTCAGTCTCAAGGGCACAAACTGCGTAAACGTGATTCTGAATAAAATTGTCGTTCATGCCTCATTATCGCACACGCTGCGGACTGACTGGGCATGTCTTGAAAAAGTGACAGTAAATTATCCTTGACTTGAAGTTCAGAGGCAACTACATTTAACCCGTTGAGGACGAGTCCCGAGTATACTCGGGCAGGTGTCTATGGGAAATGCATGTTGCAGCAAAATCAAACCGTCCTCAACGGGTTAATATCAAAGAAATCTGCCCTAAATCTATAAACCTCTTGACAGCATTATGGTCATGGTGTTGTAGAGGCAGTTATCTAGGGTGAGGATTGATGTAAATTGTAAATTGATATAAGAATAAGGGCAAGATATGTCTGAAAGACTGACTGATGTTCATGCCAAAAGAGTCAGGTATAATATCCATATAGAAACAACAGTTAAATTTCAAGATATTGCAATTTCAACCCCTTATCCCATACCCATCCCTTAAAACAAGACCAAACAGAAGAAACGAAAAGACAAAATCATGGTAAAAAAAAATGATTCACAGATTGTTCTTGAAAACACTGATTTCATCTGACATCCACTTTCTTCATTTCACCTGTTGCAAACCAAATGTTGACCAGGTTGTCCACCGATCCGGCCATCATGCGTCCACTGGGAGTCCAGCAGAAGTTGGCCAGAGGGAGGCCGTCAGGATAGCGCCCCTTCAGGATGGCAATCTGGTCCTCGGTGGCCGAGAAGGTGCATATTTGTTGGGAGAGAGGGTGGGATGCGGGACTGAGACTCCACGTCCTCACTCGCCCATCGCGTCCACTGGAGGGGAAATCAGAAGTTTTGTTAAGTCCTTTAGGATGTGACCAGAGTCAGGATATGAACAGCTTTTGCAACTAAGATCTTACAAACAAGAACTTATTGCAGCAGACATTAATTTGTTCATTGTTACAAGCTTCTTCTTTTTTTCTTCTTTTTTTTGCAGGAATCATTTGATTAAAAGAAAAAATCATTGTATCTCACATAGGACAAGGGCTCTTTGACAATTTAACATTGGGAAAGGGTTTTGTAAACACAGTTCTCCTGCTTTCTGCTGATGTGCCAGTAATAAGTCTGGAAAATGAAAGCTAGTGAAATACCACCATACTAAATGAAAAACCTTCTTTTGAACAATGTCTTGTATGCATCACTGCGAGTTACTCATGGTCATATAGCTTCATGAATATGATTAACATCTAGTACTTTGGGTAAGACTACAATGTGGAAACAGCACAAAGTATTCTGCACCATATATTGCTTTTTTCAGAGGTACATTGTTGAACACTTGCAAGATTTATGTAAGAGTTTGAACACTTAATCTGTCATTTATATCTGAATGAATGAAAGAGGGGGCACAGGATGGGTAAAGGGGTGACTGAAAAGGATCGGGGGGGGGGGGGGGGGGGGGGGGGGCAAGGGCGGGGCACTCACCAGGTAGCCAGCAGTCCCTTCTTTGCATTCCACCTGCTGGCTGTCAGGGGTGCAGTGTGGGACTCCACCTTCTCCTGGGGGCAAGGGGGTAGCTCTGCCTGGGTGTCAGCCACCATGGGCAGAGATTGGGGGCCCCTGGACCCCATCTCCTCCCGCACCTTCCCCGCCAAGGCCTTGACCAACTGCTGCGCTGCCCACTGGCGATGTGGACTGGCTAGCCTGCTGGACAGGCAACAGGCTGCTAGGGCATTGGCTAGGAGGAGCGGGTTTGCTTTGGGCTTGGCATCTGGATCAAAAGGATACAAGAAGTATTGGAAAAAATAAATTGAACAAAATATTTGATATTAAAGTAATTACGAAAATATCCTCAAATGTCTGAACACTTGACGCAATAAAGGAATATCACATCTAAAATGAACAAATCTTTTTTCTGTGAAAAAAAAAATCCTTGGCAAACAGACACATACAACAGATGTAATGGTCATTTTAGCACATAGTGTGAAGGATAGCATGTTGTTAATAAGGTACAACCTGTACCAAAGTGATGTACTAGCATGTATATCACATTAGCATTGTGATGATGACTGGGAGAAGTTTTTAGCACCTCAGTACACAAAAATAGCTTCTACAAAAGAGCACAGCTAGGCTACTTAATATTTCCTCAGACTTCAAACTGAAGACATATCACCTCTGGGGTGACAAGACCTCATACCTCAAAATTTTGAATTTTCACGAGAGTGAAAAAATATTTTCATTTCTGCAATATTCCGCAGAATAACATCAACATTGATGTCAAATAATGTAGGAACAAATGGCTTGGATTTCACTAATGATCGTTCTATTTTCAAACCCAAATCAATATTTTTTGATATTCAAAATTGAGTTAGAAAATTTTATGATATATGCCAATTGAGATATGAGGTCTTGTCATTCCATGGGAGATAAACAACAGGACTATACAGGATATGCATTAGTTTTGTCTGTATTAAAAAGCTGACGGGTACATGATACTGATTAAGCATTTTTTCGTATATTGAAGCCCCACAATTCACTGTGTCATGTCAATCCTAACTGTAGAAGTAAAACCAATGGTCACCATGGTGACACGGAGTTTGCTCTTGCGACAATTACTCTGGTCTTATTATCTCCAATGACTTGAGGTTTGGGTGAGGGTTGTCACAGGGATTTAGGTCTAGTTTGATGTGAGGATTAGGATTTGGGTTAGGATTACGTTTGAAGGTAGAATTCACGTCTGGCTTTTATAGTGTGCAGATATTTCATGGGAGCAATTGTCGCAGCAGCACTAATGTCATGGAAGCGACCATCATACCTTTGACTTCACCAGTAGGCTGTGACTTGGAGGTGGTTGGAGAGCTCTTAGCTAAGAGGGCCACAAGGGCCTTAGTGACAGCAAAGCTTGGGGAGGACAGAGCTCTCTGGTCTGAGCTGGAGGGATCGTCCATCCCAAGGCTTCCCCGCGTGTCAATGGCTGCAATGTTGAGACCACATGCAGCGGACAGCAAATCCTGTGGAAGACAGCCAGAGGAATGTTGGCTTGAAACAGAGAGTTCCAGTCTTAAACATCATGAGCTTCAAAAGGAGGACCTACAATGTATGCTCTTTACAAGTAGCCACAAATATTATCAATTATCAATTACTGTCATCAATATTGTTAGTATCACTACTGCTGCTGCTACTACTACTACTGCCAGGACTACTGCTGCTAATACTGCTGCTACTGCTACTACTACTACTACTACTGCTACTACTGCTGCTGCTGCTGCTAGTACTACTACATTGTACTACTACCACTACTACTACTACTACTACTACTACTACTACTACTACTGCTACTACTACTACTACTACTACCACTATTACTACTACTACTACTGCTACTACTACTACTACTACTGCTACTACTACTACTACTACTACTACTACAACTACTACTGCTACTGCTGCTGCTACTGCTACTACTACCACTACCACTACTATCATTAGAATAATATAGCTCTATCTCTACATTGATAAGACAAATCTTCTTAGAAAACAAGAATGCATAGGCAAGGTAATTCATTGGAAACTCTCAAACACATCAAACATTGCCCAGTATGACTTGTTCAGTCCAGGGCAAGAGTAAAAATATTTTAAAGCTCAGAGAGTTCCACCTACCTTGGTGCATAGCTGCACCAGTAGTTTGGCAGCGCTAGGGTTACTGGCCACCAGGGCACCGATGGCCGAGCTCAGGTACGAGAGACTGGACGTCGGCGAGCTCTGTGTGGTGGTGATGTCGGGTGAGAACGATGACAATGAGGAGGTCGATGACCCAGATGGTCCGGCATAGTACTGTGTCAGTGTTGAGCCCACATCAGGGTAGGAAGTGGACATCGTGGTGAAGTCAGCGCGCCCGGCAGCAGCCAGGCACATGAGACGGACGACAAGTCGGATGTCGGCTAAACCTAGTCTCTCTAGTCCCTCAGACAGGTCACATGCTGACCCACTAGACGAGAGAAGAGTCAGGAAATAGTCAGCTTCTGTACAGGTCACATGCAAACTCTTTGGAGCTCAATTCTCAACTATATTATCATATCCATTTAAACAAACATCTCGCGGAAAAAGATTCAACATTTATAACATGTGACAGGGAAACAAAGTAGAAGCATTGAAAAATGTAGCATTTTTAAGTGCTGAAAAGAAAATTAACTTAGTCAGGGATGCCAATAGACTGAAAGAGAGGGCCTGAAATACATCTACATGAAACTACTCTGTATGTAAAAAAGGCCTGAACTTTGATACTACCAGGGTCTGAATTCAGGCTTTTGCTTGAAAACTGGCATCACTGTCAATCTATTGTTTTGTTGCAATGAAACTTAACAAGGAACACTATTTACTTGTGGCAGCTTAAAAATGCAAGTACAATTGTACATATACACTGTGTACCATCAAAGCAAATTTCACAGCATTTCTATTATCAATCTGAGTATTTCCCCAACAAGAAAAGTGGAAACATTCTACAAGCTCACATCAGTGTGGTATATTACCTGCATTCTCGACAATGGGTATATATCAGGTAATTTGACAATATTTCAGGAAGGTTCAATCACAGTTCTTGCATAGTAAGATGTCATATTCCTATGGCATATAACTTAATTTACACAAAGTAGCAACCTTGAGATAAGCCATAGAAAAAATAATGATGGATATATCACATGAAACAGCTCGTAAAACTCTGTCGAATTATGCAACAAACCAAAATATGATTTGGGGGTTGATATTTCAAGCTAGGGCCCTTCTGCCGGGTAGGAGATGAATGGTTCTTTCCAAATGACTTCCAAAACTTGCCTGTTGTGTTTGTTTACTGGGACGGCAGTAAGTCAATATCTGAGTGTGTCAAAGGGTCATTCCAGACGATTTTCATAATTTTACATCCTGTAGTACATAAATCAACAGTTCCATGTGTAGATTGTGGAATTTATTGTGATCCTTGAGCAGAGAAATCAATACTCTGAAAAATCTTAAACAAATTACACTGAACAGTGTTGATGACACAGAGCCTCACATATTTCAGAAATGGAGCAGTGCAATTCCATTACAATACCATGTGCTTAACAAGTTCACCTATGTAGAATTTATGCATGCCTTCTTCTTTTGTTCTGCTTCCTTGAGCCCCAACTCATGCATTCTTGTTGTGAGGCTGCCATGTCATCAACCCTGTTTATTGTGATTCATTATAAATTTTGAAAACACTCGTATTCCTCATCCCAATAACTACAAATTCTGAAACTCTGCACCCAGTGTAACCGATTTATAGTTCTTCATATGTAAAAGTCTGAAAATCATCCAGAGGTCTCCTTTAGGTTTCCCATCTCACCTGACAGAGAGCAGAGACAGCGCCCTCATCACCATGGAGCGAGCCAGTAACACCTGAGAGGCTACCATGACCTTGTGGAGTGCCACGCCCCTCTCCTGGGCAGACACCAGTAAAGACACCTGCTCACCTAGTGACATCCGGCATGAAGGACCACCATTCTGGGCCCCATTCAGGTCTGGTCAATGAAAAGAAGAGGACAGGAATATTCAGAAGAAACAAACTTTGATTCTTCTGTTATTCCCACTCATAACTCTAACACCCTGTGCACTTCTTAACCCATTGAAGGCTAGTCCCAGTTATACTCAGACATGCATCCATTGTGTACGAGAAATGTATGCTATAGTAAAACCAGCTCATATAAAAGGTTTAACCTACATCACACTAGTAAATGCAGCACAAAGTGCTTAAAAAAAGGCATCTAAACTTTCATGTAATGCTATTAAAAGTTTTGAACTTAATCTTGAATATCTCTGATAAAATACAGAACAGCACACCTTGGTATACAGTGAGAAGAGCTTCTCTTCTTTAAACAACACAATTTTTGACAAATCTTAGATTTCTCACGGCATGGGTGTAACTTATTGAAAACAGTTTGATGGCAATTTTCTTTTTCATTTATCAATTTTTTGTCTCTCAGTACTGGAACAACAAGAACCACAATGACCATGACAAAAACAACAACAACCACCAACACAACCACCACCACTACAACAATAACTACAACAACCAAACAAAGTAATATTCAAGGAACAAGTTTAAAATGCCCAAACAGCAGACCATAAATCTCAACTTTCATGCATACCATTCTGACATCCAGAACCAAATAGGGGTGAAATGATATGACTCGGAAGAGACAGAACTCACCACTCTGGTGACCACTGCAAGAACCACGCCCTCTACAGTCCGAACAGGCCCTGGCCCCAAGAGGGTCTAACTCCATAAAGTCCAGGGGTGCAGGGATAGGTCTATTCTCTGTCAGCCCCAGCCGGTGCATGACTTGCTCAAAGTTCTCCTGTCCGGACAGAAGGAGCTCTTCATCCATGGCTGAGAAACCTGCATCATCTGGAGTGGTAGGAGGGAACAAGACAGAGTGGTAGGAGGGACCAAGACAGAGTGGTAGGAGGGACCAAGATAGAGTGGTAGGAGTGACCAAGATAGAGTGGTAGGAGGGACCAAGACAGAGTGGTAGGAGTGACCAAGACAGAGTGGTAGGAGGGACCAAGACAGAGCGGTATGAGGGACCAAGACAGAGTGGTAGGAGGGACCAAGACAGAGTGGTAGGAGTGACCAAGATAGAGTGGTAGGAGGGACCAAGACAGAGTGGTAGGAGTGACCAAGACAGAGTGGTAGGAGGGACCAAGACAGAGTGGTAGGAGTGACCAAGACAGAGTGGTAGGAGGGACCAAGACAGAGTGGTAGGAGTGACCAAGACAGAGTGGTAGGAGGGACCAAGACAGAGTGGTAGGAGGGACCAAGACAGAGTGGTAGGAGGGACCAAGACAGAGTGGTAGGAGGGACGAAGACAGAGTGGTAGGAGGGGCCAAGACAGAGCGGTAGGAGGGACCAAGACAGCAGTAGGAGGGACCAAGACAGAGTGGTAGGAGGGACCAAGACAGAGTGGTAGGAGTGACCAAGACAGAGTGGTAGGAGTGACCAAGATAGAGTGGTAGGAGGGACCAAGACAGAGTGGTAGGAGTGACCAAGACAGAGTGGTAGGAGGGACCAAGACAGAGTGGTAGGAGTGACCAAGACAGAGTGGTAGGAGGGACCAAGACAGAGTGGTGGGAGGGGCCAAGACAGAGTGGTAGGAGGGACCAAGACAGATTGGTAGGAGGGACCAAGACAGAGTGGTGGGAGAGAGTCAGATGCAGTGGTAGGAGGGACCAAGACAGTGGTGGGAGGGACCAAAAAAGTGGTGGGAGGGACCCATACATCAGCAGCACTCCTCTTAGGAGGTATGCTTACCCTTCAAGTCTGGTCTTGCTTGTGATGCTCAGAATTAATACATTGATTACTATCAATGGCATACAGCATCATGTGAATGTGCTCAGATACAGACTTGACAGAAACAGCCCTGGTGGGCTGGATGATCCATTATCCATCATAATATTTCATCCAAAAGGCAAAATTTGGTATTAGACGAATGTGTCATTGATTATTCTCTTTTGGAGGGGCGGGAAGAAGTGGAGGACATTCAAATTTGGTAAGTTGACATTACACTGCTCAATCATGCTCAAGCTGGTAATTTAATGTGGATACTCCGAAATACAGATAAACAGATATGATCCATTCAGTTTCTCTGGCTGAATAATATTCTTACTTGCTGATATACACTTATTACCAATAATTTAGCCAGATGTTTGAATGAATTGGTTTAATAGATTATCAAACTTATCTCAATATGCAAAAGCATCTTGAAAATACCATGATATACACTGTAGATTGTATATCTTCTCCACCAAGTGAGGTTTACAACTGTCATAAAATCAGCACATTAATAAACATCTTTAAATTTTCCACTGGAAATCTGGATGACTTTGTGTACATGATGACCAATAAAAGCTCGATCTCCATGCTTACAATAACATTTAGAGTTTGAAGATGTTGCCAGAATATGAAATAACATCTCACCGTCCATGCCTACATCTGCACCCATCCCAAGATCCACAGCAATAGGAGACTGCTGGGGAGTCTTCCCCTGCTGGTACTTCTGCCGACAGTCCTTGCACATCAGGTAGTAGGGCGTCCCTGTCCCACACGCCCCTCCAAACCATCCATCCACGTAGGATCCGTTGCTACGGTAACCCATGTGGCCACAGCTCCGACCACACCCAGGGTGGTATTGTCTCATGTGACGATTGAAATGGGTGATGGAGGCCCCACACAGCTCACAGACCACCTGTGAACCCGGCCCCTCGTAGTCATGGGAAAGCTATCCAACCAAAGAACAAGCCAGGAAATTAGTCTTATATATTAACAATGACGCTTGAAGAGATCGGCATACGAGCATTAATTCACATGACTTAAAAGCGAAAGAATAAAAAGGTGACAGACGTACCACACAACTGTTTGTATATATTTCACATATATTCACTCTTTGTGTGATTGGCACAGAAGGCCCAGTTGCATTGTACACATTTGTCAAAAGTTCAAGAAAGGATTAACCAAATCCTATGTTTTAAAAAAGAATGCATTAAGCATGGCACATTAAACTTCATCCTTAACGTCAAATAGTTTCTCATCTTCAGCTTCAAAATAAAGTAGGCACTGGTAGTTTTGGGAAATCTGTTTAGGTACCAGCATCACAACTTGCTGAGCATATCAAGCAAGGGTTATAAAATCAACTAAAATTTCTTAAAATCTTGAAACAAACACTGTAACTCACATGTCATGAAGCGGATAAGAGCTGCCTTTTAACTATGGGAGCAGTTTGGTGTGTTGGAATTAAATAAGTGAACAAAAGAGGGCAATGTTCTTACCTCCTCATACCAGAGACCCAGTAGCTCCCTCTCTGATGCGATCTCATTCAACAGCGACGTCGTCTGACTCTCTTCAACTTCCATCTCCTCGTCATCAAAGATGACGACGTCCTGGAGATGCTGAGGAAGAGGTCCACCCAGGAGACTGCTCCCCATCCCCATCAAGTCTTGGTCTGGTAGAGTGGGGTGTGGGGGATCGGAGAACCAGAAAAACTTTACTTCAGATTTCAAAAGATTTGACTTGGCCCTACAAACTTTACCAGTCAAAATGTGATAACAGGCCAAAGGGAATTTATACATTAAATTATGATGATGTGGAAATGTATACATTCAATGATGAAATGAGGGAAATTATGGATGTCTTGTTTTTCCTATGTAAGCATTTTCAAGTCATTACCCCATTCACTCTTAATCCATCTTACCAGGCTTATCAGTGGTCAGTTCATTTTATGATATTGTTATAGTCACAGGTTAGAGGGGACAGAGTGTGGTAAAACTTGCGTGGAAAACACAAACTTAAGTTAGCTTTCTTGTCCATACCAATCCTTCCTCAGCCAATGATTTGACCTTTGACCCAACATTGCTCACAAAGTAATGAAGGCTTCTGTTATAAGTTAGCACATGGTTGGATATATTTGTGACCCGCTACAACAAAAGGATTCGAAAGTCGTGGGAGGATGATTTTCTGAAAATGGCATGGCATTCTTCCCTTACTCTTCCGCTTTCATTTTGTATATACATGTAACACGACTCATAAAAGTACTCAGTTGTTGAGATATTGGTGATTTTATGAGGTCATGTCGAGTGGTCTAAGAAATCAGCGTTTCGAGAAAACCGCCTTCAAATTTTTCTTTCTCACGCAATTGTGATCAAGGGGAGGTAAGACAGTTTTCACCTCTTGACAATAGAAGGTCTGCTGATAACAACCTCCGTGATGTTCATTCAAGCTTAGCGCCAGCGGTCTACGCACGACCAATCAGTAACCAGGGTTCCACACACTGACCGATAAGATCGCTCCCTCGTTAGCTAGGAGGGGAGTCTATCTGCGGTGCTAAATCCAAATCTTCGGACACATTTCTGTTCCGTTGAAAGTCAGAAAATCATGGCCCAGAAAACCACTAATTTCTTGCCTTTCCTTTGATCATTTAGCTTCGAAATTTTGGCAGATGATAGACGATACATTAGACTACAAAATTAAACCATAAACAGCAAATCCGATCACTTTGACCAATTCTGATGATCTGACTTCAAACTCAAATTTTCTTGGCTCAGCCGTCAGCGACTTTAGGATCCTTTTGTTGTGGCCGGTCACATTTTAAGTGGCAGGTCCATTTTAAAAGAAATTGATCCAGAGTCTTGTTATCTTACAGTATTAAAGCTTATTAAAGACAATCCTAACACTGTCCATTTTGTTGGACAAGGTTCTTACATGGGACACTTGGTGTGTCCAGACTTCTTGCCATGGCATTGGCCAGAGAGGAAAGGTCAGCCACTGCCCGGTACCTCTCCAGACGAGATGGAGGCCGCTCGGTTGACACACCTGGAGTAATCTCTGTCAGGTTGTTCTCAGTGCTGTCCAAAAAAAAGAGAAAGAAAGAGTGAGAGATGGAAAAGAACGTAGAAGCAGATGACAAACAGCAATGAAAGAAAACAAGACTTCAGTTGCTTTATTCTGCCTCAGGGAAATCAATCAATCCATCCATCAATCAATCAATTGATCAATCCATCAATCAATCAATCAATTGATCAATCCATCAATCAATCAATCAATCAATCAATCAATTGATCAATCAATCAATCAGGTCAGTAGAATTCTTGAGATCCATGGACAAGGATTTTACCATGAAATCAGAAAATTCAGAAATTTCCAGCAAAATCTAACAATGTATCTTACTTCAAAAATAAACAAAGAAAATAATCCAGGCTTGATGGGTTACTGAGTCACTGAACTGCCACAGAATGAACCAACCTGCAAACACAGTTTTGCAGTGCTTTACATGTAATTTGGAGCAGATCGCTTGATTTGCTAAATTGACTGAGAGGAAAGCTGAACTTATTATGACAAAAACCTGTTGACAACTGCTTGCTAAATAGATGCAGCAGCGCAAACACCTGGCTTAAATGAATCTTGAAAACATTAAAAATGTCCACGAATATCAGAGCTTCTTCACATTGGCCACACATCAAAAACCTTGAAGATGACATGATATATCTTTTCCTTGAGAGCCTTTTCTTCACATCTGAATGGTGGCCTGCCAGAATGATTAGTATTGCACAGGTGAAGTATTCACAGCAGGACTGTTACAAAGTAACCATCAAGTAAAGTGAAAATAAGGAGTATTAGCCATTAAGACACAGCCTGATTTACAATGAAAGAAGTAAAAGGACAGTAAGTCCTGTTGGATTCATGCTGTATCCATAGGTTTTCCATCAACCATGCCAGAGACAAAACTTACTCTTCCAACATGTAGATGGATTCCTCAATCCCAGCGTCCAGTCCAGACTCCCTGTCGCTCGATGCTCCCATCACCTCGGACATCAACGATCCCTCTACCGACAGCGCCGTGGTGTTCATGCCCATGGCTGCCCCTCGGATCTCGACGTCCTCAATGCCTTCCTCGTCATCCTCTTCCGCAGCGGGTTGATTTGATTGAGGGTGCTCCAACATCCAGGTTGCCACGACGCTGATGCGTTCTGGGTCGAGATCTCCTCTTGTGCCTGGTAGAAGTGGATTTGTGGCAAACATACAAACATTACGAGTGCAATAACAGCAGCCAACTGTTTATCAAAGTATTAACCCGTTGAGGACGGTTTGATTTTGCTACAACATACATTTCCCATAGAAGCTTGCCCGAGTATACTCAGGACTCGTCCTCAACTGGTTAACATAGAGAACACTGCTATGTCAAGTAAACTACATATGACAAGTATCAGATTCAATTTTAAAATGAAATCATGGCTTTATTTCCTATTCTTGTTCCTTTTCTTAATCCAAGTATCACAAAAAAGGAATATTTACATAAACTATCATGTTATATACATGCAATATGCATGACAATTATGAGACTTTAAAATTCATGAAATTCCTCCATCTGCAGAGCAACTTGTCAACTTGTTGCAAAAATCATGAGACTTATTGCTAAAAAATACATAATTTCAAAAACAAGATTTCTAGGATTGCAACTGATTGACAAATTGCCCTACATCAACGAATTTCATGAATTTGAACAAGATTTCTAGGATTCATCAGAACAAAGCAAGAAGCTTGAAAGTAAATTTATTCAAAGATTATAGAGGCATAACAATTCTCTTGCAATTCCAGTGGAACTACCAATTCACATGCAGCACGATACTGAATTCACTCTGATATTCATTCAAGGGAATTTGGATCCTAGACTTGGTGAATTAATAGTTGAAGCATCTTACCAGTGGCTTCAAGAGCTTCTTGGATGTGTGGCATACGGAAGCCCATCTCTAAAAGGGGGGCAGCGATGGGCGGGGGAGGGGGTGAGGCGGCTCGCCTTCCTGTTAATCTTGCTGTTGAGGGAAAAATTTGAGGTAATGACAGGGCAAAGATGTTATGAGATGGGATGGTACACAAGTATCAATAAATTACAATCAATTTTAAATACATTTCAAATTCTGTGCCAATGCATGCCTTCCTCCAAGACCTGAAATATCTACTGCACGAGTTAGTTGTGTGAAAATGGTTACAAGTTATCTGCCCTTTATAACTACACTTTCTTTAAACCTACAAAGATGCCACAAAAACATGCCGCAACTTATTGATCAATTACGGGTCTTAGTAACTTGTTGCATTCTATAATTGAATCTCTCAGTAGTAATGTTTTCAGCTCAAAAGTTAGCAAGCAGCTTGGTATGTACTACCTATGAGATATGTAAATTTGATTTCAATCGTAGAGCAAACATGAATGCATTAATCAACACAAAAACCATAATGTAATGTAAAATCATACAATGAGAATGACATAACTGATTCATAATATCGAAGTCTGCACTTGCATTGGGCTAGAGTGGAGTTTGTAGATATTAACATGGTTCTGCAAATACTGATGCCCTATCAGACCAGAACTAACTATTTCAATAATGACGTACAAACTTTACAAGCTAAAGTTTAAGCTGTGATCTCTATCAAGCCAATGCAGTGGAAAAGGTTGCCAGACAAACTGATAGTTGAGTCAGACATTTGGCAATTTGTAAAATATTTGAAAACTCATCTTATTCTTCTTTCTGATATTTACGTGGTGTTGAAAAGCATATAGAGTGTTACTAGATTACAATGTGGTAAACAAATGCAAATTATTACACTATTCTTATTATGAACATGCATTACAAACTGATGAGACCACAAAACACAACAATGCAACTAATATAATGAAACAGAATTTCTTTGACTTCAGTGCTTACATGCTGCAGCTTCTCGGCTGATCTCACAGGGATCAGGCGAGGGTGGAGGAGTGTCTGCTGGCACCCTTGGTGGTCTCGTTGGCTTCCGGCGTGCGATGACAGGGGTGTTGGTGATGCGCCTCGGACGGCGGTAGGCTGGTGGGAGGGTTGAAGAGGGAGTGGGCGGAGCCGAAACAGGTGCGAGAGACAGCCCCTCATCTTGGGATTGGTCCAGAGATTCCCCTCCCTGGGAGGTGCCGGAATCTAGGGGCGGAGACTGGGAGGGCTTGGATGGAGCAGCAAGAGGATCTATGATACAGAAAAGACAAAGATTTGAGATGCCTTGCCTCTGAGGTAAAACATCCAAATCTTCTTTGATCACTATCGCTTGATGAGGAATGGAAGGTGAGTATGTATATACTGAACAGACTGATTGAATATTAACTCCTTTAACCCTTTCTGTTCCATTACTGTTAAAGTGGATGTTTTCGCACAACTAATTTTTCGCGCTCGGCGGGGTAAAAAGAGTTTTGAGTGTTTACTTCCCTGGAATCAAAACATCAACTACTGAAACATAATGGCAAGCAAAATATTCACATGCTTTTATTTTCGCGTTAGTTTCTGGTTGCGCGAAATGCGAGAAAATTTCAACACCGCAAAAATATCCACTTTTACAGTAGATGTAACAGTAAATTGCCCAATTTTTATTTGCATTTGGTTAATCAAGTCATTTGTAGCCAAGTGGGTTCGTATAATTTAGAGGTACTGCGAGCACGCAATGCCTACAAATCTACGAAAAAAGAAACTGCGAGTCATCTGCTTTTAAAAATGGGTCAAAAAGTCCCCAAAATATGACTAAATGTGTGCTGACTGTAGTCTTCCAGATGCATGCAAAATCATGCTTTTAGTTATTATGAAAATGCAGTCAGTGAGAAATGATTATATGGCAATTGCCAAATAAGATTGCAAGAATTCCCTAATCCATATATAAAGTGCTCTGATAATGTTCAACATACCATCCCTGCCCGCTGCCTCCCCTTCTTCCAGTGCGAATGGCGCCCCCGCTGTGACCTTGAGAAGCATGGCCTGCGCCCTCTCCAGCTCGGCGACGGTGACGACCCTTTTGATGGGTGAGGGCAGCACAGCCTGCTTGACGAGGCGTCGCATGATGGATCGCAGCGTGGTACGCAGCTCCTCCGTGCTCTCTCGCGGCGAGTCGGAAAACTCGCCGGGCGACTTTGTCCTCGTGCTCGACGATGACGGGGTGGATGAGGACGATGACGAGGACTTGTCTCTGCTGGTCTGACGCTTTGCTGACTTACTGGAGGTTTCGGTCTTTGGTACAAGGAGCATTTCAGCATACTTACTGCATCCCATAATGGTGCTCAGGGATTTCATGGCCCCAACCTGAAGAGGGTGGGAGAATTTGCAACAAAACCACTAATGACAGAACAATATACTGAACATCCTCGCAGTTACATATTTCCCTAACCTTTGGCACATCAAACCTGAACCAGAAAAAGGTTATCATCCACAACCACAGAAAAAACTCTTGGTAAGTCTAAACACAAGCATACTATTCTAATCATACTTACAGACACAAGCTCCTAAAATTGTTTTAAGTTGATATAGTGATAAAGATTCAAATACCAGTCATTCTATTCCTTGTCCAGCCATAACGTGCTATTTCAGTGCACTTAATATGGAAAATATCCAGGAAAACCCCGGGGGAAAAAAACAAAAAAAAAAAAGGCTCGCAGACAATTCAATGCGCACATCAAATATTACAGCTTCAAGTATGATGTTTCTACATATCAAATTTCTGAGATAAACAGTAAGCTATCTGTTCAGTGGTAACAGTCACTAGCAGTCCCTATTCACATTGCCTGAAGTGACCACAAACATGCTTTTAGTGTCCAGTCAGAGTGGACGGTCAGATCTCACCCTGATGTATGCCAGCATGACTTGTTTGATTTCCAGCTTGGCCTGTTCAATGGGATCAGCAGACTTGGTCTTGACATTGTCCCTGGTCTCTGGGGCAGGCTTTGGCTCTTCTCTGCTGCTACTAGTACTCTTTGCTGTAAAACAGACAAAATGAGCATGTTAAAGGCATTTGAGCTTCTTACAGACATGGAAATGTAAGAATAATTTGGTATTTGTTCTAGAGATACAAACTATTTACAAGTACGGATCATAAGAGGGATACAGACTTCATATCTGTCATTTTGCATGGATTTCATCTGGAGTCTGTTCACAATGGATGGGAATGCTGTAATAATCCTCATTGTACTTTCAGAGAGCTTCGCTTCATTTGAATATCAATTTCATTGCTTTTCAGTGAATAAGAAAGCAACACAAGCAACAAATGAACTTATTCTCCACACTAAAGGATATTCCCAGGCAATACTGATTACCGCTTTGATATATTTTATAATCGGCATTGAGTTTGAGTAACTGAAACATGAAGATATCTGAGGTTAAGTCCTAGTGTGAGCCTAGATGTACAAGTCAAATCAGTAGCCAATGTGTCTAACCTTCTGAACTGACTGCTGTGTCACTAGAGTTTGTGGTTCCTTCTGTTGTTGCTACATCAGGCAAGGCAGAGTCAGATGCCTTGTTTGCAGGGATGGTTAGATGAATGGTGGCAGTGCTAATGGACATTGTGACAGACGTGGCAGGCCGAGTCTTGGTATCATCAAACATACTGATCGTTGGAGCGGTGGAGAAGGTCTTGATGTCGGTGGGAGGTGGGGTGGTTTCGCTGGAGCTCATGGCATGGATGTCCTGTGTGATGCTATGGAGGACTTCTTCCACCATGTCCGTCGTCACGGAAACGGCAGATGATGCAGGCTTCTCTTCCTCGTCCGCGACTTCAGACCCTGTGCCCGAGGTCTCATTGGAGTGAGCTGGTTGTGCGTCTTCGTTTGAGGGAGCATCAGAGATGGCCTCGAGGGCTAGCTTGAGCTGGACAGAACTCACGTGCTGTGAAGAGTCTACAATACGACAGCATTGCAGAGACAAAACAGACACTGACAAACAGTTATGGCCATGTCTAAAGGTTACATTCACAATGACATACAAAGAAAACATAAGATGGATACACATTTTTATTTGCTATTGTTTACACAACATGCCCACATTAATAGTCTTTAAAAGATGCACGAAGAGCTTATTGCTTATGTTGAAATGAGGGCCTTGCCCCCCCCCCGGAAAAAACAAACAAACAAAAAATGTTGAAGACATTACCATGTAGCAAATGATGTTGAGGAAATATGCTTTAGCCCATTCAAACATCATTAAAGGGTGTGTACAGTTCTGGTCGAGGTGAAGATTTAGCTTTTAATGTTTTGTGAGATATTCAGAAACCACTATGAGATGTCAACGAGCATGCAGTTCTAAGGGGTATCAAAAGTTTATTCGATGAAAATCGGTTTTGAAATGGCTGAGATATCCAAAAACAAGGTGAAACAAAGAGATACTAATAAAGTTGGGGCATGTCGCCTTTTATTATTAGCACTTTTTGGGATATCTCAGCCACTTGAAAACCAATTTTCATCAAATAAACGTTGAATCCTTCTTAAAATTACATGCTCTTTCATATTTCATAGGAGGCTTTTCATTTTCTCACTTAGGAATGTTCAAAACATGAATCCCTACCTCAACCAGTACTGTACCGTCCCTTTAAGTGCTCATGCCACAAACGTGTGGCATTACTTGTCAAAACTCTACCACTTTTGCAACTCCTCGATGAAGTAGTACTTCAGTCTACTTGGTTCATTTCATTCAGTCATACATGTATACAAAAGCTTCCTAACTTGTCTAATTTTTCTTGTACTGATTGCAAACCCTAACAGATTAGCAAGCATATCGCTGATAAGCACAAACACTGAAATCAAAGAAAGTAACAATTTAATATGAAATGTTTCGATCACTCTTAGTTTTGGAGATATATAAGAGAGTTTTGGAGGTATATGAGAGACTTATGCCAAAATGTCTCTAATACACCAACGCTAACCCTTTCAATGCCAGTGACTTTTGGACAGTGTGTATAATGTTATCAGGTTTTCTATGCCAATCAGCACTCACAGCACACAGAGGGTTAAACCAACTAACCTGCTGAATGCTGTTCTTCATCCATGGCCTTTGCTATATCATCATCCAGAGATCGTTCTAACATCTCCTCCTTCTCCTGCTCATCCTCCCTGCTCCTCCGCTCCTTAAACTCTCTCTCCATCAGGGAACCGGTCCCTTCCTTGGTCCCCACCTCTTCCCTGGACCCCATCCCTTCTCTTGACCCCACCCCTTCCCTGGGGGATGTCTTGGGGGACTCTTCAGCCAAGCCGGACAGGAGGGCTAGGTCCGAGAGGAGGGCTGGAGTCAGGCCATGCAGCCGGCTGGTGTCAAAGATCATTGGCATCACAGCCTCAAGGCTGGTTATTGCACTATCACTGGAAGGAGACAATGAGAGAGAGGATTGGGTGATAAGGAGTAGTGGGCAGTAACACTCTATTAGGCAATACAATGAATGTGAGTGAGAATTCTTACACCTTGGCTACGTTCAAGCTTACTACAATATCAAATGAACAACCCTCACTGAGTCTGTAACAATACTCTGATCTACATCATTACAACTGTCACTCTTATCAATCATGGAAATATACACACAAACGTTTTCATTGTACAGGAAGAGACGTATTTCATTTCATCTCTGGGATGACAAGAACTCATATCTCAAAACAAAAACAAAAAAAAATCAATTTTCAGGAGAGTGAAAAAAATTTTCACTACTTTTTTTTTTTTTTGCAAAATCAAAATAACATCAAATAATGTATAAACTTGTTTTGGATCACATTGGTAAAAATCAATTAGTATTAATGATATTCAAAGTTGAGTTGGGAGGATTTATAATACAATCAAACCTATCTATAGTGGCCACTCAAGAGAGACAAAAAAATGTGGCCATAATAGACAGGTGGCCGCTATAGACAGGTTCTTTAAAATGCTTTTTCCCTCAGGGGGAATTGTTTTGAGTGGTCATATACGGCAGGTGACCACTATAGACAGGTGGTCACTTAAGACAGGTTTACCTGCATATATGCCAATTCTCCCTATTGCATATAGCTCTCCGAATCTGAACACGTGTGGCGCTCTAATTTTGTTTACCTTTAATTCTTGGGATATAAACTTCTGGTTATGAACGTGCGATGTGTAAATGTACGCTTTTATGCACATTGAACACCGAAGTACCAAATTCTTTCTTATAATCTGTCAAATAATAATTATTTTCTAATCTGTAACTTTACATTTGATGAATGGGACTCCTCTGCGAAGTGGCCCAATGTTGGGCCGATGATGCAAAACAACGAAATTATGGAAAATATCTGTAGATGAAGGACGTGACGTGGGTAAACCGCAAAAACGGAAGTGTACGTCCCAAGAACGCTTGATCAGATATTGATATCGTGAGGTGATATTGCTTGATATGGGCTATATGCGATAGGGAGAATTGAGACACAAGGTCTTGTCAGCAATGAGACACCATACATATCCCTACGCTGACAGCATGACTGTGAAATAGTGAAGTGACTTTCATACCTGATGCTGGCATCTCCTTCATCCCACTGAACCTTGGCCGAAGCGTTTCCAACCTTAGCCACCCCCAGGAGGACAGCCTCCCTGGAGCTCTGCCGGTGAATACAGCGTCCTCCCATCCTTAGCCCTCTATCGATGCCTCCAATGACGGCTAGTGCTGGCCACACCTTCCGGCAACTGGCTTCCACAGCTTGGTTCAGATGGTGAGAAACATTGTGTCATAATGTCTATTCCTACCCACATATCACTCATTATTTCAATCAGGCAGTCATGAACTTAGAGAGTAGTGTGAATGCCCTTAAACATTAAAGCCACTATTTACCATTTGCAGATGAAAAAAAAACACACAAAAGACCCTGTTTTAGTGCTTTGAAATAGTTCTAAAATGTGAGTTAAATGCATCATTTACTAGTACTATTTGCAGATGAAACAAAAACCCAGATTTAGTGCTTCAAAACAGTTCTAAAATGTGAGTTAGGGATAGAAAGCAACCAATGTGAATATTTTAATCAGTACAATGAATGTTAAGGATTATTAAATATACAAAATGTGAACAATAGTGTTATCAAAATTGTTTCTGGAATAAACTGTCTACAATGCAGTTTATTGAGAAAATTAGTGATATCTCCTTATATTTGTGGCTTTATTGTGAAATTTTTATGTGGTAGGATGATTTGTGATACAACTGAACTATACACATGAATCAGATGTGATATCTCAAACATTTTTTTTTTAATCACTGCTGCCAATAGTAGACAATGGCTTTAATAAAGGCAAATAATTTCTAAATACTATTTCTACTATCTCTATGAAATCTACCTCTTTTTGATCTTATTTTTCTCACTACTGATGATATAATGACAACCTGAAATCTTCTTTAATAGAAAAAGAGAAAAAAAATTGCCATAACAATAGATACATGAAAACATTTCATTTCAATGTAGTACTGTTCCATATTTTATACTGCTTTACAATAATCAGATATAAGTAAATGTAAATGATAAACTTGGATATGCAGAGTAATGAACATAATCAAACGCTCCTTACCTGACAAATGAACAGTGTCATGTCCTTAATTAGGTCATCACAACTACAATAAAAAGGCCTTCATCCAACATTTACAAGTTTTCTGAGGAAATGTATGCACAAACACGTCTTTACACACTCACTTCTTATTTCAGGGGATTCAGTTTCCTTCTTTTCTTCCTCTTTCTTTTCTTCTGTATCATCCTTCGTTCCATCTGTCTTTCCATCCTCCTTTGCTTCATCCTCCGCTTTATCCTTGCTTGGGGAGTCTTTCGTTTCTTCTATCTTATCTGGACCACGGTCATCGGTTGAAAGGTCAGCAGGAGACACACTAGGTGTTCTGTTTGTTGTGTTTGTATCATCAACCTTGTCCACTTCTTCCGTCCCCTCACTGTCCTCTGTCACATCAGCATCACTCCTTTCTACAGGTACAGTGGGTGTGTCCATCTCACCTTTGTCCTCAGATTCACCTTTGACCTCAGGTTCACCTTTGACCTCAGGCACATCTTCTGGCCTCCCATCATCGACTTTGACATCGTTGAGATTTTGACTCGGCGTCTTTTCGCTCACAGAGTCCTTCTCTTCATCTCCGCTCGTTCCTCTTCTCAGGCCAGCATTCCTGGCCCCGCCCCTTCCGGGACCACACCCGGCAACGAGTTCACTCTGCAGGTGACCCAGCATGGGGCGGATGCTCTCCAGGCACCCCAGGAGGCAGTCATTGACCGCGCCCCTCCAGCACTCATTGCGATGGAGCCAGTTGACGAGGGAGATGTGGGCCTCTGTCATTATTGAGGTCATCGGAGCACAGAGGGGGTCACCGGGGTAAAGGTCACGCGGAGCTCCCCTGACCTGCATGTCACAAATTTTAACCTGTATGGAACAAAAATAGTATAATCTCATCTCAAAACACATTTATTATATGTCAAAAGCAAGGAACACTCTGCATGTTTTCAGTCATCTTGGAAACTGAACTATGCTACAACTGTATGAACTAGTAAAGGACAAAAGAACTAAATATCAGACTTAAATATAATCAAATGGACATCTTACGCTTTACAAGCACAGTTTATTGTGAAAATGTTATACAAAGGAAAGGTCATCATGTATACCTACATGTTACGAAAAGGACATATCCTTCATTTGCACAAGATTCTTAATGTCGCAAACGAGAAGCAGGCAAACAGTAGTTTGGAGTTGTCATCTCTGAATCAAATCCATTAATTTATCAAGTTGATGGTTATGATGTTATATCAACCCAAGAGAGTAAAACAAAATATTTCAGAATTTATTCACAAATTACTGCTGTACCACCTTTTCAACTGGGATAATGTTTGACTAACATAAGATATCTCTGGTAATGAGTAGAATCTCGAGTGACTTTGGTACATATTGTAAACTAGATATATCGCTACGGCTACTGATATGCCTCTGCCATAATGCATGGTTCTCCTAATAGGTCTATAGTACAATGTCTTGACAATGTGTGATGACAGTTTCACACAATTGGCAAAATATTAAAATGACAGGTTTGACACAAATGTGCTGAATGTTCACTTTCCTAGAACTAGGTTCAATTGGATGAATGATTAAAATGTCAGAGTGCAGGTATTTGGGGAACTGATGATTTTTACTTGACTTTTGACCCTTTTATAAGTTTATGCATTGAGTAATTTTCAAGGTATTGAGAAAAAGTATAATTTCAGTATCAAATGGGAAAATAGCATTATCTAAACCTGGCCTTTGACCTTTGACCTCACAGTTCCAAAGAGAATCACTGTTAGGTTGAACATGCATAAATATGTAAGTTTCATGATGATACCTTGAGTTACTTTCGAGATATGGAGGAAAAAGTGCAATTTAGCACTTTCACTTGACATTTTACCTTTTGACCTTTGACCTTTTGGCAAGAAACTTCCCCAAAAATATATATTGGGTAATACATGCCATACATCAAGTTTAAAAAAAAAAAACCTTCAGCCTATTGCATTTTAAGGAAAGTAGTGATATTTTGAGGAGTTGACCTTGACCTTTGACCCCTGACCTTTGACCCATGACCCCCAACTTCCCTAGATAATCACTACCCATCGGTACAAGCATATATACTAAGTTCCATGAAGATACCTTGAACCATTTGCGAGATATGGAGAAAAACATGAAATTTCAATTTTTTTTTTCACAAAATAAACCTGTGACCTTTGACCTTTGACCCTGTGACCCTAAAATCCACACAAAGTATTATCCCCCAAGGATATACCCTCATACTTGTACCAAGTTTGATGTAAAACCACCACACGGTTCTTGAGATATCGACAAAAACAAAACGGGACGGACGGACGTACGGACGGACGTACGGACGCACGGACGCACGGACAGACAGACGGACGGACGGACGGACGGACGGACGGACGGACGGACGACCCGAAAACATAATGCCTCCGGCCACTTCGTTGCGGAGGCATAAAAAAGGAATGCTCGCGTGTATTTTAATTTCGCGAGAGCCATGCTCGCGTGCATTTTAATTTCGCGAGAGCCAAGATTCGCGAAATTAACATGCACATGAAAGTTCTTGTCTACACTACATGCATTGAATGTTAGGGGCAACTCGCGAAAAATTTCATGCTGCGAAAAAGGCCGTTGGCTCCAATTTGCGAAAATTTCATGCCGCGAAAAATATCGTGTTTGACAGTACTGGGAAAACTTACAAAAGGAGAACGACATATGAATAAACACTGTCAATCAATGTCTCAAAAGGAATATTGACTAAGTCTTTCATAACTGTCATCAAAAGTATTAACGAAATACCTTTTCACCAGGATTGCTGCTGTAGAACATGACTACAGGGAAGAGTTCTGTGGCTTCTATGTCTTCAAATGCCAGACGGGGCTCCTAACATAGAAATGAAGAAAAGTAAACATTTATAAAGAAGGAAAGAACACAATAATGTTCTAGATACTTCTACTCTACTCCAGTGAGTCATCTCTGACTTCTTTAAACAAAGAAGTAAAGTGAAATTCAATTTTATTTGAAAGACTTTCCCAACTTAAGCCTTACGAAAACTAACAATTTACAACACTGGACCTCTTGTACAGTACGTCACTGTCAACCATCACCATTCTAAAAAGATTCCTTTATGAACCCATTTACATTCCTGTCCAGTGCCCAATAGTTAACCAACTGATTACCACTTTGAAGGCTTGAACATGCATGTGTCATGAGATCTGTGTTACCCTAGGTTGCTCAGACTTAACCCACCCAAGTTTGGCTGGCACTGTTGAGTTACCCAGTCATTAATATGCCCAAGATTCTAGTATAATATACCAGTACTGATCCGACAAGCGAGGGCCTCTTGTAAAATGAGAATATCTCACCTCTCCGTTCTTGCCGAAGGACACAGTGCGGGCCTCCATGTCCAGCACACAGGTGACGGAGTCCCCCTGGGTAAAGCCGGGGAGCGTCAGAGTGTGCTCCCCGTTGTGGTAGAGGTTGCCGCTGTAGGCCCGGTAGAGCCACATGTCCGCTGTAGTGCGGTGACTGAAGTCTCTCACGGGATAGCGAGAGACTCCAACACAGGTTCCTTCATTCCCCTTGTTCTCTTTCACCACATGAAACTAAGACACAACAAAACATGAAATGACTTAAAGGGATGGTATAGTATCGGTGGAGATGAGGATTGTGTTTTTAACTTTTTGCGAGATACCAAGAAACCACATATGAAATAATACAGAGCATACCATTCTAGGAGCAATTAAAAGTTTATTGGATGAAAATTGGTTCTGGAATGGCTGAGACATCCAAAAATACAGTAAAACAAAGTGATCCTAATAAAAGGTGGGTCCCACCTTTTATCAGGATTGCTCTATTTTGGATATCTCAGCCATTTCAAAACCAATTTTCATCAAATAAACATTGAATCCCTCTTGGAATCACATTCTCTTTCATATTTCATAAGAGGTTTCCCATTATCTCACCCAAAAATGTTAGAAACCTGAATTTACATAGTAGGCCTCAACTATAACTATAAGATCCCTTTAGAGGGGAATTCTGGACCAGCTTTAAGGTGGTCTGAAATGAAAGAGTAAAATCTTAAAAGAACACCAGCGAAAAATCTGATCAAATAGGATACAAGTTAGGGAAATTATGAATGTGTGAATTTTCACTAATTTTCACAAAACAGTTAAGAGTAACAAATATTATGTAAATAGTGAGTTCATGATGTCATTGCTGCAAAACTTGTCATACAGTTTGTACATAAAATCTTGAAATTTCCTTTCTTTTTAATCAAAACAATAATGAATCAGTCTTAGATTCCAACCCATGTCTGACTGATCATTATTTTGAGTAAAATTCTGTAATTCAGTTAAGTGAGTAAAATTATTTCACGTCCTCACAAAGAAAAAAGATTAAGAATCTCACTGATGAAATATATTGATAACACAGAAAAATATACTGCATATTCACTAAGGAAATAGGCAGAGAAACAGAGGCTGACAGTGAGGAGAGATAGATCAAGAAATCACAGAAGAGAGAACGAGAGAATAAAGGAGGGGGGGGGGATGAAGTTTGCTCACCTTCCACTGGTAGCAACCTGCTGTAATTCCCGTTGCTCCCAAGCCATAGCCACGCCCTCCTGATCCATGGACCAGGGTGTGGTTACTCTCTACACTGCAGCACACAGTCTTATCTGGGTCAAAGACCGCATCCTGGAGGATGAGACCATCATCCTCCTCATCTTCATCTCCTAAAAGATGCAGATCAGAAAAAGATTAACACTATTATACTACTGTCCATTGGAAGCATAGTATGCCACACTGTAGTGACAACAGAAAAACATTCACTTCAGGGTGGTCCACATCATGACATTTGAGCATGTTGCAAGCTCAGAATCTGATCATATTGAAGAAATTGTTTGTGCACGGAATGCACATAACGAGCATGTAGTACACAATATTTTGCAGCTTATCTCTCTTTGTGCGGCTTACATTCAATGTTTTCCCTCATGTTTTGCACACAAATATCTTAAGTACCAGGTAGTTTGATATTCTTATGTTTTGCACATGCTTTTCACATGTTTGAATACATTTTATTTTGTGCTTGTTGCAAATTCTTGAGGAGGTTGCATAGCATGTTGCTGGCTTTTGAGGATGTTACACAAGACTTGAGGATGTTGCCCAAGAGTTTGATCATGTTGCAGCAACATGATGAAACCCCTCATGGACCACCCTGCACTTGGTAAGACACAAAGAAACACTCAGACAGCCATGGATATTTGAAATACTGGCACAGCATGTCTCCTATGACAAGTTATTTATCAGCTGTAACAAATATCACAAAAAGGCACAGATATCAAAATATCAGGCATAGTGATGAAGGAGAAGTAGATATATGACTACAAGAGTAAATGGGTTGAAAGTAATCTTTGTTGTGGAAAGGTAAATACAAAAAATGCTCGGTCCAAACAATACCAAATGTGATCACATAGAAGATGTACCATTGAGATTCCACAGGACTCCCATAACATTAACACATAATGTGTACATGAATTCAGCTATAATTTGTCATTGTAATGATTGGAATATGGTTGATTTCCTCCTGACACTTAGCAATAGACAATAGGATTCAGCTGCTGCAATGCAACATACTTATGCAATGACCACTCTCATTCACAGGGAAAGAGCAGAATCTAATACATACACAGAGCTACCAAGTCGCACGCATTCTGCGTGAGACTCAAGCATTTAGGGTCTGTCTCACGATCTCACGCATGGCACCCATTTTTCTCACGCATCTGGTGAAGTCTGCAATTTGGGCCGAAAATAAGGAGCATAGCTCAAAGGATTAGAGTGATAGTTGCAATTGAAGGTGTATTTCCCTTTTGCCTTTCAAAATTAGTAAAAAATAGTCACGTAAGTATGCACCAGATCGCATTATTAAGAGCTAATAATTTAAAAAAGCTCCCTATCATGGGAGGGGGACACCCTCCTTGTTCACGCGCGCATGCGCGCGAGCGCCGAGACGCCGAGTCATAAAAATCTCACTCATAAACGTTTTTTGAACTTGGCATCTCTGCATACACTGTAAATACAGGTTTCAGGTATTCTTCATGTATTGTTTCATTTATATCTCTGCTAGTTTGTATGATAATGAATGAGTAAAAATCAATTAGTTTCTGTTAGAATGCACATTTGCCACTAAATAGATTACTGTATAAGTGGTTTCTTTCGCGGTGGTTTTATTTTCGCGCTTTTCGCGCTTTGAGGTTGAACCGCGAATTTAACATCACACGAAAATGTTTTGAACTCGTGGCTTGTTACAACACCATCATTACCGACCGCGAATTTAAACACACGCGAAAAAGTCGGCAGCGCTGGAAACTGCAAAAGTTTCTGTACGCGAAAGAAACCACTTTTACAGTATCTATCTTGTGTACGTCCTAACAGATATGCTTTATATTACTTAATATTGTTCAGTTGTGCTTCGTGTAAAGATACACGACTAAATGAGAATTTACCACTGTTGATGCTGCTCCCCATGGGGTCTGTGTCACTGGTCTGAGTGGACAGAGACTGACCTCCCTGGCCTGACACTGAATGCTGTGAGTCCAGTCCAGTGCTGGTCAAGCCACTACGGTCAGTGGAGGCTGGCAGCTGGCTGGCTTTGTGCTGGGCAGTGGCTAGAGGGGCACGCCACATGCTATCCGATATGTTGGACAGAAGCTGCTGAATGACCTGGAGGTTTGAAAATAAAGACCGGGGTCAGAGGTGAAGGGTCATGACTGATGTGGAACAGAAGCTAAGAGACATTCAGAGTAACTGATTACAGTAAAACACGATATTTTCGCGGCATGAAATTTTCGCGAATTGCAGCCAACGGCCTTTTTCGCGGCAAGAAATTTTAGCAAGTTGCTACTAACAATCAATGCATATAGTGTAGGCATGAAGCTTCATGTGCATTTTAACTTCGCGAATCTTGGCTCTCGTGAAATTCGTGAATTTAAAATGCATGCGAACATTCCTCGTTTTACAGTATGTCTGATCAATGCGTTGGATATTATAACATGATGAGGCACAATGCTGTGTGCTTCATTATCTCTATTCTGACAATCAGTGAAACGGTCTCATAAAACTTTAGGTCACCCTACTCTCCATTTATCTCTCCCATCGTCAGAGACAGAACACCAAATCACAAGCTGCTAGCTGTCAAATGACCACTAAATGAAAATAACTCTATCTTATGCAACTGATTGACAAATTGCCCTACATCGACGTAAAACTTCTCAACGGAAGAATTTCATAAATCTGAACTCTATCCTTATCGCCCTGACATTCAAAAAAAAGTAATTCCACAAGAGATACCAACAAACATTTTCAACAAGTCAATGCATTTGATGGCTTCTCAAGGATTTTAATCTCAAATCAAACCTAAGAAGAGATGAGGGAGAGGAATTTGGGAGCATGCCAGAAGGGGGTGGAGCTGGGGTGGGGCTGGGGAGGGGCTGGGGAGGGGCTGGGAAGGGGCTGGGAAGGGGCTGAAGAGGATGGCAAAGAGAACATCACATGGAGGAGGATGAGGAAAGGAAATGAAGAGGAAGAAAGTGAGCATGGCTTGCCTGAGTCTGCTGGGTTGTGTTCAAGGTCTTCAGGGCAGGTAGAACCGTCTCAAGCAGATGAAGAGCAAGGAGGCGTGTCCTGAGGTTGTTGATGCGAGGCAGTCCTGTCAGGTGGAAGAAAGTCAACGTTATCACTCACACAAAACATGGTGCCTTTAAAAACAAAAGTTTTAGCAGTCATCACAAGCCAACAAGCAACATTACCAAATGTGACCCCGCATCACAAAACCACTAAAAAGTTGCAAGACATGGATTTCAGGTTAAGGACAGATTCTAAAAGAGCAGACTCTAAGCTTTAAAATGATGTATAACTCAATATAAATGGACTTTCCTAACCTATCTGAATAATGGAAAGAAAGTACACACTCTGAAAAAATGTGTACTGAGAAAAGAGGCTTTGAAGTTTAGGGTCTATTCTGGGGCTTAATCTTGCGAAGCTGTGCCTTAGTGCAGATAATGGGATTTTAAAAAAAAACAGGATGTAAAACTCTCGCGCAACCACAGTGAAGGGAATATCAAATAAAGCTGAAATTTTGAAAACTCCATTAACTCATTCTACAAGTAAGAGTGTATTCGTGACTAAAACTAACTTTCAAAGCAGTTGAAAGTGAAGAATGTGTTTAATGCTTTTTGAAAAATAAATGGGTGCCACTGGGATAAACCCTAATAATGCTACTCCACAGAAAAAAAGAAAGAATTGTTCCAAAACAACTGAAAAAAAAAATGCCATTGGTTCTTTGACTCCAAAGTTTTGAGTTCTCACAAGAAATCGGGGCGTGTGACTTTTTGATGGTGTTGTGATGCGCGGTCATAAATAGAATGCATGCAGTAACTCTGGGTAGTACAGTAATTCACCTTCCTCAGCATTTCTTCTCTATCTCACCTGACTGAGAATGATAGCCGATGACCGCTAGTAGGATGTCTGTCCAGTGACTCTCGGCCATCTTGGACTGGACGACTTCACAGCTGGACACCCGGCGCAGAAACACCAAGAAGTCGCCAAGTGCATTCTGGGCTGCCTGCCGTGTGCGCTTGCCTACGGGTTTGTGCCCTTTGTCTGAGAGAGACAGAAAGAAGATGATTAGAGATAGACTGATGGACCAAAAGAATCAGTGACCGCTGGAAAGTACAGTCAAACCTGCCTCAGTGATCATCTGTCTATAGCAGCAACCAGCAGTATGGTGGCCACTTAAATCCCCCCCCCCCCCACCACCGAAAGCCATGTTAAAGAACCTGTGCAAGCTGGCCACTTGTCTTAACACGGCCAACGGCCATCAATTTTATATCCTGTTGTAGATTTTGACCTCTGTATAGCGGTCACATATCCACACGGAGCCATAGCCAAGCTGATGATTTAGCATGTTTTTCTGCTTTGCAGCTATGCTGGTCTTACGTGGCAAACAGTTCCATGGTCGCCACCCTTGCAATCAGCTATCATTCAACATAGTAACGCACTTGTGAAAAGCTTGCTTGCTGTATGTATATGGGTGCATAAATGTCATCAAAAATAGTATTGCTCAAAGCATGTCAAACACATTGTTATCAACACATTCATGTAAGTACACATGAATATTTATACACATAAATGTACATTTAAATAGTTATGTATGCAACAACTATTCATGTACAAGTCTGTGATCCACACAAAATGTCGAAGAAATGTGTAGGCAGTCAAACCTATCTATTAAGGCCTTTTTTCTTCCTTGGGTGGGTGCTATAGACAGGTTTGACTGTATACATATTATTTGCTCGAAAGAGACATGTAATTTGTTGACTACTTTGTCAACTAGCATTATGTTAAATGTGAATCCAGGATGCTTTTACCTTTTGGGGCAAACTTGGAAGTCTTGAAGTCAGTCTTAGACCGTTCACTGTCCGTTTCAGACGTGGAACCAGTCTTGGTCTTCAGACTGTGGGTCACCTTGGGGTCGGTGATAGCCATGGACATTAGACTGTCCAGTTGGTCCCAGAGGAGGTCCACCACAGACTGGACAATCCTGTCGTCCAGCTGGTGAGCATACGTCCTGCACAGGTTAATGACGCAGCGTGACATGCCAGTAATTCTAGAATTTCAGATGATGCATTGGTTTCAATATATCTCTATCATACAACATTGATCATCAATAAATTGATAATGAAAGAGATTAAACATATTTCTAGTAACAATGAGCTTAGTCTCACAGATTACTGACCACAGGCCTGGAAATTGGGATGACTTTACATATTGAATGCTTTCCATCACAGACTTCAACAACTTTCCTCAGCAAGTATGACACACTCACTGTGTTATTCATCCACACCATCAGAATATCTACTATTATATCCCTCATGTAAAGCTTCTTGCCATAGGATTGTACAGAGCACGAACATGGTGTAGTTTTACTAGCTAGCTACGAGCAGCTGGATGCGGTGCAATTGGTTACTAGCCAGCGTGATATAGTACTTTTGGGAATCCACGATTTGCACCCATCGTGATCGTGTGATCGATATCTACATTTCTCACTTAAGAATGTACGCAGTGCGCGTAGTAGCGATACTTTTGAGCGACAGTCCTGTGGCTTGTAGCTAGCTAGCTAGCGCTAAGAGAGCGCGCGGTGTGATGTGCGACAGCATTACAGAAATCTGTGTGGTGCGATGGCGTGGCCGGTCGGTGTGTAACGTTTGGACGTGTGATACGTGATCAATGCATTCAGCTCAATTGACAAAGTGACTGCTTCCAGTAACGGAAGAATGATCGCAGGAGGACACCATATCAGGTACGAATTAGGAATAAACTAAAACCGATTTTGAAGATGATCTGGGTAACGAAGCCGCTTTAGGCCTACTTCTAACGTAGTCCTGGACCTCAATCTTTCGGAGTTTTGCACGCTGTAGTGTAGCTCGTGTGTAGGAATCAACAACAGCGCAGCGGTGTCGTTCGCTACGCGCTGCACGCACTGCTGCTGCACTGCTACAGCCTAACGTTAGATTTATCGTTCACGAAACCTGCACACTTTTCCAAAAGGGAACCGTCATTACTCTAGTAAAATGCTCGAGAGGGATATAAAACAAATATCGACTGCTTTCTTTCGGGCCATGGTAAAACTATTTGACCTCGGTGATGTCTCAACAGTGCCATGTCCCTCGACTTCGTCTCGGGACATAGCACTGTTGAGACATCACCTCGGTGCAAATAGTTTTACCATCTCCCTCTGCAGCAGTCGATATTTGTATACAATACAATGTAGCTGATGTTTCCCGGACTAGTAAACATAACATACATGTACCGTATTCGCCGGCGTATAGGCCGCAGTATTTTTCAGAAAAATAAAAGTGAAAAGTCGGGGTGCGGCCTATCTGGCGGCAAAACCAAAATTGGTCTCTGCAACCCGGCAAATCGGGAGTAAAAACTAGCACATTTATACATGTATGGGACTACACAATAGGCAACCAAGGAGGCAACCATCCCCCGATGATATGAATACCGGTATACAAATCTTACAAGCAAAGCTGCATTCCGTGTTTGTTCCTCATCAGTATGTCCTCTTTGTCTTTTCTATGAAATTTTAATGAGGCAAAAATAAAACTTAAGCTCAAAGCGTAGCGCTGTGCTAATACCTGTCTATTACAATGAACCTGTCTATGACAATGTACCGTGGTACCTGTCTATACATGATTACCTGTCTATTACATGAATACCTGTCTACTACAATGTACCTGTCTATAGACTGTACAGACAACCACCTGTCTATTGACCGATTCTGTGACGCGCTATGTGTATTTTTAGCATAGGCGCAGCCATACTGGGTGTATCAGCAGACCCCCCCTCCGCACTCCCCCACCCCTCTCCCTACATTAGCACGCGCGCAGAATGAAAAACTGCTTTAGCCAATGGGCGTCTCGTACTGAGTGCGCGAATGCTTGCTTAGTGCGCGAACCTTTGTTACAAGTGCGTGATAAACATGTTGCCCCGGGGTGGGGGAGAGCAGGGGGGGTCGGCTGATACACACCATGGCTGCGCCCTGTGCCGTAAAATGTCTGCTGCCCTCAACGAACCCGAATCGGTCAATTACATGAATACCTGTCTACTATATTACAATGTACCTGTCTATAGACTGTGCAGACAACCACCTGTCTATTACATGAATACCTGTCTACTATATTACAATGTACCTGTCTATAGACTGTGCAGACAACCACCTGTCTATTACATGAATACCTGTCTACTATTTTACAATGTATCTGTCTATAGACTTGCATGTACAGACAACCACCTGTCTATGCTATTACAATGTGACTCGATCGACTAGCAACTCGCACACCTGTGGTGTATGTTCTCTAGCGTTAGATTTCCTCCTGTCCCTTTCCCTCATTTTCTCTCTTTTGCTTTTGTATCATTACACATTATTTTTAGAGTACAATCGTACTTCTGAGCGTGTTTTGTTCATTTTTGTTAAGTTATTACCTCACTGGCAAAAATTTGGAGGTGAGTTTTTGTTCGAGTGTTTGTTTGAGTTTTTCGATTGAACGATGTATCTACGTGTGTGACAATATTAATGTGTGCGAGAACATCGTATTTTGTATGGTACCCACTTGTTTATTTCCGTGTAAATTGAAGTATTTTTTTACCGTAAAGTGTCTTCATCATTCGTCTTCAAGCATCAGGTTTTCACGTTTCTTTTCAGTATTTTTTTTTTTTTTTTTTTTTTTTTGCGTTGCACAAATCGGGGGTGCGGCTTATACGGCGCTGCGGCCTTTGCGCCGGCGAATACGGTACATGCATCTTAAATAGGGTAAAGGTTGAGAAAGCACAGAGTCATTCATTTGACTACAATACACAAAAACAACCTGGATTTCTAGCAACAGTATCCTGTACATGCCATATAATTAGCAAATCTAAGTTTTTGTGCAATGGTGGTGATCAAGACTTAGGCATATTACTTGCAAACTGTATCATCACTCAACCACTTCACGCACTACAAAAGAGTATATGCGTGCATGTCATATTCATGTCGGTATGAGAATTCTAATTTTTGCGTGCTCTTGAATTCGTGAATAGCATCAGACTAAAAAAATCCACTAAATAAAATCTAGTATGAAACTGAGTAATTACTCCTGTTCAGCCTGTTACGAGTAAGGGACTTCAGCATTATCATGTGATCTACTAACCCTGTTGTAATGGCCAGCACCTGCAGAAGACGCATACTGGCTACCTGCAGCACCCTCAGTGTGGGCGGGGCACCCCCAGGCACCTGTAGAGCCAGTAGGGAGGGGTGCAGGGGGCGGGTCAGGGCAGTGTGCCCCCCACATAGCTCAGCCAGGAGGGGCAAGATACCACTGGAGATGGCCAGGTCAAGGTCAGCTGGCTGGTATTTGACACTCAGTGCAAAGACAGTAGCAAGGGTCAATCTGTGCTTGGCACCTAGAACATGGGTAGGGAGGGCGGGACATAACAATCACTTACTGACCTCTGACATGACCTTAGGCAACTCAATCACAATTGAAGAGATAACTGTAATGATTTCATGTTATTCAACAGCAGAGATTCAACTTCGTTAGTGACAAATACTAAAAAACACAGTGATACATAACTCCAGAGTTGAGTGAAGTAAAGAAATTCCAACAAGGAAACTAAACTGCTGATTTTCTTGTTTCATACAAGAATGATGAGAGTGGATATAACCTCAACTGGACTGCATTGCAGTATAGTGTGATCATGTATACTTTACTATGTACTACACTAAACAAAGCTGTACTATACCATACTCTACTCTACTTTACTCTGCTCTACTGTACTGTACTGTACTCTACTCTACTCTACTATATCAAACTATATGACACCACACTATACTCATACTATGTTACACTTTATTATACTATATTTGATAAACTCCAGGGGGCATTTCATGAAGCAGTTTAGTCGGATATTTTTCTGACAAACTGTTACAAGCTACTGAAATCCTTGCATCTGATTGGCTGAGAGCAAATTTGTCTGACAACTCTGTCGGACAAAATGCTTCATGAAATGACCCCCAGATGATCATGAGTTGAACTGCTTTTATTCTCTGCATTTTGCCTCTCATTACATCATAGGTGCTTATTGCATTATCAAAAGATCACAATAATCCAATTCTACTTGTATGATGAAGAGAGTAGAGGAAGAATGGCAAAAAGGAAAAAAAGAAAGAAAGAAAGACTCACTCTTCTTGATAGACATTTCTGATGCTCTCTCAGCCAACACAGTCACCAGGTGGTTACATATACTATGGGCCACAGTCTTGATCTGTTCTTGTGTTTGTCTCACGGCTGATCGGATCCCATCCTATGGGTGAAGAAAAAGTCTATTTCCTCAGATTTGCACTGACAAACTGAATACACAAACTAGAAATGTCGCTATGGCGACTGATGCCTCCGCCATAATGCATGATTCTCCCAATAGGCGTATAGTACAATGTCTTCACAATGTGTGATCCATGACAGTTTCACATAACTGGCAAAATACTGATATGACAGGTTTGTCAGAAATGACTTGAATGTTCACTTTCCTTGAACTGGGTTTGCTTAAATTGTCGAAGAGTGCAGGTACACATATTTGGGGAATTGAGAATTTTTACTTGAATTCTGACCGACCCTCTTATAAGTTTACGCATTGAGTAATTTCCAAGGTATGAAGAAAGAGTGTAATTACAGTACAAAATAGTTTTTTTTTTTTTTTTTTTTTTTTTTTGGGGGGGGGGGCATTGAAACCTGGCCTTTGACCCTTAACCTTTGACCTTTAACATTCTGGCTGGAAATTTCCCAGAGAATCTCCATTAGGTAATGTATGTATATATAAAGTTTTAAAACTAATAATGCAAGCATTTCATATACTAGTGTATGAGGAAAATAGTAAAATTTTGAGGAATTGACTTCGACCTTTGACCCCATGACTATTGACCTATGACCCTTAAATTCCCTAGATAATCTCTGCCAGTCAGTACATGCGTATGTACCAAGTTCCATGATGATACATTGAACCATTTGTGAGAAAAGTGATATTACATTTTCACCTAACCTTTGACCTTTCGACCTTTGACCTTATGACATGAAACTCTCTCTGGAGAATCTTTACGCAGTAGTACATGTCTACACCAAGTTTCAAGAAAATACCTTTGGGCATTGCATAGATATTGGGGAAATAGCAACATTTTTAGCATTTGACCTTGACCTTTTGACCTTTCACCTCTTGCCAATGTCACTAAAATCTACTCAACTAATTGTCCCATCATACATCATCCTTGGACCAAGTTTGGTGAAAGCTGCTTCATCCAGTTTTGAGTTATCACGTAAACAGATAAATTTTAGGATTTGACCTTGATCTTTGACCTTTGACCTCTGTCTGATTTCACTAAAAAACTAATCAAGTAATTGTCCCATCATACATCATCCTCCGACAAAGTTTGGTGAAATTTGCTCGATCCAGTCTTGAGTTATCGCGTAAACGGATACAATTTCATGATTTGACCTTGACCTTTGACCTTTGGCCGATTTCACCCAAAATCTAATCAACTAATTGCCCCATCATACTTTATACTTGGACCAAGTTTGGTAGAATTCAAGTCAATATTACTCAAGTTATCGCGTAAACGAAAGCGGACGGACGTACGGACGTGTGGACAACCCGAAAACATAATGCCTCCGGCACCACTTCATGGCGGAGGCATAAAAATGCAGTAAGCATGAACGTTCATCTTGAGCTTTACTAGATAGGTTTGTTCAGGTCTGGAGTTTGCTTTACATCAGTTGAGATTTGTTTAGTGCAGCTAAAGGCAGTTTGATTAAATTCACCTAAATTTATTCACAGATTGTCGCTTATGTTGACTTTATCTAGCTTTATGACAAAAAGAGATTAAAACTGGCTTGCAATTGACAAGGGAGAAATACTTCGAAAGTTTATATAGGTCAGACATGACAAAACAGAGAATGAGCAATGGATGTCATGCAACAGCAAAATGTCTCTCGGTTTCTGGGCCACAACAGAAGGAGTAAAAACAGTCTCCTTACACTATAGTGATAGAGCTGCATCAAGTGTGCTGCGTCCCCATTAAAGGAGTCAAGAGTGTCGAGACCAAAGGCACCCAGCATGAACTGGAAGTGGGCGGAGGTGAGGAGGGTGAACGAACTGAAGAGACTCTCCGGCATGTTGGTCCTGTCCTTGGTCTTGTCGTCTTGGTTACCGTGAAGGAGGGCCAGGATCTGGTTCAGGGAGTCCAGTCTGGTCTGTTGGACACAAAATTGTGTGGTGGTAGACAAGAACAACACTGGATGTCAGAAACAGCTGAAAAGATACTGATTTTACACAGCCGACCCCCCCTTCACACTCCCCACCCCTCTCCCTACATTAGCACGCGCGCAGAATGAAAAACTGCTTTAGCCAATGGGCGTCTCGTACTGAGTGCGTGAATGCTTGCTTAGTGCGCGAACCTTTGTTACAAGTGCGCGATAAACATGTTGCCCGGGGTGGGGGAGAGCAGGGGGGGTCGGCTGAGACACCCACTATGGCTGCGCCCAGTGCCATGAAATGTCTGCTGCCCTCAACGAACCCGAATCGGTCAATATCCAGTGTAATCTTCTTATAAATTCTTACAAGACCTTGAATCTCACATCTTCAGCAAAAAAGGGCTATCATCTCATCATGCACCATTACATATGTTTATTGAGACAGCATTGCAACATGTAACATGTCATAGAACAGAAAATGTGACAATTTAATATATTTTGTATCTCAATGATTGATTACATTTGTAGAATTTGATTTTCAAAGAAAAATCAAATTTTGCCAGATTCTCTATATCATTGTTGGATTTTTTTATGTACATTGTATGTACATTGTACTCTTAATGAAAACGCTGTAGAAATAAATTGAAACTGAAATTGAAATTGAAAATTATCAAACACAACTAAAGAGTACATGGAATTTAATTATATGGTCCAACATAGAATCTGAGTTCTTTAACATCAAACTGAATGACATACAAATTACTGCACATTGGTTTCCGCAGCAACCCTCTAACTCTCAATTTCAACAAATGACTTTGGTTACATCACAAAGTTTTACGTAATGTGGATGCAGCTACTTCGAGGAGTCTGGCCCTGATCTCACCTCTGCTCTGTTCTGCTGCTGCTGTAGTGCCATGGCCATAGTGGCTGGGTCTGTGCAATATAGGAGCTCCTCCTCATTACGGCTGGTCTGGGCTGGGGAGAATTCTTGGCAGACAAAGTTGACTGTCTCCGTGCATAGACTCCTTACACAGGCTGCAGTGAAAGATATTAAAATGCATCAACTTTTCATGAAGTAATCCATGAAAAATACTTGAGTCTTTCCTATTATATAAGTGTCCAAACAAACTAGTAACTACACTACTTTAAAATGACTAATTAATTAACTGCACTACTTTAAAACTACTAATCAATTACACTACTTTAAAAACCTTAAAATTTTCACTCTTTAAGAGTCAGAGAGGATGTCAAAGACCTTCAAAATCTCAATTTTCTTTTGAGGCAAATTTGAGATATCTCACTATTTTGTCTTTAGCTAACCTGCATGAAAAAAACAAGCTTAAATCAGCATTAACTATAAAAGTTTTGCCTGCTAACTAAAGAAATTGCAATAGTGTAAGGAAACACAACCATGCTATCGAGAGAATCATAAAACCTTTTGAAGGCAAACATACCTTACACTATCACAATTTCTACTTTTTTTGTGCTAGAACATAACACTAATCTGTCATCACTTTGAATTTCTACAATGACTTGCCTGCAAACAAGTACATTTCATCAAATTAACAAGGATGACAGAACATAGGATTTATGATAGCATCTCAAACACTCAGTTACCACATATACCTCTCTCTCACTTTGACACACACAAGAAAAAAAAAGAACAGTCCAGTCAGTCATAAACTTACAGATGCAATCTTTGTTCCTATTCTGAGAGTTACATTTATTTATGATAGCATCCCAAATACTCAGTCACCACATACCTCTCTCCCACTTTGACACACACAAGAAAGAAAAAAACAACAACAGTCCTGTCAGCTACAAAACTTACAGATGTAATCTTTATTCCTATTCTGAAAGTTTGATGACCCCTTCCTAGACAGAGCATCACTCCAAGATGACCTCCCCCTGTCCATTGCCCTCTGGCTGGAATCCTGACCATCGGTGGACTTGGTCACTTTATCGTCCCTCTCATTCTGATGGGTATAAACAAAAGTATCATTGGTGAAGAGATAATGCTTGACCACCAACAAACAGCTTTCAACAAGAACATGGGTATTTCGGCCTTCTGAAACTTATGTATGGTGTATGAAGTGAAGTGCCTGCGAGTTGTATATAGTAAACACTGTATTTGCAATGTGATGTCTGACTGGATAAATTCACACCATGTGACATTCACTGCTCTTGTGATATTGCATAATAACCTTTTTTCCCCACAGTGAATCAATGCTACAAATACCCATTATCAACTACTATGAAAGGTGCATATTTTTTCATGCACTATTCTAGACTATTTGTACTTGAAATGCGTTCACACGCCTCACACTTCTCTTTCAACATAAATCTACCTTGGGCTATTTATGCACTTGTTGTGCATTCATCATAAGCTGGTAAAGTGTATTTATGATAGCGGACTATCAATGTGAATCTAAAAAGTACACTGTATGAACTGATATGAGCCCTAGGTGTGCAGTAGTATGCAAAGTTTCAACATAATGTTTGGCAGAGGAGTACCATTTGAACTTTCTGAAAATGTATAAAGGAATCAGGTTTAATAACCTTCTTGTTACAACAAGACCTAGAAACAACTAAACTTGTATGGCTATATTTTGGCTTACAAGAAGCCAATCAAGCTGGAATTTCACTACCTTGTTTGGTTGGCTCTCTCCTTTCTTCTTCTGTAATGTATCATCTCCTGAGAAGAAGAAAATATAAGAGAGAGAGAGAGAGAAGGAAAAAATGGTTATGGAGAACCTTTAAAGGCAAAAATTGACTGTGATAATGCATACAACTGCATACAGAAATTTTCAATTGGAGCTAATCGTGTACTCTGAATAAGATATTTTTGTGAAATCAAAATGATTACCTGTATCATTGCATCCATTCTCGCGTAGTGCTGGAGCCATGCCTAGCACCAGGAACATGCAGCGTTCGATGAGTGACTTGCACGCCTCGCTGAAGCTGAAGAAGGTCTGTTTGGGGGCGCTCTTCAAGGAGCCAGCTCCTCGTTCCGAGTCTTCTCTCACAGTGTCGTCCTCGTCGTCCGTGTTTCCTGGATCCGGCTTCTGGGCATCGCCTTCGCCTTCGACCTCCAAGTCAGAGAGACTAGAGCCTAGCAGCTGAGTGGAGCTGGCTCCTACTTGATCTGACCCAGGGGAAGAAAGGAGAAAAATTGTGATAGAGATATCTACCCTGGAGCACAGCCATTGCTCCTACAAACACCCTTTACTGTTTATAACCACACATTCAACTTGAAGATGCAATGGGGACTGAAGTGAAATCCACTTCTTACTTATATTTCACTAACAATGCCTTGTTCTTTTCCTATTTGTTACTTTTCACATCAAATAAACATAAAAATGACTTTCAAGTCTTTTATAAAAAGTCAATAGCTTCACATGTTCTCTGTGTCTACAGACAAAAAAACAACAACTAATCTTTCAACCCCTAGCATGTAACAGTTACAATGACAAACATTCAGTATGAATGTGGATCTACATGTATGACAAACATTCGGTATGAATATGGACCTACATGTATGTTGAGTGTGAATCATTGCATGCTTTGGCCAATTTTTGAAAATATCAGTTACTTCAAGGATCATCTAAGCACTGTGGTCATATTGGTATTTTGTTAAAGAGAAATACTGAAACTTCCATATCAGATCAATGATTAGAATACTGTCACTCAGAAAAACACAACTATCACATCATGAATATGAACATTCTAGCTACAATATAGCAGGGCGCATAAAAGACTTCGGCTGAAAGCATCTACGGGTAAACACACAGAAAATTTCAAGATGCAAAAATCACTGATATCCACATACCAACTGGTTTGCGGTAAAATTTCTTTGATCTTGGACTGTAAGCAATGACAGAGGCAGTAGCACCAGCAGCAGCCGACATCGACGACGAAGCTGATGATGATGAAGAAGGCGTGGCAGCCCCAGCCCCAGGAGGGTACCTGTTTCTCTCTCCGCTCTCCGAGTCAGACACACAAATGGAGGAGTCTCCCATAGCAACGGGCCCCGCCCCTTGTCCCTGGCTCTCCTCCTCCGTCTCCTGGTGTTGCATGAGCTTGGTGGAAAGCAGCTTGTGTCTGACCCGGTACACGGTGCGGTAAACTTCTATCAGTGGCTTGCAGTCTTCCACTCCAGTCCTGGTGATAAAAATGCATTGTTTGGTAAAAAATCTCTCCCAATGAGTTCACACTACGACTTGATGCATCCTGATTAGATTTCAAGTATCATAAGCTAGAGGATATACATTTTAACAATTGAGGTATTACCTAAGAAACAGCTTATCTTAAATGATCAACATAACCACTGTAACAATGATTTTGAAATTTCAGATATGCAGCAGGTAAGAGTATATGTGACCCTGCATCACAAAACCAACAAAAAGTCCACCCATTTTATGTGAGGACTCAAAAAAGGTGAAATGGGTCAACCAAGTCAATCTTTAGTTTGTCATATTTTCTGAAAGAGCTATTCTTCTTCTACATTATTCCTATGTTTGGGATCATAAAATGAATGGGAAAGTGAGTTTTCAGCGTTTTTCTACAACACCTTTTTTTTTAAGTAGTGAGATCAGGTATATCTTGGAGGCATCACACTAAATAAAATCTTAACCAGAGTATTTTACTTCAGAAATTAAAATCAAAGAAATACAGCTGGCAAGACAGAGTATAACTAATCAATGACAGTGACTGTCATTTTAACACATAAATCATTCAATCAAAATGGGGCCTATGCAAGAAATATGATGAAGTTTAACTGGGGATGAACATATACGCAAAGAGGTGATAAGAGTTTATAGCAGTTGAAAAGAGCACATTCATGTAAAGCTCAAGTGATCTGAAATCTTGAGGTTACCTTGATTTCTGTGTGGCAACAGCCATCAGACCGGTGTGCTTGAGAAGGCAAGCCAGGAGACAGCGAGTTGCCCGGTCCAAGAGGTCATCCTGCTCCTCATCGCTCGTTTCCCAACCTTGAGAGGGGAAACAAAATATGCAGTATAAACATGTCACACCTCCTAAAAGATCTTAATAAGCATGAGATGATATCTACTTACTGATTTGTATCTTACAGGATACACTCAGAGCTCAGGGAAAAGAGAAAAAAGGGCACACATCTGTTATCCATAAAATCAGAGTAGAAAGTTACGACACTGATCATTGCCGTGTTATACTGAGACAGCATACCACTGAAATCAATACAAGAAGGCAAAATTACAATACAAGAACCAAAAAAAAAAATGTTCAAGTTCACAATCAATCTTGAAGCAATATCAATGACTAATAGTAGAAACAATCAGAAATTATGATTCATGAGTAGTTGATTTGAATATTCTATTCATAATTGAAGAAAAAATGGCTACTAAGAAGATTAAAAGGAGGGTGTGAAACAACAACATAGGGAGAGGGAACAATGAGGAAGGAGAAGGAGGAGAAAGGAATCCCATAGTCCACTGCACCTTTACTGAGGGTGTAGTCCTGCATGGTGGTCCAAATGGACTGACCGGGCTCCCGGCTCTTGCCCAGCGTGAGGTCCAGTAGGGAGAGGCAGGCCTTGGGGATGTTGTGCTCCGAGATGTCAAAGTCGTCGTCGCCCGACAGTGCTGCCTCTGACATCCTGCTGACTAGTTTGTCTGGGGTACATGGAGATAAAAGAAATACAGAAGATTGACACCAAACCTGGTTTACACTCTTTATACACTCATTTTTGGTGTCACATAAAGCTTGTTAGCGTAAAACCACCTGGTCAACACTCCTTTATACACTCTTTCTTGGTGTCACATAAAGCTTGTTAGCGTAAAACCAATCACCTCATTAACACAGTGACACAGATAAAGTGTTGTTACCTCAGGAAGAAATGGTGGAAACCAACAGCCCATGCATCATTTCTGTAAACCCGCACAATTCTAAGGCTGAACCACCGCTGAAAGTTCAGGAGGAATCAAAGGATTAACTTAAGTTTTGGAAAGCAATGTATGTGATGTCTCCTTTTTTTCAGAAACTTTCCATCTATGTGGGTTTCCTGGATCAAATTCATGACTACATGAATTCACATGTATGCATGTTCATAACAAAGGTTATATAATGCACATACATGCAGTGTAAATCTTCAATGATTCCACACTGTGTAAATCTTCAATGATTTCTAAGAACACATAATTTTCCATCAGTTTATATGAAATGTTTACTTGTAATTCATCACACCAGGTAGGCATAATTGGAACATTGCCAATTTTACTAGTATTACCAAGGAGGTTGAAGAGATGGAGTAACATCAGAGTTATTCCCTTTGATCTATGTTCGAAGCCGCCACTCAAAAATATTTGAAGCATGTGCCAAACAGCATCTGCCGTGCCGATACGAAGACAATTGACTCATGTCTCATTGCATAATCACCAGCCACTTTCAACGGAAGATATGTCTTTGTGATGGTAATTACTTTTCGCTATCCCTTCTTATAAAAGCTAGGTGGTACAGACACGAGGATGCGCGAACAGAAATTGAGGAAAAAATGCTGAAATGAAAATGAATGAAAATTACTCGACTGGGCATACGCGGGCACTAATCTGATATATCTATCAATAAAGAATTATCCGAAGATTACTACATGTTAGTTTCATTTGGGGAAATTAAGTCGAAAATTGATAAAACCAGCTTTCCAGGATGGTACAGTTTTAAACATTTTCACATAATACAGCTCTGATTTACACTTTTGCGCAAATTTCTGAACGGAATTGACTTTTGTTTTACATGCTTTATTATTAAGTGAAATTTCATTTCATTTAATAAATAGATAAGCAAAGTATGGCCAACATTATGATAACGTTCAAAATGAATCTTCAGATTGCTCAGCAAGACTGCGGCTAGGAACATCGATCATCAAAGGCACAAGTGCACCTGTGGAATTCTTTTGTACATCAATAGAAATCTGACAACTGTTTGAATAAATTACAGCCAGTTGGAACTCCATGTATAAAACCTCCTTGGTATTACATGCAAGGGTGAGCCACATTAACATTGCCAATAACTTTTAATCATCCCAATATCTTGAATAAATCAAAGAGTAGCCCTTCCCATTTGAATTCTGTCTATCTGCCTGTCCATCTATCAGTCTGTTTGTCTCTGTTCTAACCCCACCCCACCCCACCCCCAAGCTGCCGACACTCACCAATGTGCTGCACCTGTGTCTCCCGGCCATTTTGGGTCAGTCTGGACACCATCCAGCCACTGGTCTCTCGCTCCTCCTTGGAGAGGGGCTTCCAGGCCAGCATGCCCCCCAGGCACCAGCCGATGACCAGGGCACAGGTGCGCTCCAGGTCGACCAGCCACACCCAGCCACGCACTGGCTGGGGGAGGGGCATGGCTGTGGGGTCTGGGGTGTCTGATGTTACTGTCGGTGGGAGAAGGAGGAGGAGGGGGAAAAATAATTAGGGAACCAACTTCATCTGTGCCTAATTATTCAACAGGACAAGGCTTATTAATGTTTTCACTTTGAGTGTGACAAGAGATAAAATAATCTATACAGAATCTTCCTCTAAAATTGTCTCTCCTTCCGATGAGCTTTTGCGATAATACACATTACATTAGTGAACTGACATTAAAGGTACTTACACTAGGTTTAACAAATAAACTCCCGTTGGGGATGGAAGTAACAATGTAAAACTACCAATTAATCAGAAACAGTCATGGAAGACACACCAATATAATCTAAAGAGCAGTAGAGAGATTACAGCAAGATGCAGGTAAGGGTTTTGGTATCCTAATTTTGAGCTTTTCAAAACAGAGTTTTTATCCAGATTAAATGATATCAATGACTTTGATTTGTTTGGTTTTTGTTTTTCAAAATCCTCTACTGTATGGTGGCTAAAAAGGGAAATGATTCAAAATCAGTGGTTGAGGCAAAGTGCGTTCACCTCTCATTGGCCACTCCATCTCCTGCTCCTCCAAAACGACTGCAGCCGGAAGAAGACGGTTGAGTCTGTCTAGCTCCGGTAGAAGGGTGAGGAGGTGGTGGAGAAGGGGGCGTGTGACGGATACCGGTAGGAGGAGGAGGGAGTGGAGGATGTGGGACAGCATGGAGCCAGCTGCAGAGTTGTACAACACGTCTTTGGAAAAGGCAGGAAGAAAAACACAGTATCAGTGAATACATTTCTTTTCATAACAATCATCTATATGTCACAATATAAAGACACATGAACGCAGTATACTCTGTATACTGTCTAGTAGTAACTGGGGAAGTACAATGTATGATTATCTCCTCTCTGACAGAGAATCTTTATATCAAGGCTAAATTCAAACTCCCTCTAAAACACAGCAGGGGGGCCTACAGTTGGACATTTCAACAAAATGTCGACATATGTCATTGTTTATCATCATGATATGACATGACATAAAGGCACCTCAATCTACCACATTGTATGTAATGCAGATGTCTTGCAATGTACACAACAGAGTATCTTTACCAAAACCTTGATCAGTCCATTACTTTATGATTACAATTAATACAAAATTGATATCAAGACCTTGAAGTAACATTAAACAATACTTCTTGAATTTGTTTTATGACATTACAAAATTACAATGACATTACACAATTTCTTATTGTAATCATGTTGTGTTTAATATCATTCATATCCTACACAATTCATTGCCATGCTTTCAGAAAGTCTCAACAACAGTGTGTTTATCCACACTCTACAGTGACTCTCAAGGAAATGTAATGACAACTGGTTTGGAATCAAGGCAATCAGGGTACGGGTGAGAGAGTGAGCACCTCTAAGTTTGCTCCTGATGGCCTGGGAGGTATGACTACCGCTCTGCTTCAGGAGGGTGGTAGACCTCTGGAGAACCTCCACAGCATGAGGGAGGAGGAGGCACAGGTGTTTGTGGAGGAGACACACCCCGGAGGAGATCTGGGCGGGGCAAGAAGAGGAGATGAGGGTTAGAGTCTAAGTGAGATATAAGTTTATGTACACTGTAAAATGACGTAGCATGACTTCAATCATGGTGCAAGCAGTTTTCAACCTCCTTGTACTACTATAATGATATTGCCTATGTTTTTTTTATATCAAATGATTGCACTTTACTTTTACAACCTGCAGCCTTATATACTGTATACGCCATATATTTTGCGAATCGGGAATTTCCGACGATTTTGCGAGTGGTTAAATTCGCGATCGCGGAGTCCAATGGAGAAGAGTACACACGTACGTCACATTCACATTGGGATCAGAGTCAATATTTTCGTGTGTCTTTAACTTCGCGAATAGCACCTGCCCTGCAAAATTCGTGAAAATAAAAACCTCGCGAAATATTTGGCATATACAGTAACTTATACACCAAAATGACAGTGTAATAGGTGGATTCTTACTCTATAAAATTAGTAAATGATAACTCCAGGATCAGCCTTTGAAGAACAGGCTATGTTCTTTGAATACATTTCCTCGGAACATTGCTCTAATATTTTGTTTTCTTATCAGAAGTGGATAAAAACAAACATGAAAAGTTTACAAGATGGATGAATGAATGAATGAATGAATGAATGAATGAATGAATGAATGAATGAATGAATGAATGAATGAATAAATAAATGAATGAATGAATGAATGAATAAATAAATGAATGAATAGAACTGGTTTACCTCATCAGAGTTACTGACATGGCAGTATGCCAAGAGATGTTTCTGGAGAGATGAGAGAAGTTCTCTCAGGTGAGACGGTGGTGCCCCATCCTCACAGGGTATGGATGGCTGGCGCTTGTCACTGTTTTTCTCCAGCTCACCAAACGCTTGCTCCTGTCGTACAATTTTTGATTTGATATTTATTATTATTTGATTCATTGGTTCCTGTATTATCATTGTACATGCACATACATTGTTGGTGGCATGCATATTCATAAACATAAGCTGTTAACAAAGTATATTTCTACATTGCCTTTATAATGTACAGCAAAACGTAGCAGCAATACAACAAATACAGTTGGGGAAGGAATATGGGTGTACAATGTACATTTAAAATCAAGGTTATTATCACTGTATACTGAATATGAGACAAACTTTTGCTGAAATTAGAAGAACAAACGAGGGGCATAAAATGTTGTATTCAAACTTCTGGCATTGAACTTCACAACATTATCAAATCCTGGTAAACTTTACACCAATGACAATCAGCTACAGTAAAAAGGCTTTCTGACTACCATGGTATTTCAGTTATGAACACAACATGTGACAGGCTTAAAAATTCAGCTAAAAATACATGTCGAGAAGAATATCGTGCTGTATGACTTAATGTGTACCAACTGTGTGATCCAACATAGATAACCGCAATAACAGAAATTGGTCATACAGCACTTGTTAACAACGGGTCTCAAGAAAACATAATGTCCTGGTGGTATGAAGCATCATCTCCTTCATGAATGCTATCAGTGTTTATGGTAGTAAAAGATTCCATTTCATTCATTCACCGCAAATGGAGCGGGGTGGTAACCTGATGAAGTGGTCCACCCATCTGCTCATATAAGAAAATGGGCAAATGATGCCAACCCCTCGTGGTTCGCCCCAGGTGACTACCAATAGTATGGCATCAATGGCCTCAACTTGGCACACTGTGCCATACGATAAAGTGTTTTAATTATGAAATGTGTGAGAATATTTTCAAAACATAATGTCTAGTTTCATACACTGCTTTGAAGTCTACACACCTCACGCATTGATGACGGAAAAGGGAAATTACAGTGTATAACCACAAAGAACAAAACAATTTCCCACTTACTGTGTGATATCCCAGGTTTCTGAGCAAAGTCTTCATCAAGACCTCTGCTAGGTGAGTGTCCTGACCATTAGAGGCCCCCATGGACATGACTGATCCTTCAACCTCCAGAGGGGCATCAAGCTCCCCCTCTAGGGGAGATGTGAACCCCAGCAGGGAGGCAACGTGGATGTTCTCCTGAAGACTGGTGAGAACGATGCCCAGCTGCATTCTCTATTGGTTGGAGGCAGAGATAGAAAGTGGTATCATAATGGACTGGTCCATCTCACATCTTAAAGCATGCAAATCGTGGTTGTCACGTGAGAACGAATGCAGGAAGGAGGAAACCCTAAAATTGCTATGCAAAACTCTCAACCTCATCTCTTGATTTCAACCCATGGTTCAAGCGAATTAAATTGATGGTCATTTACAAAGGGCAAACTCATTTTTGTTTACTGTTACCACTGGTCTTTGGGAGCACTCTCTTATCAGCATAACCCTAGCATCACCAGGGACAAGATGGACATAGTGGGCAAAACATCTTGTCAAAGCCCTAGGCAGGACTAAGCTGAAAATCTCCTGTTCTTCAGATCACAGTGTTCATTATCTACACTGGACTAACCTGTCCCTTAGAGAGGCTGTCCCACCGATCTGGTCCCTGGGGAAGGAGGGAGTGGAGGAGTTCCATCCGCTCCCTGAGTGGTGGTAGGAGGAGAGGAGCCCCAATGGATAGAGTGTCACTCACAGCCTGGTAGACAAAGATGAGGGGATAAAACATCATTAAAGAGTGAAGACCAAACAAATCTTTTCATTTTCACAGCTTTTGGCAATTCCCTTACAAATAAAACAAAAGTAATTATAGTGTCAACACTACTGCAGTACTTCACACATATAAGGACCATTCTTCCACTGGAAGTATGCCAGAAGAAGCTGATTGTCAATTGGCGAAATGTCACATGATGTAAGTTTCCAATAACGTTTTTTAACATATAAGAATTTTTGAGGTTACACTTCGACTGGATGAATAATAATCTACATCAGTTTACAGTTTGTTTCATGCTTTACATCATCATCATCATCATCATCATCATCATCATCATCATCATCATCATCATCATCATCATCATCATCATCATCGCCATCACCACCCAATCACAATCATCACCATCATAATTAGAATTACCATCTTCATCATCATCACCACCATCATCACCATCACCACCACCACCACCATCACTATCATCATCATCATCATCATCACCATCATCATCATCATCATCACCATCATCACCATCATCATCTCATCATCATCATCACCATCACCATCACCATCACCATCATCATCACCATCACCATCATCGTCATCATCATCACCATCATCACCATCATCACCATCACCATCATCATATCATCATCATCATCACCATCACCATCACCATCATCATCATCATCATCATCATCATCATCACCATCATCACCATCATCATCTCATCATCATCATCACCATCACCATCACCATCATCATCATCATCATCATCATCATCATCATCATCATCATCATCATCATCACCATCAAATAATGGCATTCTATGGCACTGACACTGAATGGATCAAACCAGTCAAACTGAAACCCGACCTTTTGGATGGATGGCGGTGTGTTGGCATCAATGAGACGAAAGAGGAGGTGTCTGAGGGGGCGGGCCTGGGAGCCAAGGACGCTAGCTGTCAGTCCACCTGCCAGGGCCAGCTGAAGGTGAGTACACAGCAGCTTCAGGCACAGCAACACGAACTGTTGGTGTTCCCTGTGTCATGAAGGGTGCAGAGAGGGAAAAAAATGTTATTAGAGACATTTTGCAGATGAAACAAAAAACAAGTTTTAGTGCTTCAAAACAGTTCTAAATTGCGGGTTAGGGATGGAAACAACCAATGTCAAAATTTCAATCAGCATAATCAATGTTGAGTATTGTTAAATACACAAAATGTGAACAATAGTTATGATAAAATTGTTTCTAGATTTAACTGTTTACAGTTATGGTTTATTAAGAAAAATAGTGGTATCTCCTTATATTTCAGGCATTATTGTAGAATTTTTATATGGTAGGATTTTTTGTGATACAACGGACCTACACATATGCATCAAACGAATTTGTCATCAGGTAACACGAAAGAAAATTACCCACTCTATAACACAGATGATGCACATGTCTTTTCGTGCGTAAGTCAAAATATAGTGTGCATGCGGTAACTATGGAATTCAGCCTAAACCCACTCGGCCCTGTGGGTTAAGCATTCCATATCTAACTTATGCATGCAATTTTGACTGACCCACTCAGACCTGTGCGTATTGACTCACCTTGCGGTGGGGAATGGTGGTGGAGGCGTGGGGCTATTAAACCCTTCACAGTAGTGCTCAATGAAGGAACGCAGGTGGGAGAAAGTACCTTCTTGGAGATCCACACAGAATGGACGATGCCAGGCCACAACTTGTCTGAAGGTTTGGGAGCAAAGCACAAGTCACATTCATTGTCATGACAAATAAACAGAAAACTGGTCCCATTTTGATGTTCAAACTCCAGTTCAGGATGACCGATTCAAGAAATAATAAATATACAGGGATCTTTCAAGGATAAAATGTTATGTTTTTTTGTTTAAATGAGATTTATTTTTAGTCCAGTTATTTGATTTTCCAGACAAATTGCACAAAATTTTACATAAAAATCTACTATAGCACTATTATTTGTAAATAACTTCAAAGAAATCAAAAGTGAATCAACTAAACCATTATCTAAAAATGCACTGGTGTCATGGGGATATGGTACAATATGCATGTATTGTACAGTCATACCTACCAGTTGGAATTTGATGAGTTTGGCAATGTGTCAAAAAGGTTTAAGTCCCTTTGCAAGTTGTGATGCCAACCCATGATACTACGCCGGTCTATTCTATAGGCATTGACCACTGACCACTGACCACTGACCGCTGATCACTGACCTGTCAGAGGGCAAAGCCGTCCAGGCCACGCTGTGAGATGTCCCTGCTGATATCTGGTGAATGGTCACTCCTTCCAGACTGGTCACTTTCTTGACCCTTGTGATGGGGCTAGTGGTGTGGCCTTGACCACACTGACCCATGGCATTGTTGCCCCATGCATACACCTCATTGTCTGTGGAACAAAGGACAGGTGAGCTAAAAATATGCAAAACACAGTCACAGTTCATGGGAAGACTTAATGACTCCATCAATTTTTTTTTCTTATCAACCTTTTATTCTATGATTTAAAAAGGCATGGATGGTATGGAATGAAACGAATGTCAAAGAAATCATTTCTTCACGCTTTATCCAAAAATATATTGTGTTCTCATTAAAACAACAACAACAACAAAACCCACATATCATAATGTCTTATATTTCTGCCAAGAATTATCTTTCACCCACCATAACATTTTTGGTACATCAAAGTGACATAATGTACCATGAAAGTCATCTAAACCTTGAATTCTACTCAAGGCATTTCTACGTAGTACAAACCCTGTGAAGTGGTCTCTTTTTAAATGCCTTTCAAGAAATGGACAAGTGATATGCACCCTTCTAAGTTCACCTTTGTGCTTTGTACAAATAAGTGATTGGTATTACCCACATACATCATGCTACACAAATATAGCAAAACCTTTTTCTGCCACAGTGTCACTGCAGATTTCAAGTAGACAGACATCCTTCTTACCGTGTGTGAGAGCTAAGCAGTGGCTGTCCCCACACGCCATGTCTACTATTCTTGTAAACTGCAGGTCTTCAATAAGCTTCGGCCTCAGCGAAATGGCTTCTGATGAGCCACAGCCCAGACACGCACCATGGCCCCAAGCAAATACCTGAAGAAAGCAAGCAAAATCACAGTGGTATGAATAGTACTGGGGTATATTTTACAGTGAGGAATACACCTAAATTTGCTGCACTTTATACTAGGTATTGTGTAATCAATCTAAAAATAGAAAGAACTCTATCAATTGCACCATCTGCCATACAATATATTGTCCTTGCAGAGTACACTGTTCAAAGTTCCATGCAATGTACTAAATTTCTTGGTGGGTCTAAAGAATCTGCAAAGGACAACTTTAACACAAGTTCCCGCAGAAAACATAGTTTTGTTGCTATAAATCCTGTATTGTGATGATTCTCAGAGTGATCATACACTTCCTCATTTTCAGTTTTTGCAGTATTATGACTGAACACTACCTTTCATACTACAATACACTAACATACTATTCACTATGAACTGTGAAGATATAGATTCACAAGTGATAATCCTTTGATACTTTTGCTCTACCAAATATCTCTTCTTTCAATGACAAAGTACTATTGAAGAAAAAAAAAGGTAATTTGAGAATAGTATCATCACCATCATCATAACCACCATCACTATCACAAGCTAATGTTTCCTGAATCAAGACTAACCTGGCCAGTAGACGTCAGGGCAAGAGATGATTGGCTGCCACAGCCGACTTTCTTGATGAATAGACCAATCAGAGATTCAATGATCTTTGGTTTGTACACTCTGTTTGTGTCCCCATGACCTAGCTTGCCTGGTATTCAAAAGAACAAATGAACAAACAAAACAAACAAAAGTATGTAATTGATGAATTCATCTTTGACACAAATTGGCAATATATTAGTTTCAACACAAAAATCATTTTCTTCTGAGCCAATGTGAAAACATAATTGTGGCGTCCAAGCAAGTTTGACTATTAGTGGCAATATATATTTGATATATGCACAATTATCAGACATCTTTGTATCAAATGACATGCCTGATTACGAAAGCTGCTATTAACCTGTTCCATGCTAAATTCTGAAATCCACATAAACTTAATACACAGCCCACCAGGTTCCCGTATGGAACGGGTTAAAAAGGAGAGACAAAAGCAAAAGCCACTGTAAAGGGTACATACAAGCACTGACAAAAATTTGGAAGGAAACCATGATATGCCCTTTCATGTCAATACAACGGTGTAGTTTGATCTAGCTTGCTCTGCCCCTTTAAAACCAAAGCCTGACCTGTTTACAGTGATATCTCTAAAATCAATACATTCCAATGTCAATACATTCCAGGATCAACACATTCCAATGTCAGGTGCAATGAGTACATTCGCTGAACAGGTGCATCTGCCCTCACAAAGGAGTTGCATACCAAACAAATACATTTCATGTCACATGATCAATAAAATTGATTTCCTACCTGTCAATCACAACTCATAATGGGTGAAATATACATTAAAGTTCCCGTCTTTTCAAAAGTAGAATGTGAGGTCAAAGGTCAAACTCACCATTATCTCCACCACCAAATGACCAGACGGTGCGACAGTCCTGGGACACGGCGATAGTGTGGGAGCTCCCACAAACCACCTTACCAACGTTACTGATGTCTTTGACAAGGGTGGGGACGTTCCTGCTGTTACTATCCCCATGACCTGATACACAAACACAAACACAAATACCTCTCATGAAACAAAGCTGCCTCACAAGTTGCGCATGGTGGAATTAAGAATTACCCTTTTTATCTTAAAATCTCAACATCTTCACTCAATTTTGACATTAGTGCAAGGGTATGAACAAGACTTATTCTTCTTCCATATCAACATTACTTACAGCATCGTGACATATTCCTGAGCAGGATCTTTGGATTCAAAGAAATGTCTGCAACAATGGTATGCTGCAGCTTGAATCCATACAGGAGCTTTGGATGACATTCATGCAACAGATGTAGACATAAGTTAACACCCACATGAAATGTTAGAAAATTGCACTAACAGATTCCTTCACACGATAAAATAGAAGCTGACTATTCGAAATTAACGAAAATATGAAAAAAGAGCTAATTGTGTAAGAAAACTTGGGGCATTTTACAGACTGCCCATGCCCATACTTTATTCATGGGGGTGGTTTTTCTTTTTGTTTGTTTGGGTTTTTTTTTTTGCTTTTACTACATGGCAAAGTATGTTTACATTGAGATGCATGATGAGGCACAAGATTTGACATTATATGTGTTTCCATGATTGACACTCATTTTTACCCACCTAGCCTTCCATAGTCCCCCTCTCCCCAGGTGTAGAGCTGACCGTCGTCCGTCACACAGGCACTGTGGCGGTAGCCGGCCGAGATGCAGACGATCACCTTACCGGTCAGCACCCCAGTGATGAGCTTGGGGTACTTCTGGGTCAGCGTGTTGCCGTGGCCCAGCTTGCCGTAGTCACCGTCCCCCCAGCTGAAGACTTGACCCTCAGAAGTCAGGGCCAGGGTGTGGCCATCTGACCCCTAGGGGGTGATGAGTGGAAGAAAGGTCACAAGGAATCATTTCACGGGTGGTAGTGATCAGGGTTGGGAGGGGAGCAAGTGCCTGGGGGTAATATTTCGGGGTAATTGTCCGGCAGAGTGATAGTCTGGGCAGAAGTCATCATGGACACAGTTGTCCAGGGACTAGTTGTCCAGGGACTAGTTGTCCTACAACCATCACAATCACCATGTATTCACGTCACACACAAAACAATAACTGGTTTGTGCAATTTTGCTGGAAGTTGGAGCTAGAGCTTGCCTGGCTTAACATACATGAATCTCTTGACCCAAAAGTTCCAGTACAATATGAATATCAGGTACTTAAATTATGAAACCTGTAGGCAAGCATATTAAAGGACAAGTTCACCTTCACATACATAAGGATTGAGAGAATGCAGCAATATTAGTAGAACACATCAGTGAAAGTTTGAGGAAAATTGGACAATCCGTTCAAAAGTTATGAATATTTTAAGTATCTGCGCAGTTGCTGCTGGAAGAGAAGACTACTACAGTGTATGATGTCACATGCGTACAACTATATAAGGAAAATAAAAAGAGAATTTCACAAAACTTTACTTTTTGAATAAAGTGCACATTTCTTCGACTTGCTACTGACGTATGTTAAGGGCAATATTATTCCCCCTGCCTTCTGAAAGAGAGAAGTCAAGCGTTATTTTGTTATGCGAGAAAAATGGAAATATGTTGAATTTTCCTTATTCTTTCTTTATATCGTTGTACTCATGTGACATCACAAGCTATAGTAGTCTTTTCATCCAGCAGTGACTGAGCAGAAACTTCAAAAACTCATCACTTTTGAACTGATGTGTTCTACTAATATTGCTGCATTAACTCAACCCACATGTCTATGAAGGTGAACTTGTCCTTTAACCATTTGAGAAATGCTTGCAATACCTTTGCAACTTCTGGAAACCTCAGTGCTGAAAAATTTAGACATCTGGAAGCATGACATTCAACTCTTTATTCAACTTAATGATTCTTGCTTCGAGTTGATTTTATTTCAACTGATTAACAAATGGCCCTTCATCAACATAAACACACACTGATTATTCTGTGTTTTAGTAGCAGCATGTAGCCAAGATAAAAATCATGGGTAGACTTGAACCAACAATCTCATGATTGCTAGACAGGTGTCATATCTACCAACCTATTCCAAGGTTTTTGTTTTAGTTTTTTATTTCTTTTGGTTTGTATGTGTGTGTGCATGTGTGTGTGTGTGTGTGTGTGTGTGTGCCTGTTCTCATAACTTACCTTTGATGATGATATCCTTGTGATAATGTTGTTATCAAAGTTGAGTTTCTTGAGTTGGGTCTGGTTATTGGAATCTCCCAAACCCAGTCTTCCATAGCTGCCCTTCCCACAAGCTCTCACAGACCCATCGGAGGAGATGACAAACGTACAGTACTGTCCAGCTTCAATCTGATCACAGAATATAAAGTTGATGAATGTTCAAGTTTAGGTTTAGGTTTACGTGACCCGAGAAGTAGAGGTCATCTTTCTTTTTTTTTAAATCGACAGCCTGTATACTAGAATGTGACCTTGGCAGCTTGGACAAACACGTTTCAAAATGACATTGGGTTTATCTACTCACAGAAAGGCAATTGTAGTCTCAAATGCGTTTCTAATCAGTTTTTAAATGGCATTTCAAATCAGCATTTCTACACATGGTTGCTATTATCTATCGCCTGAAAATGCCTCAAACACATTAAGGATTGTGATTCTGCCTCAGAAAATTTTTGATGAGTACACCCATAGTCATTTGAGCAGTCTATTACACTTTACACGACACAATTTTCCTACACTCCACTAGATTCACCCTGACATGATTCATTCTTCCAATCTATTTCTGATTTGAGCGTGTCTCCCATGCATATATTATCTACATTTGTATGTACTTAGGTTTTTATACAAGTTCTGATTTTACCACAATATCAACAGCATACAATCTAAGAAGGGAGAATCCATCAGGCTACTGTCAAGTTGAAGACTGGCTGGACCTTCAGCTTACATGGCGTAACATACTGCTGTTGGGGCAACAAAACTTGAATCTAAAAAATGTCAAATGTTTTAGAGAGTGAAAACACATGGCAACCAATGCACTGTAACAAATGGGATTGCCATTCCTTTGACATGAAGTAGTGGATTCACTTTTCTAGTAAGACAGCTAGGGTTTGGATGGGACATCTCATAACTGATTATAATTCTGATAATTAATAAAAAAAAATTGCACTAAAATCTGGGATTCAAGGTCTTGCAACCCCAGCAATGATATACCAGAAGAAGGGAAACTAAGGCAAAAAATCTGGCATTGTTCAGCTTGAAATGAAAAATATAGTGATAGATGCTACATCAGTGAAATTCTTCCAACCTAACCTGTTGGCTTTGAGCGAATGAGATAGCCATCTTGGGAAGCAAGATCTTTTCCTGACTTCCCTCCGCCAGCTGGTGGCTGCTGTTGCTGCCCCAGACGAAGACTTCGCTGTTCTCAGAGACCACCAGGCTGTTTGGCTTCTTGTCCTCGGGGCTGATACAGGTGCGGGCGTACTCTGTGGCCAGCCTGGCTACCTGTGTGGGCAATACAGTATGCAATCATTAGAATGGTTTGACAAGTGAGCGAAATTAAAACTAATGGGAGGAAAATGGACATGTTTTAAATGAAAATATTCTCTGCAGTGTTAAAATGGCCTCTTGGCATGAAAACAAACCACACATGCACACAGACATTTACCTCCACCTGTACAAACAATAAACTCCACAACATTAGATGTCAATTTCATAATTACAATTACAGTCAATGACCTTACAAACAAAAGATCCAGCTACACTGTAAGATGTTGACATATGAAATCATTCAAAATTTAGTTTGTTTGTGCTAAGTCTAGGATGTACATATCACTCTGTCTACCTACCCCAACAAGAACAAAGGCAATTACTTATGTTACAAACTATCAATTACGACATATCACTTTGCATTCTTTATTCATTACTGAGCTAAGTCTTGAATATATACTCGTGTATCCCTTTATTTTTACAAAGTATGTGGAAGAATAGAGGTAATTTCTTATATTACAAACTATTAATTATATCATAGTGCACACATTATACCAAATTTACAATGTACATATTGGCATAAAAAGCCCCTGGTAATCCAGAGTAGGATGCCCCTCAGGGCCTACAAGCCTCACCTCTTCAATCAGACACAGTGCAGCCTGGTAGAGTGGACATAGTCCCCTTGTACTCTGCATCTCAGCAAGGACTGAGCCCCTCTCAGCAGCTGACCCCTTGCATTTCACAAAAGATAATACCAGTCAGCATAATGCATACTGTAAAAGTGACAATTTTCAAAAGTGTGAAAATTTTCGCGCATTTTGCACGACATGAAACTGGAGTGAAAATAAGAGCAAGCAAATTTTTGGACTGTTATTTGTATGTTATATTATCTCATAGCTTGATTCCACAGGATAAAAAACATGAGAAATTCATCTTACCTGGGCAAGGAAGAAAAATTACCTAGATGCAAAAAACAAAAAAACAAAAAAATCTCCCTTTCCAGTACTTTTTAAGGTGAATAACTATACATAAATCAGTCAAGAAAATGTCTTTCTACATTCATCCTTTTGTTATCTGAAATTAGGTTTGGATAAAAATGTATGAATAATATATCACCATAAACAGGACAATGACTCTACACAGTGAAGTAAATTGGTTCAATTCTCTCTTTCTCTGAAGTGACACCTGTCTGTATCATCACTCCTAACAACTGCTTATGTGATATATCATGCCACGTTTTTATTCTAGTGAATTTTGCAAGTCAAATGATATTCCCAAAATTAACAACTCATTTGTCCTGAGAAAGGATAATACTTACTTCTCATAATGTCAGAATGTTTAACTGCAAATTCAACCCATTGCGATATCGGCTTGCACATCCCAAGTTGTGAAATGTAATACTCGTGATAACATACATTGTACATGTAGATTATATCAAATCCAAAATTTGAGAAGTGTACATGAACTACTTATGAATTAAATTCTTTATCAATTCACTCATGATTTAGTAACCACTATTTGAGAATCTCCAGCCCCATCTCTACCAAAACTTCCCACTCTCCAAAAGAATAAATCCACTTTGAACTTACTGTAGCCTTTCTCATCTGTCCCAGAACAGACATGAAGTAGTCAAAAGAGATGCCACTGTTCTGTTCAGGTCCACCCTGTCCCTGCACCATGCCTTGGGTCACTGCTGCTGTAGATGCCCCAAGGGCCATCTCCACCCAGTCTAAAAGGTGCTGTAAGGACCCTCGCTGGCCTGCTAGTCCTAGCACCAGCTCACACGCCACCCTCTTCCCCGTCAGATCCGCACAAGAGGTAGGCATTGTTACTGACTTGAGGAACCCTGTGACTTGCTTCAGGCATTCAGTGCCAAGGGGTGGAATCTTGCTCTCATTGGCCAGAGACAGGGGAGGCAGGGACACAACAACATCCTTGGCCGTCTGTAGCACATCGTTACAGATGTTTGGTGCCCCCGTGGAAGGCGGCTGATTCCAGTTCTGTCGTAGCAGAGCGAAGAGGAGGCTAAGGCTTGTCCGAACACCCATCTCGATCAGGGCGTCTGTGCCAAAGCGGGCCCACTGCCCGGACGACTTCTCCTCCACCGTGCGGGAGTGTGCCTGCTGCATCTTCTGCTGCTGCTTCACCTTCTCAAAGTCGTGGAACTTGTTGGACACGGAGTGGAAGATCCTACGCAGGATCAGCAGTCGCTTCCTCAGCGTGGCAGAGAAGGGGGAGTCTGTACAGACGGTCCTGGCCAGGCTCAGCTGGGTACCCAACAGCTGCTCCAGGAAGTGTTCCTGCTCTTCGATGGACGGAATCTCCCTCTCAAAGTCCGGCAGCTGAGGGCCCTGCAGGTGCAGGGTCTGGCGGGGCGCCCCCACCACCTCCTTGTTGTTGACAAGGCGGCCATAGAGCTCCAACACGCCATCCCTGCTGGCAATCTTGCCCCAGTCCTCGGCGACCCATGAGGCATTCATGTGTTCCATCCATTTTAACTTCACTGCTAAGTTTGCCATCAGGATGCTTGCCACTTACACAATGACACACAATCATTCAGATGTTATGCAGCCTGGGTTAAAGAAAAGAAAGCCACAATTATGAGATGGAAAAGAAAACATCTATCCCCCACCACATTAACACATCGACCTGTTTAAATACAAAGCAAAATGTGACTTTTAAACACCTGCTGTACATTTTTTTTTTTGAGAAGTGTGGCAGCATAAAGTGTGCATATCCCAGAAATGGTCTACACTGAAAGCCACACATCTGAGAGAAAATGTGAATGCAAGTTGCAGTATCAAAACTCACATCATAATAGTCATGCATACTGCAGAACATACAACTTTACACATTATGAACTATCATTGTCATGACATACATGTACTGTATACGCCGAATATTTCGCGAGGTTTTTAATTTCGCGAATTTCACGAGTCAAGTGCTATTCGCGAAATTAAAGACACATGAAAATATTGACTCTGATCCCGATTTGTCGATGTGACATACGCGTGTACTTCTCCGTTCAGTACACGACTCCACCATCGCGAATTTACCCACTCGCGAAATCATCGGGAATTCCCGGTTCGCGAAAATTTAGACTCGCAAAATATATGGCATTTATATACAGTAGTCCCATAGCCATACATAATTATGTGTGTTGGTTCAGCATGTGATTGGCTATGGCTGGGTTGGACAAACCGTGATTTGGTTGTGATGGTGTATTAATTACAGACCGCACCCCAAGTTGAATACTGCTTTCTTTCTACAAATTAATAATAGCAAAAGCCAGTGAATTATCATTATCATTACCAGTACATACAGTAGGTACGGTAACTGTCTATCTGGTAGGGTACTGATCTGGTAGTGGTAGCTGTTCTTCCCTCATTTGCCATTGGTTTCTTCCTTTCAATACCACAAACAAACAAAAGGGTTGCGGTAACAACCATGTGCACCCTGTCCAGCAGCAGACATACAGACCACACACTGACACTCACTTGATTCCATGATAACAAACATTGATGGTATTAAAAGATGGCAATGCCAATGGCCAATGCAATGACCTGTCAGTGCCAAAACAATTAAATTAATGTCGATAGATAGACTCGTTCAAGTAACTTAGACTAGAGTTCTAACACTCTCTACTCTAGATTTCTACTTACACTAGATATCTTCTTCTTCTTCTTTAATCTTCAAAGGGCTATATAATGCAGCCTATCACGGAGATGAATATGACTTGTGTGCACGATAAGAGAAGGGGTGTGGACTTAATCACAACTTGACACAAGGTGTGATTTTAAGGTGGGTCATTAAATAAAAGTTCCTTGAACTGTTCAAGTGAGTCTGCACAAGCTACAGAGCTTTTTGTTCCACTCATGTTCAGCTCATCGCTCAGGTAGATATCTAGACCAATTAACTTACAACATTGCAAAAATTACAACTCTACATAGTCACAGTGCAACGCAAAATATCAAGCTAGAATGTAAACCTTTCGCCAACCTCTGTGCTCTACCTAAAATATGAAGTGCAGCACTGATATAATGCACTAGGGACTAAGGTTGCACGCACGCAGCTCACACCACAGTGCAGTTTACCATTGCAATCCATTCATTCCTGCATGCATGGAGAACCACCAGTGAACATGATGAACGGACGCTCACCGCTGCACTGAATGAATGGGTTGATTTTTATACGGGAAATACCTTCAAAGAATATTCACAAACCTCTTTTTTCTGCAGTGAAAAGTGATCTTCTTTCGGACGTCAAGACATTTCATTGACAGACGCTGGAAGTAGTTCAGCTCTAACGCTAGATAACGTTAGCAAGCTAACTCGACTGTAAGGTGAAAGCCTTGTCCATACGCCGGTTTCGTGCGAGAACACTAGCTTACGTATTGCAAGTTGTAATTTCTGGGTTCCCGGGTTCGGTTGTCTGTCGTACGCTATCGCGGTCGCATCGGCATGAGTCGGGGTGTCATAATAGACCTCACCTCCCTGAACTGTGTGACCGAGAAGTGAAGCATCATGGTGTAGAATCTACGGATACTGTAGATGAACATACGATTAATATTAAATAATGATGATAACATTTGAGCTTTGAAGAGCATCATCTACAAAAGCACATCGGTTTGGGTAGATCATGTTTTTGTATCAGTCTTCTCATCAAGCACTTAGAAAACATTATCAATTTGAGTTAAAAAACATCTTGAATTAGTTTCGCGTTCCGTAGACATTTGCGGTTCGTATTTTTATATTTTTCTTCCCCTTTTGTGTGTGTGTGTGTGTGGGGGGGGGGTGGGGTGGGGGTGGGGTGGGGGGAGGGAATGTCGTTGCAGGCACTGGCAACTAACTCGACATTACCAGGCGGAATGTTCACAAATAGGAGTAGGTCTATGTAGGCCCCATAGGCTTACTAAATCCTTGTACAGTTGTAACATTATGTTCGTGATTTGATAGATGTATAGCCATAGGGCCTATATTTTTTATGTCTCCGTCACGAAGTTTCGCCCCGGAAGCATTGTGTATTCGAGTTATCCGTTGTCATCTGCAGTCATCCGTCCCTCTTTAACCCTATTAAGCCCAAGCTATTTTGACCCCTCGCAGGCCCAAGGGGGGGGGGGGGGGGGGGGCACATTGTGTACATGGGTATAGAGCACGTATAGAGTACTCGTGCTCTTCATGACCGTACATTTGAATGTTCTCAAGGTCACCCATGGAGGGCGCTATTTACCAATATATAAAGAAATACATAGGAAATATGCTAAAAACATGATTTTTCTGTATAATTTTTATCCCCATTATATATGTCTTATTATAGACCAATCATGTTCATATTTGCCACAAATGATGAGCAAGTGGAACTTATTACATTTGTTATGGTTGAAATTTCTCAAGGTCACCACATGGGGGCGCTATTCATATCAACATAAAGAAGTACATTATGAGACCTGAGATGAAATGTTTGGGATGGGTACATGTAGTTATGACATTTCATATTTGCATAATTGTGGCATTTTGAGATTGTAAATTGATAATATGATAAACTACTGATATTAGAGGCATACTGAGTAACTTGGGTGAAGAAATCAAAAAACACAAAATAGAAGGGCAATCTTTAGAAAATATTATTGTTTGCAATTATCTCTATTATATCTATTGTTTTATGCCTTTGTCACATAAAAACAAAGGAAATAATAAGAAAAACTTTCCAGGACCATAGTTACTTCAAATATTGCTCCTTCAACAAATTTCAGCCAAGAAACACCCAATTTATACACTGTAATGCTGATAAATGAAATTGGAACAGAAAAAAGATGAGAAATCTGATTAACATGGTTGTCAGTTTATGGTTACCATGGCAACCAGCAACATGAAATATAACTAAATTATACATCAAAATGTTTGCAATAAGATTCTAGGAAAGGCCACCAAATTTGGTTGAAAACTGATAAAGGGCTAAGGAGTGGCAAATGAAAATCTGGTGGGGGCACAATGTGCCCCCCCCCCTTGGGCTTTATTAGGGTTAAGACAATCAACTTGGCATTGATCGAGATGTGGACTATTAAGTTGTGCCTATCAACTTTTGGATGAACATGCATGATGCTCAAGGTTAAAGATCAAGGCCGAATTCTTAAAATTTCACTAAATTACCAATATCTGCAATGAATGAAGGTATTTTCTCGAGATATACAATCCACATGTGCATTACCAGATGTATTTTGTATGGAGAAAGGTTTAGGCCATTGAGTCAAGGGTCAAAGTTCGGGTAAATATGCTAAAAAATCACATTTTTCTCCCTATCTCGGAAATAATTATGACTCAGGGTATCTTCTTGAAACTTGGAACATTATGAATATAGGCCTACTGCCTGAAAATGATGCTCTTGGGAATTTTGGGGATACTTGGGATCAATGGTAAAGGGACAAAGGTCAGGTTAAAATTACAATTTCTCTATCAACCTTGGGGAAGTGAAAATGTTAAAGGGACTATACAGCACTGGCTAAGGTGTGATTCAGTTTGTAACGTTTTGCGAGATATTTAGAAACCACCCTATGAAATGTTAAAGAACATACAATGCTAAGGGGAATCAAAAGTTTATTAAGAAAATCGGTTTTGAAATGACTGGGCTATCTGAAACAACGAGAAACAAAGAGATCGCCCCGCTGGATCCGCTACTGCGCGCGCACGCACACACACACTGCACACACACACACACACACACACACACACACACACAATGCACACATTAAATTCTTTGACCCGTGACAATCTCACACACGCACTGCACCTGTAAACAAAATTCAAGAGTGGCATGAGTTGAGAGATTAAAAAAAAACCAAACAAAAAAAAAAAAAAAAACAGCATGCTGATTTTAGACCTATGGATCATTTATGACGACAATGATTTAAGATTCGATCTTCTTTGTATATCCTACTTGTAGTTTCGAAGTATATAGTCATCAAAATCACCTCCCTTTTGAATTAGTTAATTATTGCTTGTCATATTATGTCGGGAATCAATATTACGTGTAAAATAATGTCCCCGACATAGGCTATTTTGTGCTATAGAGACCTTCAACATTAATAGAAAAAGAAAGATCAGTTTCTCGATCCTTGCGAAAGCTTTTTAACAAGTTCCTCGTGCTGTAGAGTGAGACAAAATTTCTCTAATCAGAATCAGAATAAGCAAATACATCTCAGTATCTATGAAATAGCATGATACATTTTAAAAATGCTAATGCACAGGGGGGGGGGGAGACATTGATCTCTACCCTTGGTTGGGTAAAGATAGCGTGGTGCCCCCTCTCACTTTAGGTCTGCCCACACCACTGTCTCCAATAAGACAATCATGTTAGCATTGCTACTATACAACAGTTTAAAAAAGAGAATCGGCAAAAATACAATCCATTTACACTACGAATTTTACACGATTATGCGTCTATCACTACTGATCGAATAATGGGGGGGGGGGGGGGGGAGAGGTGCATGGTCAAGGGACAATGTCATAATATATATCCAAACCGTTCTGCGGCCCCTATCTACCACAGCGATTTTTAATATGTACCAACATACAACTTCTGCTATTACTACTTCTGCACCTCCTCCTCGTGCATGAGGACCTGCACGACCTGCATGACTTCTGCACCTCCTTCTGCTGTGATACAGGTAAATTTACCAAACTAAAATGTGCACCATCTGGTGTCTATGTTCTATCGTAGATACCTAGGAGGTTCAAGGGATAGAGTTCTAATTGACGTTATCCAAACGGCTGTCATTTTTTTCTATAATATAATGCAAGGGCGCCGGATGCGGGGGGGGGGGGGTAGAGGGGACACTTGCCCCCCCCCCCCATATTTTTTTTTTTTTTGCTTCTGAGTGAATTTAGTGTATATATGGTATATATCTTCTCGTCCTCGAGTGTGCCCGCTGAATTATACCTTGAGTAAACCTTCCATTTTCCTTTTCTTCTCTGTTTTCTAGCAGTATTAAGAATAATTTTTATTGCTCGAATTAATGCGATCACGTCTAAGCTTTTAATGGATTCATTTCTGACGAATGACAAAGTGAAAGTGGCTCGCTTTCTCTGCCCGTATAGATTAAAATGAATAGCTTTCATAAGTTATTATCATAGTCCTTCGCAATGATTTTATTATTATGTTTAATTCCCTAGAATTTTGATTTAAAATGCTCTATAAACACCACTTTTGTACTCTTTTTTTTTTTTTTTTACAAAAAGTCCCTACCGTGGGAGAGGGGTATCCCCCTCCCACACCCTCCCCCCCCCCCCACTATGTTGAATTCCCTAGAAATTTGATATTAAATGCTCTTTAAAAGCGACTTTTGTACTCTGTTTTGACAAAAAGTCCCTATTACTGTGGGAGGGGGGTATCCCCCACCTTCCATACACTTCCCCGCTCGGTCCCTTCGCTCCCTCGCAGAAGATCTCACATCGTCACATAATGTGTCCCCGTCGAGATTTTGCCCCCCTCCCCCTAAAAAAACAAACAAAACAAAACAAAACAAAAAACAAACAAACAAACAAACAAACAAAAAACACACAGAAGTGTTCCAGCGCGCTTGATTATATGCACCAAGGAATTCCACGTGTGCATTTGTGCCCTTGATGATCGGCATTCGATGCCCCCGTTTTGTTTTGTTTTGTTTTTTTAAACCAATCTGAAGATTTATTTTGAACGCTAACACTGTTTTTTTTTGCATGTCTATCTATCAAACAAATGAAACAAAATATTTCCCCTGATGATAAAGCATCTGAACCAAATCAAATCGGGTGCACGTCACGAGACCGACACCCACGAATCATACAGCCCACGAGTCATACAGCTCACAAGTCATACAGTCCATGAGTTATACAGCTCACGAGTCATACAGCCCATTAGTTCTATATACACTAAGCTAACAAGGCCCACGATCGCGAGACCGACTCATTAAGCCCCGTGATGTATCTGTTGAACTCGTGAGCTACCCGTGAGTGTCGAACTCAGGAGCTTTATTTGCCTAGTGTCGAACTCATGGGCTGTATGACTCGTGAGCTGTATGACTCATGGACCTGTTTTTAATGTCGAACTCGTGGGCTGTATGATCGACTCGTGGATGTCGGTCTAGTGGGATGACCCCATTGAATCATGTCCGGAAATCTGGTAACCGATCCTACACATCGTCAGCTCCTCGTCGCTGGAATTATACCCCTTTCAATTAGCAGCATTTTCTTCCTTTGATCCTTTCAAGGCTGAGGCACTGAAAACTTACTAGTACCTGTTCAAGTTTTGATAATTGTATATCTGTTATGTCATGTGTGTTATATCAATTATCATGCGCTTTATAAATGTGAATTATTATTATTGTCATTGTTATTATTGTTATTATTATCATTAAATATGTGCAAAAATGTCTGAGCTGTATGCTTTAAAAATATTTGAAACTGTACCCCTTACTGGAAAGCCGATTTTTCTCCCCACCGATCACTTTAATTTTAACTGGTATGGTACGTGTATGATCTTGATAGTTCTTTATAAATTGATATCCATAGAAAGACATGAAAGACATTGTATAAAGTCGAGTAATTTTGATTTTTATTTCATCCTGTGATCTTTGCGCGATTTCATTCGCGCATCCTAGTGTCTGTACCAACATTTACCGCTCGTCTTTGACAAGAAGGAGGATGCAATTCGGCAATCACTTCATATATATCTGAGTGGCGGCATCTGATATGTGATCAACGGGAATATTATGTAAGCTGTTGTGACCTGATCTTTCGCACAGATCTCCTTGAATATACCAGATTTAAATTAAAAAGCCCACCAGATACTCCTTTGGCATGCCATACTACCCAATTCTCCTCGATAACGTGCACAGAGGGTCAAATAAGGTCATGTTGTTATTTGGGCCTCTCCTGTTGTGTGCTGAGCTGTGCGTACATGTATGTACGTGCTGTGGGTTGCCCGTCCGTTGCATTTTGCTACACCCCTCCCCTCCTCGCTATCGCTAGCGATACAGTCTGCTATGCTCGCTCGCGATCGCGCGCCTACGCCTGCTCACACAACGCAACGCAACGACCAGAGCCCAGCTGTGACGGATTGTGTCAAGTGCATTGGTCTAGCTAGGCGTTTTCTCGAGAGCCCTTACAGCTTTCTTTCAAAATGCGAGACAAAAAGAAGACAGTTGTTGTGACAGGTAAGTCCATATTTTTTCCGTGATACACTATAACGAGTTTTCATTCGTACGTAGGTTCTAGGTGGTCGAGAAGCCGAATAGATTTCCTTTCTTCCCATTCAATAGCAACCTTCGTTCGTGTTAGTTCTCGCGCCTCTATGCGACTTCAATAGAGCGTACACTGTACACTAAACTGGGTGATGTAACACTGCGCCGCTAGCCGGCTGATTGCTTGGCAGTTGCCGGCGAGCGCGATCGAGTGGGGTTCATTATTTGCATTTTGAAAGGAGGTAGAAATCTATGGTGTATAATGTTTCCTCATCTCATTTATGTGTCCCTGGATAGCGAGATTTTGTGTGAAAAAGGACTCGTTAATCCAAAACTACTGCTAATTTTAGAGAGATTAGAACTCTAATATAAATCCAGATTCCGAAATCGAAATTACGCAGACTGCTGTGCTTTGCACAGCGGTCTGGTCAGGCTAGTATCGCCAATGCGCAGAACTTTTGCACACACTAAAGAGCCCTGTCAGGCTGTCGAATATGCACTGTGGGATTCCTCGGTGCCATTGTCGCTTCCGGTTGTCTCGCAGGCATCGCAGTTCCTTTAAATGTTTCAATGGATGTCTGCTTTTACGCTGTTTCTCCTTTTTACTTGCTTATATCTTAATTCAACATTAAGAGTTGTAAAATTTTACTGATTTGCGGTCAATACAGTCATGGTTCACTACTGCAAGGCTTCAGTGTGCTGGTCACATGCTGGACAGCTAAGAAATCTTCAACCAAAAATACCCCTGGATTAAGACAGATCGTGACCTGAGTGCATATATGCAGCCAAAACTGAGGCAAGTTTGTCCCATGAGCTATCCCAGATTGTATCTAAAATGCTGCTCTGTGCAGGGCACCTCTACAAGTTGGAAGGTGTAGAACCCAACCTAGGCTATTCATTGTGAACAAATTACTTTAGATCTAGACCTAAAGTAAGTCTTTCTTTCAAAAACAAATTTGAACTGAGGATTGCACAATTTACAACACCACACCTTTTATGATCAATCAAGAAGCAGGTTTCTTTCTTGTATGCACATCGGGGGGGGGGGGGGATGAAACTTACTGCAGTTGTACAGTAAGGTTTGAGAATTGCATATCTATATCGAGAGAGCAAATCTTCACTCAGATTACACTGTATCTATTTCAAAAGGAAGATGTTCATTTCATTGTTCTTGAAGTTTCAGGAGACCTGAATATCAAAGGATACAAATAGACGTATTTAAAACTTAAATTTACCAAAATGGTTTCATTTTGATGAGACAGGTTTATTGGATCCAATCACTGAGTTTTTTTTTTGTTTTTTTTTTAGACACAGCAATCAAGATGATTTTTTAATAACTTTTACGGAGTTAAAAAAAAATGACCGTCAATTTCAAAACATTGTGGGTATACAGTGTACAATGTGCTTGAGCTGCTTCATCGGTTTTAATGTAATTGCACAGCTCACTGAGCAGAGATAGACAACTGCAAAATTACTTGGCTTGTACCCCAAAGCAACCATGTTGTTACCCAGTAGTAGTACATGTCTTTAAGGTTGTTTTTAGAGGATGTTATCCTGTAATTCTGTGCTCTTACACATAATGCTGTAATTGTGTCTGGATATCGAATGTTATTTTTTTTTTTGTTTTTTTGTTTTGTTTTGTTTGTTTTTTTTTATTTTTTTTTTTGGTGTGCGCCTCCATAGAGTGGTAGCCTCTCCCATCTAGGCTCTGAAGTTTGTCTTTTTAGGTAATGATTTTGTTTGTATTTTGTCATCTATTTTTGATGATTGATATCTTATTGGTCAAGGAACATTGTAGACAATTTGTAAGTATTACTTTGGTCTAATTGTTGTGTATTTTGACAGATAATTTTGTCATTGGTTTTATATGATTTGCTCTGCACTGCCAATACATTTTGTACATGTAGTGCATACATGAGTGGCTCTGTTGTCAATCCTGTTGCACTCTCCATCACTCCATTGACTGTGTGTTCTTTGTATTCCAGCTGAATTGTCAGCTTGGCATTCCTGCTTCTTTTGTGCATGCCTGACATGGCATATCATGACAATGCTGGGTACTACAAATGTAGACTTTATGTGAAAGTGCTCATTTGCATTACACTTGTTACATCCGTTCTAAGTGTTGACAGTGATGTTGACCTGTCTCTTGCATGTAAGGAATGGTGGCTAAAGTCACAGCCCGCTACTAATAACAGGTTGAAGTTTTGTAGTAAGCCAGTACTGTACTACAGGGCCATTCTCAGATTAAGTGTTCAATTCCATGTGAGTAAAACCGAAAAATCAACCACAAAGTAATACATTCAAAGATGTGTTTTCGGAAACTTCAAAACCGGTCAACTACGAAACAAAAAGTGGAACATTCTAAATGATGGTCATTCATTGAGTAAAAATGAATTGAAATAGAGCATCATATATGATTTTTGATCACCAATCAGATACGTTACCGCAAATTTACGTGTTGTAATGGACTCCTAACTCTGAATTAAATTTATTGTTTTGATCCAATTTCTGTTCAGGAAAAGACATCTGTCCCCCCTAAAGATATTGGTGTTTTTCAAGAGGTAAAGATGTTGTCATCCCTTGCTAATTGGTAGAAATTATTTCTGTGTGGTAGGTTGCATATGCTTTTTGCTGAAATGAAATATAACCTTAAGATTCACTTTGTATTTTTTGCAAATTTCGCTTACAAATAAAGTTTCGAATCCCACAAATCATGCAAAGGGAACGATCCGATCTGGAAATTCCACAGGAAACGAATATGAATTGCTTTCCTGGGGAAATAACTATTGAAAAACATCGAATCACCTTTGGTAACGTATCTGGTAAAATATAAGTAATAATTTTAGTTGTGTATGAATTAATAAATATCACCTGCTTAATTATTCACCTCATGAATTGATGTAAAAATGAATGATGTAAGCCCAAATTAACCATTTTAAACATTGTACGTAATATTCAAACTATGAAAATGTAGTGGAAAAGAGCCCTAAATGTGAAAGCTGAGTTCTTCATTCACAGAATATTCTCATCTTAGGTCTGAATGTATTTACCCATCTGACTATAAATATTCATTAAGTTTTGATGGATAATGCAAACAAGGTTTAAAAAATATATTTTTGCAGGCACTTAGAAGGAAGTAGGTACAGTCTCTATGAACTCGATATGCTAAACAGTTGTTTGACCTATGGTAACGTATTTGGCTCATCCCTTTTAATGAAAATGAATAAATAATTGTTCAACTTATCAATGAATCTTGAGTAGTTCTTCATATGTTGAAAAACACTAGAATAAATATGCAACAGAACACTGAAACTTTTCTCGGAAGCGTTTCATAAACTACTTTTTACTCTTTCAAAATTTGGTAACGTATCTGGCGTACCGTAAATGAATCTGTCGGTGAAGTTACAGAGAAATTTCTACTGAATATTCTTCATTTGAACATAACTTTAATTTTTTATGGAAGCGTCATTCTATGCAGAATTGTTTTATGAACACTTTGTTTTTCATAACATTATTTGTCACCGTGGGTGCCCTGAATTATACGTAACGTATCTGCTAAATCTGAGAAGCAAAAAACTGATATGCTGAATCTTAGCTTCGTCTTGTAAAATAAACGTTCAAAGTTGTTGCATAGAATGTGAAAGTGGCTGGGTTTTATAGAATAGAACTTTGGAGTTTGTGAGCACACGACGATTTGTTTGTAAAAACATTTACAATTTCTTTTCAGCATTTTGATTATGTGGTAACGTATCTGTCGGAAAACTTGGCATTAAGTTGTGAGACACTGACGCACAAAGAAAAATCATGTGGAAGTGTTGCTCTTTTTCACCTCTCTGTCCTTTTGGTGTAAGAATATAATCCTGAGGTCCAACAAAACAAAGCATGTAATGTGTAGGGATGAATTTTGACCAGATTTGATCCCCAGAAAGCACAAGACCAATGAGCAAAATTCGGTCACGTATCTGGGGTAACGTATCTGTGGTAACGTATATGGTCGATCATATCATTATGAGAGCGATATCTACCAAATATTTCTCACTTGTACTAAACTTTAATGTTGAATCGATGCGTCATTCCGAAGAGTAATGTATAATATACAATTTGTCTGACATTGCAATGTCTGTCGCAGTGGGTGGCGTGAAAAGTATGTAACGTATCTGTCCAAATAAAAGTGTAGAAAACCGATATTTCAAACATTGTACTGTATTCTCAATAAAGAGCTGTTGCACAAAAAATCTAAGTACTTGCAGTGTATGAAGTATATCCTCAGGGTTTCATATACACAGGGTCATTGCATAGTCTTGTTATTTTCGCAATGCTGTAACACTAAAGAAACTGGTAACGTATCTGGCGGTGAATTTGGCGACAGGTTTCAAAAGGCTATAAAAAAAAGAAGTCAATAAAAATTTTGGAACTTTTTGAGTATTGTGATTAGCACATATGATATGCTCATCGTCCATGAAAATGATATATGGAAAGTATGTTTGTGGACGGAGAGGAGCAATAAAACATAATTCTGAAATAGCCGGCGACACTGCGTTTTGGGGGTCTTAACGAAGTTTAACAGGAAAATTTTATACAAAAAGGCAGACAACTGCATTTGATCGTGTTTATTTTTTACAAATAAAGTCCTCGTGATATATTATACACATTTAAATAGTATCTAATAGGTTTCAGGGAACCGCAAAGTGTCATGGAATGTCGGCGACACCAAAATTCCGTATTTGAACGCTTTTACTGAGAATGTTACTACAGCAACACAACAGCTTGTTTTCATCTATGTTCTTTAACTTCTGGTGATATTGAACCCAATCCAGGCCCACAACAACCCAGTGCTCATCGTTCTGATCTTGTCCACGACCCTACGTTTCATTATACACATACTGATGTTTCTTCAAATCGTATTTGCTATAATGTCAATACCCTATATCAGTTGAACAGCCAGCCTTACCAGCTGCTGCCTCAGCCTGTGTGGAATAGGATTTGCGAGCTTGGTATCGGCTGTCAGCGTCCAACTCACCGCGGACGTAGGCGTAGGATCCCAAGGTCGCAAACCCCGGTATCTACCACTGTGTCTCCAACGGGCCTCCAACTTGGCCTGTGGAATGCACGGTCCTTGACCAATAAGATTCATGCAGTTACTGATTTAGTTGTAGACAATAAGCTTGATGTCGTGGTCATAACTGAATCATGGCTCTCTGGGGATAGCAGTAGAGATGCTTACACTTTGGCAGACCTTAGATCATCTTTGCCAAATTATGATTTTACTCATCAACCCCGTGTATCCTCTAGAGGTGGTGGCATTTTTGTACTTTATAGATCGACAGTACGGTGCACTGTTAATACAAACCACACTTTTTCTTCATTTGAGTTGCTTGATCTAACACTTAACCTTACTTCATCCTCTGCAGTTAGGTTATATTGTATCTATCGTCCTCCTCCTTCTACAAGTAACAGTTTCTCAAGTCGGACCTTCTTGGAAGAGTTCCTCACTCTTCTTGAAGGCGCAAGTGTTAGTGATTACTTACCTGTACTCTTAGGTGATTTTAATGTGCATGTAGATGATCCCAATGATAATTTTGCAAAGTTTTTCATGGATCGAGTTGATTCTCTGGGGTTCAAGCAGCATGTCCAAGGTGCCACTCATCGCGCCGGTCATACGCTGGACCTACTTTTCACTAGAGACTCAGATTCTGATATCATCCGCCGTGTCAGCATGTTATCTTCGCTACCTTCAGATCATTCTGCAATTGTTGCCTCAGCAAACCTCACAAGGCCGCAGAATCCCAAGAAACAAGTGAGCTACAGAAAATTTCGCAACATCGACATGGACTCTCTACGTAGTGACATTGACTTGTTAGTCAGTTCTTCTCTTGATCTGACTTGTCCTACTGAAGTTGCTGATCATTACAACACCTGTCTCCGTTCTCTGCTAGATAGGTACGCTCCTCTCCAGGTGCGAACTGTAACGATCAGACCTCAAGCACCATGGTTCAATGACGAGATTCGAGAGGCAAAGAGGAGACGACGCCGGGCAGAACGTCGAATGATCAAGTCAGGACTTAGTTTTGATCGGGAACAGTATCGTTACGAGTGTGAATCATACTACGAATGCATCTTCAAGGCTAAGTCAACTTACCTTAAGAATCTCATCGCTGATGCTGACACCAAGAGACTCTTCAGTCTTGTGAAATCACTCTCCTCATCAAATCACTCACTGATTCTTCCTGAACGCTCGTCGGACTCTGAACTTGCAAACAAATTTGCAAAGTTTTTTGCTGAGAAGGTAGCCAACGTTATATCTGCCTTCCCCGACTCTGTTCCAGTGTCATCAACCGCAGCTTTGATTGGTCCATCTCAGTTTCAACTTTCAGAATTCTGTCCTGTATCTGATCTGGAAGTTAAGGAACTTATTGCATCACTACCACCGAAGTACTGTAAACTGGACCCAATACCTACCTGGTTGTTGAAGGACACGCTGGATGATATTCTTCCTGTCATTACCAAGTTGTTCAACCTTTCTCTGTCCACTGGTCTCGTCCCAGAACCATTTAAGTCATCTCTACTCCTCCCTCTCCTGAAGAAGTCTTCACTTGACCCAAATGAACTCAACAATTATAGACCCATCGCTAATCTTCCATTTTTGGGTAAGGTCTTGGAGAGGATTGTGTCATCACAACTCAAAGATTACCTTGAAAGTTCTGGCATGTTTCCTATTTTTCAATCCGCATATCGAAATCATCATTCGACAGAAACTGCCTTGGTTAAACTTTTCAATGATCTTCTACTGGCAGTAGACAAGGGAAATGAAGCAGCGTTAATACTTCTGGACTACACAGCTGCTTTTGACACTATTGACCACAGTGTGTTACTTCGCCGCCTTGAAAAAGACTTCCTGATATCCGGAACTGTTCTTGACTGGATCCGTTCATATCTTCACAGCCGTACTCAACGAGTCATCATCAATGACACGCTGTCTTCACCATTCCCCCTGACCTGCGGGGTTCCGCAAGGTTCTGTGGTTGGGCCACTCTTTTTTCTTCTATATACCAGTCCATTGTCCAAAGTCATTGAATCTCACCAAGGCGTTCAGCATTTGGTGTATGCTGACGACACACAGATTTATGTTACACTCAAACCAAATGAGACGGCTGAAGCAGCTCAAAAACTTCAGAACTGTCTTCAGGACATCAAAATCTGGTCCTCAAACAATAAGCTTTGCCTCAATGAACAAAAATCAGAGATGATCCATATATATTCCAAACATAGAAACACCAATCCATTCCCAGATTTAGTTTCTGATAATGTTTCTACCAAGTGTAGTGAATGGGTACGCGATCTTGGTTTGATCATTGACAAAAATCTTACCCTTCAACACCACATTAAGCACATTTGTAAGGCAGCATCTTTTGGATTGTTCAAAATTGGGAAGATGAGGAAACTACTTGACCGACCTACAACTGCCAAATTAACTCATGCATTTGTTTCTTGTCATCTAGATTATTGCAATTCCATATTTTCTAACCTCCCTCAGACACATATATTCCCACTTCAACGGGTACAAAATTCTGCCGCAAGACTTGTCTCCCTCTCCAGGAAATCCGAGCCCATAACTCCAATCCTCCGTTCTCTCCACTGGCTTCCCATACATCACCGCATATCTTTTAAAGTTCTTTTGCTTACGTACAAAATTCTGAATGGGCAAGCCCCCAGGTATCTCACAGATCTTGTTTCTTTACGTTCCATTACTTCCTCAAGACCCCTCCGTTCCTCCTCTACAATGCAATTGACTCCTGGACCACGTACTTCCACAAAATACGGTGATCGTGCTTTTTCTACAATTGCCCCTTCTCTCTGGAATTCTCTACCCGCCTATATACATCACGCCACTTCCGTTAATCAGTTTAAGATTTTGCTTAAGACTTATCTTTTTAGTAGATAGTTCTTTGGAATAGTCCAGTTGTGGGTCGGTCAATGGAGGTGCACACTGGTTTTGATTTTCATTATTTATCGTAATTATACTCTGTATCTATTTTTTTTTCTTTTTGGTATGTTTGTACTTGTATTTTGGTATTTTTGTATTATTCTGGTATAGATATTAATTTTCCGGTAAACTGTGCGCTTAGAAACATCGGTATTAAGCGCCTTATAAATGTATTGTATTATTATTATTATTATTATTATTTCTCAGCAGACAGTGGCAAGTTTCCTAATATCAATGATCTGTGATCATCAGAATGAACCCTTAAATCTATCCTGATGTCAACAGTTCATGAAATCATTCTATTTTATATCAAATGACAATTAAGCACTAAGAACCTTTCACACAAGACTGCAAAATAATTTTTTATGTAATTTAATCATTAAGTGTATCTCCACATTGCTGTTGATGTCTTTATAACTCTTTAATGCATGGTTATCATTGAGCAATTACAAAGTGTAGATCTCATTTTGTACAGCACAGTACATTTGAAGACAATCAATGATTCTTGATTAATGAGTTGTTTTTTATTGCAAATGATTGACTAATTGTTCTTCATATAGATGTTAATAGCATGTTTACGTCAATGAGGAGCTAATTTGTCAAACAGATGCATTGAATTTTCAATGTTTGCAATGATAATGATAACATTTAATGGTTTCCATATTAACACATTCCTCAAACACAGTGAATGTGGGACAAAAATCCAAGAACACATCCCCATACATCAATGTATTATTATTTTTTTTTAATTTAAAGCCATATTAATACCTTCAAGTGTCATTTATTCACCACTTCATTCATGTCACTTCAATTTTATTAAATTCGTATCATCACACACCATGAATAACTCTCTCAGAGCTTGCAAATTACAGTGTATATAGAACAAATTCAGATTTACTATTGAAGCTACTAACCATTTGTATATCAAGAAAATGTCATCCATTTACAGTTTATAGCTCTACCATACCTGTACAAATTTATGAAACTTTATATAGAATAGAAGAAGGGTCAGTGTAAGATGATAGTTTGCTGACGGTGCATGATACCGGTGTACCCATACACTTGTTTCTTTCAGGGCGTTCAGACGCAAAAAGTTTATACTAGAACGATATAGCTATACCAAAATGGCATAACTATTAACAATGAATTTATATGTCTGAATGCTAACGAAATGACATACACATAGCAAACTGACTTTCAGAGCATGTTTTCAAACTAGAACTCGATAATGAATCAGCATTCCATCGTGTCCATTGTGTGTCTGAATGTATGGCGACCATAGAACGGTATTATAACTGGGAGAGAGCACGAAAGGTGACCTTGTACCTGTCACTCATGACCATAACAACATGCGCAGTGAGAAACTGCACATCTATATGACGTTTCTCATGAATGGTCGAAAATAGCGTCTGAACGGTCTGTCGGCTGTACAATGATTCTTTATACGTCGTGTCTGGTATACGAGTTTTGGTATAAACAGGGAGTGCCCACCTCCCTGGTATACAGTAAACTTGCGTCTGAACAAGGGGTTTGTAGGTATAACAGTACCGAGAGCATGTTTGCAGTAACTTACAAACCAAATGCCAATCAGGCACTCCATTAGCTGATTACTGTTATTGAGGCCAAACACATTACGATATTACTTGTAGGTCGTTGTCGTCGTTTTTTGTACCTACTGTATGTAAGGGTAAAGTCCTAATGACCATTTGTGTGGGTCCTTGTAATGACCATTGGCATAGTAATCATCTTGGCCTTCTGGCATAGTACTGGTGTCACATTGTCCACGAATGTCCACCACATGCTTGGCTGCACATTTTAGAAGATTAAATTCGATGATTTGCTCCCAAACTTTGCTAATTCATGTCAGGGTTTTTTTTTTTTTTTTTTGAGATTTAGTAAATTTACAGTCAAACCTGCCTTAAAGTGGCCACCTATCTCCGGTAGCTATCTATCTGTAGTTGCCACCTGCTTGTACAATTATACATGTGTACAGCCAGTGAAAAAGTTCCCCTGAGAGAAAATTAATGTTAGATATCCTGTGCATTGCAGTCATCTGTGTAATGTGACCAGTGGCCATCAATTTTGTATCCCGCTATGGATTTAGGCCTGTTTATAGTGACCACAGACCCACCCAGAGCCACAGCTGAGTAGATAGGATATGTAGTTCAGTGCATGTTTTTCTGTTTTGAACCCGTGGTGGTCTTGCACGATAAACACTCTGCCCCTCAGACAGGACATTACTGGAGGTACAGTATACGAAAGAGTCACAACCTACGTGTATGCACAGAAGAGATCAACCCCTCTTCATTTGTTTATTAGAAAAATTGGGTGCATCAACGGTGTAAACCCAGTGAAGTGGTCAGACCCCATTGTATTCTGTACAACTGGACCCCATGGAAGACCCATAGTAGTGCAGGTGAATATGGGCTATCCAGCCATCTTGTAGAGGGTGGAAATAAAAGCATACAGACAGGCAAAGTTTTAAACTTTCTTGAGTTAAACCTTTCTTGAAATTTACCCAAACTTTGCCTGATTTGTTGACAATAATAGCAGTTTTTTTTTTCTTGCCTGTTTCCTCTGATAGGAAATTTTCTCTTTATTGGTTAGCTTCCACGTTCACAGACACAATCCACTGCAGATGCCTGCTTTTGGTTGTCCGTCTTACCACTCCAACTGTTACCATGTCAGTTTAAGACAAAATTAGCCTCTGGCGTGAAGACATATTGAAGAGATATTCACTGTTGATGCTATAGTGAGATATACAGTATACCAAGAACTCATTTTAAACACAAAACGTGGGAGTAATGGTGTGGTGATTGATTATACAACCTCTCAATCTTAACCAGCTTTATCATTGTGATGGGAGTCTAATGTTTGCTATCTAAATACAACCTGTTATTGAACATTTTACTGGTAGTCAAATTGCAAGTCATTTTGCAGACAAATTGTTCAGACTGACTGTGCAATGATGGTTCCTAATGACTGGACAGTTTGAGTGACAACAATAATGAATCTCTGTCATGATGATGTATGATGTACAGTCTAGATTGCTGTCGAGCATCGAAAGTGGATTTGCAGCACTCTTTGTTGAGACACAAGATTGCTGGCTTGTGTGATCCTTTTCAAGAGTGAAGAGATTTCATTATGAATCAACTGAAACTTTTGAACTCTTATTTAAAGCTTGCAGAATACTATAAAGGAAGCATGCAATACATACAAATACTTTTGAAAGCTACATTGTGTAAACACATACAAAGTATTTCACAATCAAGCTGTGTGCCCTCGAATGCTTTTGCCACTCTGCACTCAAGTATGCATGCATAATATTGTACAGTAAAGCATTTAAATACAGACGTGTTTTATTATACATTGTAATTTTGTTTTCATTCTATACATCAATTACAGTGACTTTCCACTTCTAATCTTGTAGCAATGTGCTGTTTGCCAATGCACTGTTATACTTACGATTTGTATCGTATTAAAATGTACATGTATAATGGTACATTGTATGTGGCATAATGCACAAAGTTAAAGGGAAGCAGTCCTGAGATTTTCACTGTACTGATAATTAAAGGACAAGTTCACCTTCATAAACATAAGGATTGAGAAAATGCAACAATATTAGTAGAACACATCAGTGAATGTTTGAGGAAAATTGGACAATCGATGCAAAAGTTATGATTTTTTTTAAATTTTTGTGTTGGAACTGCTGGATGAGGAGACTACTACAGCTTGTGAGTCATATGCGTACAACAGTATAAAGAAAATATAAAAGAAAATTCAACATATTTTCACTTTTTTTCGCATAATAAAAGAGCAATTGACTTGCCTCTTTCTAAAGGCAGGGGGAATAATATTACCCATAACATTTATCGGTAACGAGTCAGGGGAATGTGTACTTTTTTCAAAAGATGGAATTTTGTGAAATTCTCTTTATATTTTCCTTATATTGTTGTACGCATGTGACATCTAAGTTATTCATACACTGCAGTAGTCTTCTCATCCAGCGGGTACTGCAAAAAAACTTCAAAAATTCATAACTTTTGAACGGATTGTCTGATTTTCCTCAAACTTTCAATGATGTGTTCTACTAATATTGCTACATTCTCTCAATCCTTATGTTTATGAAGGTGAACTTGTCCTTTAAGAAGAGTAAGAAATATAACCTTTCACCAATTTATACGCGTGGACATCAAAAATTGTCACCGTACGCGATTTTTGAAAAATAATTCCTGCAAGCGATCGTGTAAGAGCCTGCCAAAAGGTGCAACGTCATTGATGCCCTACTCTCAAGTTGACAGCCGTGCCTCAGAAAACCAATTTAAGTGTTCAAAATGATCATATCTGATTTTTTCATAAAATGTGACAATATGTGGTTTTATTATTTCAAACAAAATATTTCAAGCTTATTTATATATACAATTAATATAAAAATAGATAGTAAACATGTATTTATAAATAACTAGGGATGACGAGCAGAACACCGCTGGAAAGAGTTGTGCATCGATGACGTATGACTCTCCGCCAAGACTTGCTCATTTGCAGAGTCACACTTTTTTAACTGAAATGTACGAGCTTATTTGGTGATTTGAAAGTTTGTTTTTGATGAAAGTAGTTCATTGGAGGTACCAACAACAACATATTTTTTTAAATTTTGTGAGGACTGCGTCCCTTTAATTGACATACCCAGCATATGAATGTGTGTACAATGTACATGTATAGCCTCCCATATTTTCTGAGAATATATTACAATCTACTGTACACCAGTATATATTTTGCTATGCAAGACCGGTATCCTTCCATATTTTCTGAGATTGATATTACAATCTACTAGTACTGTACACCAGTTATATATTTTGCTACGCAAGACCAGTCATATGGAACAAAAGAGCTTGCGTTCCAATACAACAGTACACTGTAATTGATGTCAATGCCCTAATTGATGTTGATTGATTTCAAAGCATACCAGTGAGAAATTGTAGAATTGTCATTGTTTTCATTTCTTTCAAATTCACTCCTTCTGATTTTGAACTATCAGTGAACTCTCAATATGGTATAACTGACCTCGCCTAGGAACAAACAATTATGATTTTGTCAAGAGCTGTTAATATGAATCAGGCAATGTATTAGCATTCTTGCCAATGATATTAGCAATTTGTCAGGGACAGCAATATGACTTTTTGTGACCAACTTGGCAAATCCCCTCTTCTAAGTTACATGTATATTATTAAATACAACAATGTGTGAACATATCAGTCCTACAAGCTGTAGCTTTAGTCTGAAATGTATTCTGAGAGATATTTTTTGTAAAAGTCATGAACCATGAATGCAGTGAATGCAAACATGCTTGTAGTGTGGTAGTACTACAACTGTAGATACAGTCGTACATCTACCTGTAGATTATAATATATGGTAGTATAGCAGTGTGCATCTACAGTGTGTGATATGGTAGTTTGTACACTGTCAAAAGTAAGAGTACGGTATTGATGCAGTGTGATTTGTATCTAGTATTTACACTCATGTTTCAAGTTTATTTCACTTTTATTTTAAGTACTCTTTTCTTTTTTCTCAGAGGCATTCAAGCACATAATGACTCATTGCAATAGAAAATGTACAAATTATCACTTTCATGGTACATGTACAATGTATTCAAAGAACTGCTGTGATAAAGGAAGTGTAAGAAGTTGTGAAAATTCTGCTCTTTATCGTACAAATGATGCTCAGGACAGAGTGGATAGGTGAAAATTGAATGAGCAAGTTTATTTGGAACTGTTTAAACCCATGAGTGCAGCGAGTGGGTTTTAACAAAGTTACCGGTAAACTACATTGTGCAAGTAGAGCATCCTATTCTCAATGGTTCATGGCCTGTGCATCATTTGTTCACAATTCATGTAAATTCATGAAATTAAACTATTTTCGCCATCATGTGTCCGATATACTTACATGTACATTGTACGACACTATACAAGGCTTGAGCCCTGGTTCGATTTTTTGCGAACGCATGGCCATGCATTCAGATTGTCACTATTAGACGCATGGCTCAGTGTGGATCAGTAAAAAGGAAAAAAATTCAAATTAATGCATGATAATTGACCGATCAGATTGCAGAGATTCTAAAGCCCATTTTATAAACACTTAACATGGGCATGTGTAGCTTTACAGATCTTGAATAAGTTACATTTTATATTGTATAACTTCTACAGGGTGTGATATTTTAGGACTTTGATAACTTCTTTTTGTTTTATTTTGTTTTTTAGGGAATGGGGGTCTTTATTATAGTGATTGAATGTAGTGTTTTATACACATTGATCTCTCTACACATGGGATGATGTAAAGTAGAAACAAACTTGTTGAAATAAACAGATGATAAATTTTGAAACTGTTCATGAACAGTCACTGAGTTTTGTAACAGCTCAATATTTATATGTGTCAGACAGTGATATTAAGTGATGAAAAAAATATGACAACAAACATAAAATGACATATTAAACAAGCGTGATGCACTTTGCATGAACACTTCTTCTCGCTCACTCTCTCTCTCAATTTTTCTCTCCAGAGTAGTTCTCATCCATGATGAATTTCCCATTCCTTGTCTGGAGAAATGAGCCATGATGTGAGACAAAGAAATACTCAACACTGCCATTCACATAATGAGAACTGAGCATTCCCATTAAAGTAGGAGACAGTTGGTCCATGCACTTCTCAAAGACGTATTTGCTCTGACGACATGTCTATGGCTTCAGTAACAGGGACGTGGCTGGTTGCCATGGCAACATTTATGGAGCAAATTTCCTCGAGAAGCTACAGCAGATTCTTTACACAGTACAGATTAGAACTGTGGTATGATAGCGAATTGCCAGAGTATCTTAAGAGTGTGTGGTTGTGATGGTGGTGGTGGACCTGCCTTGGGCACTTACCCCGTCCTGATATTGTCTTCTTTTCTCCTCCATTACTTCCCCCTTTTTTTTAATTTGATACTGTGGGTGGGTTTTAGAATCTCCTTGAGGAGGTTCGAGAGCCTTCTCGAAAAAGCGTTTTTTTGTCTGTTATATACTGCTCGGGCTGGTTTCACCCAAGCAGGCCCAACCGGCTCTGTTCTCATGGTAACCAAGTTTCCCTCTGATACATGGCACGTGCTTTTGAATTTCGTACAAAACCGCAAACGTGATTGAGCGCGAAAGTGTGCCTAAGTTGTGCGGCGTTTATCAGCGGAGGTTGGTTACTATGGCTGATTTGTTTATGTACAGCTGGCGATAACCTTAGGTGATAACGTCTGGGTCAGCAAAAAAGCAGCTTCCTGAACACCCTAGCATTTAAACTGCAGCTTAAGGCTCTTCGAGGCTGCTAAAGCAGGCTCTTAAACCACCTGTTACAATGTAGTGTATTATGTGTTTCAGGATTGGATCTCCTTTTCTGAATTTTGTCTGTTTATACTGAGCTGAAAGGCTGCTTGAGGCTGCTATAGGAGGCTTCAGATTGAATCAGAACCCCCTTTTTGCTAAGTGTATGGGGTACATATTAACCACCTGATGGGTGCTACAACGCTCAAAACCGCTAGTCAGAGATTGTATGTAAACATTTGCCAAGTGGTGATGATGAACTGGTTAAAGGTCCTGTTTACCTTTGGGAGCAGTGATTTTTAAAAATGTTCAAGATATCACTTTTGATGCATATGTGTACAAAGTGTAGGTCAGTTGTATCACAAATCACCCTACCATAAAATTTTTGCAGTGAAGCTTAGAATTTGAATACCAAAATACTGTACATGGGTTTAGTCTGAAAACACTTTTATTTTACCTATTGTCCACATTTTGTATTAACAATTATAATTACAGTGATTCAAAATTTTACATCATCATTGGTTGTTTCTATCCTGTACTCACATTTTAGGACGATTTGAAAGCTCACTAATGCTGGGTTTTGTTTCACCTGCAAATGGTATGCAGTTAACCCCCCCCCCCCCACCCCATCATTACATTGTGGACCTAAGAAAATGCTCTGCACTGTTGATTTGGCACTAGGACAATTAGTACAGTCAAACCTGTCAAAGAGGCCACCCGTCCATAGTGACCACCTGCTGATTCCCAAAAAGATCATGTGTAGACTCTGTCACAATCAAGCACATTCCTGTTTTTAGCTCACCTGAGCCAAAGGCTCAAGTGAGCTATTGCGATCGCCCTTCGTCCGGCGTCCGTCGTGCGTCGTGCGTCGTCCGTCGTCCGTCGTGCGTAAACTTTTTACATTTTCATCTTCTTCTTGAAAACCCCAAGACCGATTTTCATCAAACTTGGCAGGTAGCATCCCTAGGGGGTTAGGAACTCAATTTGTTAAAATGGGCACCATGCCCCACCCAGGGGCCCCCAGGGGAGCCCAAACCCCCCCAGGGGGGCCCCCAACCCCCCAAAATTAAGGAATCTGTAAAAATCTTCTTCTCTAGAACCAGAAGTGCTAGAGCTAAGTTAATACTATGAGTTAGTACATGGATGACTGTAGTTTCAAGTTTGTTCATGGCAGAATCAGGGGTGCCCCCCTTGTGACCCAGGGGAGGGGGGGGGGGGTGGGGAGGGGTTCTAATGGGGCCTAAATTGTACATTTTCATCTTCTTCTTGAGAACCCCATGACCCATTTTCACCAAACTTGGCAGGTAGCATCCCTAGGGGGTTAGGAACTCATTTTGTTAAAATGGGCACCGTGCCCCACCCAGGGGGCCCCTGTGGGCCCAAACCCCCCGAAATGAAGGAATCTGTAAAAATCTTCTTCTCTAGAACCAGAAGTGATAGAGCTAAGTTAATAGTATGAGTTAGTACATTGATGACTGTAGTTTCAAGTTTGTTCATGGCAGAATCAGGGGTGCCCACCTTGTGACCCAGGGCAGGGGGGTGAGGAGGGGTCCTAATGGGGCCTAAATTGTACATTTTTATCTTCTTCTTGAGAACCCCATTACCCATTTTCACCAAACTTGGCAGGTAGCATCCCTAAGGGGTTAGGATCTCAATTTGTTAAAATGGGCACCATGCCCCACCCAGGGGGCACCCAGGGGGGCCCAAACCCCCAAAATGAAGGAATCTTTAAAAATCTTCTCTAGAATCAGAAGTTATAGAAAAAAAAAAACTCAATCACAGTTTTTTAGTAGATGTCCTGGAGCCTGGTCTCTCATTATCACAGTAAAAAAATCTGTGTGAGTCAAGAAACTTTGATTTCAGAGGTTACTTTGTCAGTGAAAGGTACTATTTTTTCTAGGAGCACAAATTGCTTTGGCATGAAAATGTATCAGTTGAAATCCATTTTCATGTATATTTTGCTAAGTTCTGTTTCTATCCCTTTAATGATGAGTCATGATGTACACTCGTATTAAAGTGGAATACAACCGAATGTCATTTTCCTTCTTTCCTTTTTTTTTCCGGGGGGGGGGGGGGGGGGGGGCAAATGAAAAGGTTATACGTGAAAAGAGACATGTAGATGGATTATGAGACCATTTGGTATTCATGCTACAAGGTGATTTTGCATAATGTGCCAAAAACAATTAAAGGACTCATCTCTTGATATATAAAAGGTTCCTTTGGGTATCTTTTGTATGAAAGTAGCTGTGACCTTTAATTCTAAGGAGATTTACTCCAGAAGTCTCTTGCCTCAGGGAGGGGAGAGGAGAAACGTGCCTTGCGTTTTGATCAGGAGCTTTAGCGTGGCAGACACACTGGAACATGCAAGAATATTCCTCCTCCGTTGTAGCTCCAGCAGTATTTGGATTGCATGCCTGCTTACTGTGTGTTCTTACTGTACCTGTCTGTAGAAACCCACTTGATGTTCTTTGTAACATGCATTATATGAAACTGAAGCCGTAACATGAAATACATTTTATAATCCAGTGCATCCGGTGGTGCGATATCAGTGTGAGGAAGTTCAAGATGTTCACATTCTTATTAAATGATAGTAGCAATCCTTCAATCATTGCACTCTTTTCTACGCTATAATACATTTGTAGGTTACTATGTCACACTACATATCGATACATGTAGGAATACAGTAAAGTGACTACATTCAATTCAATTCAATTCAATTCAATTCAATTCAATTCAATTCAATCATAGTTTATTTCCAATCAACGAAAATCAAAAACATAGTAAAAAGTATACATGTCATCAAATAATATTGTTCAAACATTATGATATGCTGCATGGATTTTTTTAATGTGGTTAAATGCTGTGTTTAATATTTACTTCATGAATGTTTTCTTTGCCTGCCTTTGTTTTATTTTTTATTTTTTATTTTTTTAGAGCTGACTGCCTCTTTAATAAATATTTAGAGTAATTAGTGTAGTAACTAGAATTTATAGATACAGGTACAAAGTGTAGATCTTGGACACATCTTGCATGATGCGTTTATCATTGTCGATATGCAAATACAATGCATTGTATGGTATTTAATCTACTGTACATTTGTAGTGTTATTTAATGGTAGCATGTACAAATACAACTGTAGGACCCTTCTACACTCTATTTGTTCAAAATATGCATCATTCTGCACAGCACTTTGTTACGACCAAAATCACTCTGAGAATGATCGCACAAAAGAAACAATCAACTGATGTTCAGGCGGTTTATTAACAGTGATATTGTGGGTACAGACTGGTAATCGGTTTCACATCAGTACAATAATGATCAATAGAAACAAATATATTCAGTAATGGAATCACTTACGTACGCATTACACGCAATATCCCTGGAAATGTCCAAATACGATGCTCGATGCACAAACGAATGATCCGCGATGCACCAATGAGTGATTCCTCTGACGTAACTCCAGAGGTACAGGTTACGATAGTCCACGGTATAGATCCGGGGTAAAATCCACGATATACGTCCACGGCGAAACGTGCAGAGTCCAAATGTTGTGACGACCACGTCCAGTTGATGCGTTGAATGATGATTCACTTAATAATGTTCAGCTAAGAATCCAGCCCATCACAGCTTTGCCATAGCAATGTCCATTGACATAAAAACATGGAGTCTATCTCCAGTGTGGGCAAATTAATTCTCTGCAGGCAAAATGTCTCCCAGGCCTTATCTCCACAAACATAACAGGTCAGCAGGTAACACAGTACTGACTATAACAAGTCGCTTCAGAGCCAGAAGTGACGTAACTCTCAGAGCAGAGGTGTTGGGTACTCTGCCTACTGCAGAATTTCTCTGGCTTATATACTATCCATTCACCCCCTTCTAGCACATTCTATAACTCTCTCCAACCTACTAGTCAGTCCAAGTTCCAGGAAACCTGGATGACTCACTGCCTAACTATGTACAAAACATCATTACCAAGAATAACTACCAATCACATTGGGCTACAGGGACAGTGCCTCACTCAGCCAAACATGTAAGCACTTCCCAGAACTTTCTGGAATGGGTGAAATCATTCTAGATTGAGTGAGCTATAATGTATTTCCTGCTACATGCATGTACTGTATAGCTACATTGTATACCACCTAGAAAATTCTCCACTTATATGGTCAGCCTGTATGTACTATATCTATACCACATAGAATGTTCTCCATTAATCTGGTCAACCTGTGTACATACACATTAAAACAATCATGCATGCAGTACATCATACATGTACATAACTACTAGTGTGTACATTTGTGACACCATCCCCCATGGGAAAAAGAAAGCCTTGCTGTAGCAAGGGTTTCTTTTACCTTCACAATTTATCATTGTTATTTACAACGAATGTGAAATAAAGTCCAAGTCAAGCAACAATAATCACATACTATCACATGCCTTTTGGATAGCTGTATTAATTCCATGTTCTCTTTTCATGGATACTATTTACAATGATATTGCTTGGATTCTCAGAGCTTATACAATCATGTCAAACTGTTTTGCACACATTAATGAATATGCTTAACACATACACTGGAAATGATATGCGGTAAAAACTTTTCACCTTTAATACTCTCTTCATGTTACACTCTTGACAGAGCGTCGGCAATTACATTGTTTTTGCCTGCCACATGTTTGATTTTGAGTGCATATGGCTGCGTCATCATGCTCCATCTGAACAATCTGTTGTTCTTCATTTTGAACCGGTCTAAAAAGACCAAGGGGTTGTGGTCAGTATAGACCGTGATCTCCCCTTTGCTATTTGTCAAGTACACTTCGTATTGTTGGAGGGCAAGGATGAGACTGAGAGCCTCCTTCTCAATTGTGGAGTACTTCTTCTGGTATGTGTTCAATTTTTTGGAGAAGTAGCTAACTGGTCGTTCAGTGCCTTCTTCATCTTCTTGGAGCAAAACCGCTCCCACTCCCACATCGCTAGCATCTATTGCCACCTTGAATGGCTTTGCGAAGTCAGGAGCTGCCAAAACAGGCTCATTAGCAAGGACTGCCTTTAGTTTTTCGAAGGCTCTTTGACACTCATCAGTCCAGGTGTACTTTGCCTTGCCCTTCAGCAGGTTTGTTAGGGGGGTGACTACAGTGCTGAAATTTGGTACAAATTTCCTGTAGAAACCAGCCATGCCCAGAAATCTGAGCAACTCCTTCTTGGATTGGGGGATGGGAAAGCCTAGTATAGCCTCTACCTTGGCTTCTCTTGGCAATACTTGTCCCTGACCGACTACATGCCCGAGATACACCACTTTGGCCTTTGCAAATTCACTCTTTGCCAGATTAATCACCAATCCAGCCTCCCTGAGTCGATCAAAAAGTTGCCGCAAGTGTGTAATGTGCTCCTCCCACGTGTCACTGTACACTAGGATGTCATCAATGTATACTACACAGTGGTCAAGTCCAGCAATGATTTGGTTTGTCAGCCGTTGGAAGGTGGCCGGAGCATTTTTCATGCCGAATGGCATTACTTTGCATTGGAACAAGCCATCTGGTGTAGCAAAGGCAGAAATCTCTCTGGCTTTGTCGGTCAAGGGCACTTGCCAGTATCCCTTTAGAAGGTCTATCTTACTGACATATGCAGAATTTCCGACCCTGTCAATGCAGTCTTCTAGTCTGGGAATGGGGAAAGAGTCTGTTTTCGTCACGGCATTCACCTTTCTGTAATCTATACAGAATCTTTGAGACCCATCCGGCTTGGGCACCATGACGATTGGGGAGCTCCAACTGCTTTTACTCGGTTCTATTATGTCATTGTCTAGCATGTATTGAACCTCTTCCCTTACTTTTTGCAGTTTGCTTGGGTTTAGTCTGTAAGGGTTTTGCTTGATAGGGTCAGCATCTCCTACATCAACATCATGTACAGCCAGAGGGGTGCAGCCTGGTTTGTCTTTACACAATTCCTTGTACTCATGTAACAGACTAGTCACATCTTTCCTCTGATTTTCAGGTAGGTAGTTCAGTGCCTCATCTACTTTCCCTAACATCTCTGAGTTAGACAACCTGGCACTAGAGGGCTCACTTCCATTCTCATCTTGAGCTTCTCCCTCTTCATCTACTTCTTCTACTACCACCTGAGCTACGCCTACCGGCTGACTAGCCTTTCTCTCATAGTACTCTTTCAGCATGTTTACATGACACACCCTCTGATCTTTGCGTCTGTCTGGCGTACTGATCACATAGTTCACATCATTGAGTTTCTTTTTGACATAGTACGGGCCACTGAACTTGGCTTTCAGTGGTTCACCTTGTATGGGCAGCAGTACAAGAACTTTGTCACCTGGGTTGAAAGTTCGGGCTTTGGCATTTTTGTCTGCCTTTCTCTTCATAGAGTCTTGTGACACTTTCAAGTGTTCCCTAGCTACCTCACAAGCCTTGGAAAGCCTTTCACGAAACTTTGACACATAGTCAAGTAGGTGGACCTCATCATCCTCAGTCATGAATTTCTCTTTGATGAGCTTCAGTGGGCCCCTGACTTCAAGACCGTACACCAACTCAAATGGGCTGAAACCCGTCGACTCATTTGGGGAGTCCCTCGTTGCGAACAGCAGGAAAGGGATGCCCTTATCCCAATCCTCGGGATACTCCTCACAAAATGCCCTAATCATTGTCTTTAGGGTCTGGTGGTAGCGCTCCAACGCACCTTGGGATTGGGGATGATAAGCTGACGACTTCAGCTGCTTCACACCCAAACGATACATCACCTCTTGAAATATGCCTGACATGAAATTTGACCCTTGGTCAGACTGCACTTCCTTGGGCAACCCATACCTAGTGAAAAACTGCACTAGAGCATCTACCACAGTCTTAGCAGTGATATTTCGCAATGGGATAGCCTCTGGAAACCGTGTGGACATATCCATGATTGTCAAGAGGTACTTATGACCCGACCTAGTCCTAGGCAAAGGTCCAACACAGTCGACTAGAACCCGACTGAATGGTTCTTCAAACGCAGGTATCGGAATCAATGGCGCCGGCTTCACTGAATGCTGTGGTTTACCAGCCACCTGACATGTGTGACAAGTCTTACAAAACTCAGCCACATCCACATTCAACCCTGGCCAATAAAAATGCCTCATGATCCGATCCTTTGTCTTTCTGACGCCTAAATGGCCGCCAACAGGTAACTCGTGAGCAATCCTCAAGATCTCACCGCGGTAACAGGGAGGGACAACAACTTGACGGACCACCGTCCAATCCTCATCAGCTGGCCTATGGGGAGGTCTCCACTTCCTCATCAAAATGCCATCTTTGACATAATAGCACTCAGGGACCCTTTCAGCCTCAGCCTCAGAACACGCCGTCTGAGACAAGCCTTTCAACTCAGAGTCTGCCTGCTGTGCTTCAACCAAGGAAGACTTGCTAAACAGCCCATCACTGTTAGCCTCGGAGCCTAATACAGCAACCCCATCATTTAAATCCTTGAAAAAGGTTTCTACCAACCAAACACCGGAATTCTCCTCCACATCAACAGAATCCGCATCATCTTGAACAGCTCTACGAGCCTGAGACCTAGTCACAACACAGTCTGGGAAAATCCCAGGAAACTCCTCCTGCAACTGCTCAGTTTCAGCAACCACCACTGGTTTATCCGAAACAACTGGAGACGCAACCACCTTGTCCCCAGCCAAGTCATTCCCCAACAGGAAGTCAATGCCTGCCATAGGCAACTCAGGAACAACTCCAACAGTCACAGGACCAGAAATTAGGTCACACTTCAAATCCACTCTATACAGTGGCACTGACATATAACTGCCATCAACAGTCTGAATCAAGACTTTTGCATTCACTGCACTATCTGGTGGAAAAGTCATACCACCATCCACCATCAACGACTGAGAGGCCCCCGTATCCCGCAGGATGACCACTGGCTTACCTGCCTCACCAGAAGTACATGGGGTCACCTCACCATCAAACAAAAAGCTACGATAGCTCTCATCCACCTGCTTCATCCTAACTTTGAATTTGGGAGATTGACTTTCAATGGCCTGTGTTTCACTGAACGGGACACTGTTTTCGGGTAGGACACTTTTTGACATGACAAATCCCAAGTCCTTCTTTATTTTGTTTTGCAACTTCCAACACTGTGACTTTACATGCCCTGTCTTGTTACAGTGAAAACATTTAATGACATTTGCACTTGTACCGGACCCTTTGTCAAATTGAGGCTTTGGTGTCGATGAAGTTTCAGAACTCGTGCCTTTTTCAGGACCAGCATTCTTTGGACTGCTCGACTGATTTTTGTCTCTCTTATTTCCAGAGAAATTCCTGAAAGGTGGTCTGTTGTCATTTCTGTGGGTCAGCTCATACTCATCAGCCATCAAGGCTGCTTTATGGAAACTTGTCACTTTGTGATCATCCAAATGTGACCTCACACTGAAAGCAACACTCTTTTTGAATTCTTCCAAGAGAACAACCTCACGTAGGTTATCAAAGTCCTGATCCACTTTCAGGGATCTGTACCACCTATCAAACATCATTTCTTTTTCACGAGCAAACTCAACATGTGTCTGGCCTGGTTTGCGGTACGAATTTCTGAACTTGTGTCTGTACGCCTCTGGCACCAACTCATAAGCATTCAACACTGCTTTCTTGACTGTAGCATAGTCACGTGATTGCTCTTCAGAGAGAGATGAGTACACATCGGCTGCTTTGCCGACAAACACACTTTGAAGGAGCAAGGGCCAAAATTCCTGTGGCCAGTTCAAACTGTTAGCCACCTTCTCAAATGACACAAAATATGCATCAACTCTGTTTTCTTCAAACTTTGGCACCAATCGAATGTTCTTGGCCAAATCAAATTCAGAGGGAGCCCTTTCCTGAGTTCTTACAGTCTGTGCATGAGCCAATTCCATCTCACGCAATTTCAATTGTTGCTCAAGTTTCTTCATTTCAATTTCTCTTTCAATTTCTAATCTCATCTTCTCTTTCTCCATTTCCAATTTAGCAAGCTCAAGCCTCGTTTGATCTGAAATTTGAGCTCGATCTTGAGTGTCAATTTCTTCTTTGAGCTCCATGTGACCAGCTACTAAGTCAAGGATCTCTGCCTTTCTTACACCTTGTGGAACATCAACATTTAAATGCTGTGCAACAGCGGTCAAATCACATTTGCGTAACCTTTGCAAATCTTTGAGGGACAAATCTGTCCTCTGAACGAATGCCTGAACATCCATTGTACTGATTGACATTGTCACACTGTATTACACACAATATACAATTGAACAATCAACTCAACTGGTATTTTGTCTGTACCAATGTTCTGGATTCCGGAAATTGGCTTTTGGCTTTAAATTCAATTCTCGGACACAAGCCCCCAATTTTGTTACGACCAAAATCACTCTGAGAATGATCGCACAAAAGAAACAATCAACTGATGTTCAGGCGGTTTATTAACAGTGATATTGTGGGTACAGACTGGTAATCGGTTTCACATCAGTACAATAATGATCAATAGAAACAAATATATTCAGTAATGGAATCACTTACGTACGCATTACACGCAATATCCCTGGAAATGTCCAAATACGATGCTCGATGCACAAACGAATGATCCGCGATGCACCAATGAGTGATTCCTCTGACGTAACTCCAGAGGTACAGGTTACGATAGTCCACGGTATAGATCCGGGGTAAAATCCACGATATACGTCCACGGCGAAACGTGCAGAGTCCAAATGTTGTGACGACCACGTCCAGTTGATGCGTTGAATGATGATTCACTTAATAATGTTCAGCTAAGAATCCAGCCCATCACAGCTTTGCCATAGCAATGTCCATTGACATAAAAACATGGAGTCTATCTCCAGTGTGGGCAAATTAATTCTCTGCAGGCAAAATGTCTCCCAGGCCTTATCTCCACAAACATAACAGGTCAGCAGGTAACACAGTACTGACTATAACAAGTCGCTTCAGAGCCAGAAGTGACGTAACTCTCAGAGCAGAGGTGTTGGGTACTCTGCCTACTGCAGAATTTCTCTGGCTTATATACTATCCATTCACCCCCTTCTAGCACATTCTATAACTCTCTCCAACCTACTAGTCAGTCCAAGTTCCAGGAAACCTGGATGACTCACTGCCTAACTATGTACAAAACATCATTACCAAGAATAACTACCAATCACATTGGGCTACAGGGACAGTGCCTCACTCAGCCAAACATGTAAGCACTTCCCAGAACTTTCTGGAATGGGTGAAATCATTCTAGATTGAGTGAGCTATAATGTATTTCCTGCTACATGCATGTACTGTATAGCTACATTGTATACCACCTAGAAAATTCTCCACTTATATGGTCAGCCTGTATGTACTATATCTATACCACATAGAATGTTCTCCATTAATCTGGTCAACCTGTGTACATACACATTAAAACAATCATGCATGCAGTACATCATACATGTACATAACTACTAGTGTGTACATTTGTGACAACTTACACAAATGTACACAAAGACACACGTATGCATACAGTGTACACACATTAATATAAAATCAAATTAAAACTGAGGATTGTGGAACTCGTATCAAATTTGATGTTTCCTTCTTCACATCTTTGTACTTCATGTACAATGTCTGTACAGGGCTCGACATACACCAGGTTGCCCAGGGTCACTAAAACTTTGGTTCGGACCACCAAATTTCCATAAAGGCTATCTTTTTATGGCCTGATTGGGCACTTATCTTGTAATAATCAAAATGGATATTTGTTTATTTTGGACAACTACAATTGTACATTTCTTTGTTGGGTCAGCAAAAATTAAGATGTAAAGATTTGAGTGGCCCAAAAGGACCATCAATTAATAAAATTAGTGTGGAGCCCTGTGTAGTAAAACTCAACACTGTACAGATTAAACTTACGGAACCAGCAAAAGGTATGCAAGAATCATTGATTAATTCAGATCTTTTTTTTCAAGGTTATTTTGTGATATGAAAATGAGTTTCATGAAAACTAATGCAATCATGTATATATAGAAGATATAATCAAGATACAGCAGAAGGCATTTACTTCATCAATTTTGTCTAACTCTAATAGTTTTCTTATGTTACATTGTAGAGTGATACTGGCATTAAAAAAGATATAAACACCTCTTTATTTAGGATGATACATGTATGATTGATTATATCACAATTTTCTCTGAATTGATATTAAAAGGTTCATTATTTTCTTATTTTTGTGTGAACCAAATTACCGTGGCCTATGAGCATTTGAAATAAACTTGTCCCCAATCGTCATGCATTTTTGGAGACGGGTTGATTCAATGATAGGCATGCCTCCAAAAAGTTTCAAGTTTGCCCCCCCCCCCCCCCCCAACACACATACAGTTGTACAGAAAATAAATAATTAGCAGCAGAGAAATGCATACTTTTTGAAGGCTTCATAAAAGTAGTCAATATTTTTGGCATTAGTAAAGTACAGGCACTACGCTTGTGTGTGGGCATTTCCGAATGCTGCTAAAATTGCCTGGCAGTGTTCATGAAAAGAGTTCATGAATGCCAAAACAGTCAGCACAAAGGCTAGACTTGAATGGGTGATGTGATGCTGAAAATGAGCAAGTCACTTTTTTTACTTAGGTTAGAAATCTGTCATGCAATGCAATGCTTTGATGACTGTGAACCAGAGAGGTGAATAGTGTATTGCCAGCCTGTCTCTCAGTCACAATGGATGTTCAAGAGAGGGTGACGAATTCAAGTCAATTGCAAACACTTTGGTTTCAATATGGTGCCTTTGTTGCATCGGCTTTCCTCGTCAGTGGTTTGGAAAGAAACGGGGTATTTTGAGCCAAACAAACAGAGTTAGATATTGCCTATTTATGGCTGAAGAGAGAAAGAAGTACTTTTTATTAAAAGTAAAATAACAATAGATAATAATAATAATGCCCTCTTATAAAGTGCTGAAGTCTGTCAAAATGATGCTCATGGTGCTGTTACACTGTACAAATGTACATCACCAACATGAACTACACATGTGTAGGTCCTACATTATACAACCATAGGAAAATTAAATGCAAAATGGCTACTGTTGGCACATGCACAACACGTAAAGAATATTCTACACATCTACATGTACATCTACAGCAGTGTAGGAATTACCAATACCCAAGGGGACCCTTCATCCAAAGGCTTCATCCATTACCAAACACTAATGGAATATACATTATGGTACTCTATCAGAAAAAAGATAACAACAACAACAACAACTACTATTAAAGAGAGATAACGTAGTAAGTGACTGTTTTGAACAAGTGGATGCTTCACCTCACATGTGGTACAAACTATTGTACGTGTAGGGACTGTCAGAATGAACATTTATTATTATCGCCCAAGTCTTGCTGAAAATCATTCACAAATGTTAAGCTAGTCATAATTCCCTTTCATGAGCATGGTCTTTTAAAGTCCTTGAGCAAAAACACAATAACAAGTGTCACAATTTTGAGATTAAAAAGGCAAACATGGACAAGCATTTTCCAAATGGTACCACTTCCTCTGCGGTTAATAGGGAAAATGAAAGCAAATGATTTGTACACTTCACCACAACCCTACTATTCACCTCGTATCCTCATTCTTGCATGTCCTTTCTTGATTTGAAAGGGATGATGTACAACCTACACAAATAGTTTTAATTGAGATGGGGATTTAGCTTTTACCTTTTTGTTGAGATAATTAGATACCACTTATGAAGTGTTACGGTGCATACAATTCTAAGTGGAATTCAAAATTTATTTGATGAAAATTAGTTTCGAAATGGCTGTAATATAAAAAAAACAGAGTAAAACAAAGCAATCCTAATAACAAGTGGGTCCCACCTTTTATTCGAATCACTTTTTATTTTTTTTTCAATTTGTTATTTCACAACTAAACCAGAGTTATGCATATAATAGCTCCTTTCTTTGTTACAGGTACCGGTAGGCCTTTGTTACCAGGTAGTTAAAAAAACAAAACAAAACAAAACAGATGATGAGTTATAGTTTTAGGTTTATGTTGATATCCTGTGACATTATGCACAGATGTGAGTATTGCCTTGCATTCCATTCCATTCTCTAGGAATTAGTATTGACTGAAGTTAGAACAAACTTGTACAGTAGATATGTGTACACATTTTTTGCAGGTTTCTATGTAAACCGACTTTAATAATCACTTTCAGGGGGGCTATTAAGCCTACTGAAAAATCATAAATATATATGAATAAAGGTTTTGAAGCATGGTCCTCTTACAGTTATTGGCCCAATGTAGTGTAACATTTATCATTTTAAAATCATTGATATGGATAGGTGTATATAGAAATGTAGTGAAGCATTGCATGATACAAAGCTGTTTTATAGTGATACGTGTGTGAAACGTTCATTTTACATGTAGATCCATGACACACAAATGGTATGTTCCCTTCAGGCGGAGGGTTGCTTAAATGTCAAGGAGGGGGAGGGAGACTGGTGTCATGTTTTCTGGCCCATTATCACATTTATACAAAGCAGACCAGAGCGAAGAAACCTTGGATGGTAATTAGCACGGTCCTTGCAGCCACTTTGTGATATACTGTGTACATTGTAGAATCTGCACAAATACTCGTAAGGACTTTGTTTATTTTTGTGCTGTTTGCTTTTAGCATTTTTGATTCTGTACATGATGATTTATGTCTCACAATGTTTTTTATATGTACATGTAATTGCAATCCATCTGAAAAGAGTTTTGTTGAGCTTTTTTTTTTGATAGCGAGATCTTGCCTTTTCTCTATAGTTTAATTAGATTACTTTCGATCATAAGAACTGATCTATACATCATACAAAATTGTAGATGCCATTTGTGACCACATGTGCGCTATTGTGTTCTTTAATTAAATTATGGATATTGGGTGTAGCCAATTATTTGTGTTAAAAATTTAAAAATGTTAAATGCAGTATTACATGTAGTTAATATCAGTGTATGTGATTGTATTTAAATGTATGATCAGAGTACGAATGTTTTTGTACAAAGTAGTTGTCCTATGCCTTTGAACATGAGATCAGTCTACTCTTTATTCAGAAAACGATCATTTCTAGGTTTATTCTTTGATTTTCGTTGATTAGGAATATTTTAAGCATTTTTCAGTTGCTGTTTGACATGGAGAATATTTGGTGTTGGAATATAACAACAGGTTTTTGATACTTGTTTGGATACATGTAGATCTAGATATCAAGAGACCTGCTTAATTTACACAGAGTCTGTTGCTATTGGAAACCAACATAAATTTAGGTGCATTCACTTTCAAATTACCATTATGGTATCAAATACCACAGTGATTTGTTGACACCATTCTCGTTGGCGAAATATTACGGTTAATGGATAGCACGTTAATTCACTTGGTACAGTGTACTGTGAAATAATTATGGTATTTCTGGCAAGCACTGGGCATTATATCTCTTACAGGGAAAGGAAGGGGAAGTGTGTCGGATCATGTGAGGAATACACCGCTGTACAAAGGGTGGTATTTTGTGACAGGATTCTCACTCAAATCTCACATGCATATTTCTCTCAAAGTCTGAAACGTTGTAATACAGTACCTAATTTGCTATGTATTCCATGGTATATTTTGAGATTTACACATTGTAATTGCATTTGCATTACAATTTACAATACAAATACAACAATATGTCACTGTCAATGTGAGAGCACTATAAAGTACATGTATTAGCACTCTGTGCGAATGCTTGGAGGCAATATATGTAACAAATGCCTCTGATGATATTAAAGGACAAGTCCACCTTCCCAACATAAGGATTGAGAGAATGCAGCAATATTAGTAGAACACATCAGTGAAAGTTTGAGGAAAATTGACCAATCCGTTCAAAAGTTACGAATATTTTAAGTATCTGCGCAGTCACTGCTGGAAGAGAAGACTACTACAGTGTATGATGTCACATGCATACAACTATATAAAGAAAATAAAAAGAGAATTTCACAAAACTTTACTTTTTGAATAAAGTGCACATTTCTTCGACTTGCTACTGACGTATGTTAAGGGTAATATTATTCCCCCTGCCTTCTGAATGAGAGAAGTCGAGTGTTCTTTTGTTATGCGAGAAAAATGGAAATATGTTGAATTTTCTTTATTCTTTCTTTATATCGTTGTACTCATGTGACATCACAAGCTATAGTAGTCTTTTCATCCAGCCGTGACTCAGCAGAAACTTCAAAAATTCATAACTTTTTCACAGATTGTCCGATTTTGCTCAAACTCTCACTGATGTGTTCTACTAATATTGCTGCATTCACTCAACCCACATGTCTATGAAGGTGAACTTGTCCTTTAACCATCAGGTGTCCTGTGAATTTCATTTCCAGTCTTGTAGCAGCTGGAAAGTAGATGAATAGACCAGTGACTGATGTCTATCTTTACCATCTGCAATTATCAGACTGAGTGACAAAATCTCCTTTTTCTCTCCCCTCCCTCTCCCTCTGTACGTCTCTCTGTCGACCATGACCTCTCTACCTGTCTGTCTGTATATCTGTCTGTCTCCCTCTTCCTTTGTCGGTATTGTTTGTCTGTACATTGTATCTCCCTTTTTGTCTGTCTCTCCTGTCCATTCATCTGTCTGTTTGTGCCTGTCTATCTGTCTGTCTGTTTGTCTGTCTGTTTGTCCATCTATCTCCCTCATATTTGCTTGTCCATCCATCTTCTCCCTCTTCTTCTGTCTGTCTGTTGGTCTGTCTCCCTTCCTTCCTCCCTCCTTCTCTGTCTGTGTCTCTGTTTGTTTGTCTGTTCATCTATCCCTCTCCCTCTTCTTTTGTTTATCTGCCTGTCTCATCTCGTTTGTTTGTCTGTCTGTCTGTACATCCCTCCCGTCCCTCTCTGTCTGTTTGTCTGTCTGTCTATCTCCCTCTTCGTTTGTCTGTTCATCTATCCTTCTCTTCTTTTGTTTGTCTGTCGTCTCCTCTCTTTATCTGTCTGTCTGTCTGTACATACCTCCCGTCCCTCTCTGTCTGTTTGTCTGTCTGTCTATCTCTCTCCTCTCTGTCAATCTCTCTCCCCCCCCCCCCCTCCCCCTCTTTCTCTTTCTCTGTGGATGAAGGATTTGGACCCTTTGGGGAGCACAATGTGAATGCCAGCTGGGTGGCAGTCCAGGAGCTTCAGAGGATCGGACTGAAGGATGACATCGAGCTCATTGTCAAAGAGGTACCAGTCATCTATGATGCAGTAGACGCCACCGTGCCAGCTCTCTGGAAGGATTATGACCCAGTGGTAATTATTAACTATCATCTCTTTCACAGTTTTGCCAGACTTCATTCTGTACAGTGAATTACGTCGCCTCTCTGGCCCTAGCATGAAATTTCATTCCCATATCAAATTTTGTTTGTGACGTCATTTCACTGAGTTTTGAAAGCTCCTTCATATGATGCGATCATCTTTTTGTGTGTGTGAGCAATTTTTTGAGCCTGCAAGCCTTAGGGTCCTTCTGCCGGGTACTGCAACAAAATTTGGTTTCTTCTGTCGAAGTGATCTGTAATTTTTGGTGTGTTAAACAACACAATCATAATAATGTTGAGAAATTTCATGTTGTATTTTAAAATACTGTCTGTGATATTAAACCTGAAATAATTTGTGATGTGGAAATTGTCACCTTTTTTTAATCTCCTGAACACGTACAAGCATGTATGAAAGTACACCTAATAACACCAATTGTTTAGATATCCTGTATTACATTCTGGCAGATTTTGTAGTCTGTCCTGTTGGATATAAATTGGGACTTTTGAAACAATCTTAGCTGAAGTATGTAATAATGAAACAAAATGATCAGTTGTAGAGTAGTAGTTGCTAGCAACTTTTTCTGTGGAAGATTGGCCCACTATTATCTCTGGATAGTGCATAACTTTTGAATCTATGCACTGTACATTGTAGGTAGGCCCTATCCAATATTTGAAAACTATTTCTGCATTCACTAATTCCACATTTAGTCGGGTTAAAAACAGTCCGTTTTGTACAAATATCAAGAGAGATACAATGTATGAAAATTGGAATGTCATTCTAAAGTCGCAATGTAGAAGAAGGGGTGTTGACATACACTATCGTCATGGTTACATCTTTGTAATGCTCCTTGTCGTGATTGCATCTGTTCGTTTACATCTTCCTGCCCCCCCCCCCAAAAAAAAAAATAAATAAATAAAGAAGAAAAGGAAGAATAATACAATTTTTATGTGGAAATGTAATTTTCATGGCACACTCATGATGTCAGTGACCAACTTATATGATGCAAAAAGTATCAGTAGATGTAATATTTCAGCTCAGGTTTTTCAGTCTCTTATACAGTAGGTGTGTGTGTGTGTTTGATTGTGTGTGGCTTTCTGCATTATACAGTGGCTGTACTCCCTACATTGTACGTACATTGTATGAATGTTCTCTAGTACTGGTGGTGTATTGTAGTCGGTGTTTAGGCCAACTGCTGTTGTTCCAAACATAATCTGTCTGGTGACTTTTTTGAAAATCCTCTGAATTGGCTATGAGCAGCACCAAAAGAAGTAGGGCGTATATTACGCTTCATGAAGCAAGCTGTTTGTCAGCCGTACAAGTAGGACTACAGTGTACATGTGTGGAGACCAAACATTTCAATAAAGTCTGCTCTTTTGTACCATCAAGATTGCATGACCTATTTAACCATTGGGTAATGGTAGTGGCAAAGTGGAATGTATTGTGCTCAAAAAATCTATGTGACCCCATGCTAAATGTACCGTTTCGTAGTTTACCATGCAAAATATTCATTCGTTTGAAATGGCAATTGTGATTCTGGGCAAATAAAAACTACCCTAGTGCTTTAGAATTTAGAGAAGGCCTCTGCGCTGTAAATGTTATTTCCTGAAAATCTGTGATTGATTTGTTGTGTGTAGTTAAGTACAGGTTCTCTGGTATGACTTTACATTCCTGAATCATTTCTTTCAAATTATCAAGGCTTGAAACTTATTTTTATTATTATCATTATCATTATTATCATTTTATTATTATTTTTTTTTCTAGCTACCAGGAACTCTGAATTTGAGAATATCGTAGCCTGAAAGGTCAATTCCATTGTGACTTATGGGACAAAGTGACAATTTTCGGCAATTTCAAACCAATATTTTGAGAAAATAGTTGCATCAAATGCATTTTTCTCACTTCATGGTTAGATCCATCATATCACAGTTTATGAAAACGCCATACTTAGTTTGAAAAGTATCATTGCATTACGTACAGCAACGAAAAATTGCTGTCGTGACTTATGGGACATTTGAGGACCACCGTTTTTCACATGGGAAAGTAAGTTCTGAAATATTCTTACACACAGAGTCTCTGGAAAGATATTTTCTTTCCTGAATGTAGCAAAGGGTTGATGCTTACCCTGAGCCAAGTGGTATGAATATCTACTCATTGGTACAGTAGCAGGATAGGGAAAACCAGTGTGACTGATGGGACACAAAAATGTGACTTATGGGACACTATCAACTACCACATTTTGAGATTGAGAGAATAATATTTACTGATGCCGGAACAAGTTCTAGAACATCATAAAACCAATCTATGACCAAAGAACATTCAGAAAATAAGCCATCTGAGAATTACACAAGCTGTATTATGGTCATGATAGTGTATCAGAAATGATACATAAATTTTTGCAAAAATTTGCAATTTTCATGAAAAATGAAGGTTTCTCGGACATAACTCCACTCCACGTTCACCGATGTTCACAAATGAGGTATCAAAATATCCGTTGTGAAAGGCTGCTTTGAGTAAACAATACCAGATCATCCAATTAAGCTTCATTAATCATCTATACTCAATAGTTTGATTTTCATAAAATGCAACCTTTCCGTGGAATTGACCGAAAGAGAAATGGAGTGGCCCAAAGTGAAAGAAAATTTGCAGATTCATTCAGAATTTTATCTGCCTCAACAGGCCACTAAAAGATAGCCCTTTTGGACATTTTGTGGCCTGACATCAGTCTTTAGTGGCCGTGATTATCTTGTTAGGTGATGTGATGGGATGTGCAAGCAACGTAATGTCAGCGGTTTCATGAGTTACTTGATGTGGTGACTTCGTTAGAATCATGTCCTTGCTAAATTGATTCTTATGACTGACTGATGAGGTAACACTAGTAAATCCCTATTTAATGTGTGTCCTTCGATACCTCCTATTATAGTTCACAGTGATACACATGTACACATTGTACATACAACTGTAGTGTAAGTCCTGAGACATTCAGGAGAAGAAGTGTTGATTTTAAGGTTTGCCCATGAGCTGGGTAATCCACTCATTGTAGTGATAAATATTACAAATGTAGGTCTATCAGGAAATCCTCGCAAGGTTTAGTAGCCTTGATGAGCTTTCTATGCATTCATTTTTGGGGCTGTTCTTATTGGTAACACTCATAATACTTTAATAGTAGGTTGTAGTGAGCTACTTTCTTTCCCTGTTATATACAATGTAGGACATGATGATTTATAAAGCCGTTGAGAGATTTGTGCATAATGTGTGTGATGAGATGGCAAATCTCACATTTGGCAATCTATGATCACAAATTAACCACCTTCTTTGCTTTATAACATACAGTATACAGTATGTACAAGTGACTATGTAAAGTACAACATGTACTGTAAAAATGGAAATTTTCACATATTTTGTGCAACCAGAAAATAGCGCGAAAAAAAGCATGTGAATATTTTTGCTTGTCATTTGTTTCAATAGTTGATCTCTTGATTCTGCAGAATTAAAAACATATAAAACTCTTCTTACGTGGCCAAGTGCAAAAATATCCAGTTTTACAGTATACTGTGTGATGTGACATGAAGATACAAAAAGCGGGGGAAGGGGAATACAAGTCCAATATGTACAGCTGTACCCAGAGAGAGAAATATTGAGGGTGCTGTCTCCATGATAACTTGGCATTCTATTTGAGAAGCTTACGTAGTGCCTATTTTATGGGTTCAGACAGCACACATAAAGTTGCCATGGATGGAATACAGTCATTATATGATGCAAAATTCAATCATAAAATTCTCTGCAAAGATACTCTCAAGCTATACCCTTACAGTGCCAGAGAAATGGTGCTCTTATGTTTATGCCTTCTCAGTTTTATCACTGGTTTACGATGGAGATTATGTCCGTGCATGACTCCTGAGTTTGGTATTTAGGAGTGTCCGTGCTGTAATCTGCACTTTGAAGCCGGATATAAAACTGTACTTTTAATTAAGATGAAAAATGGATTTCTGCACTGTACAGACTGTTAACAAATAGCACTACCAGACTTCATGTACTGACAGGGTGCAATGTATCTAGAAATAATGACCTTTGGTAATTCTTCAAAACGGTGCTTCATTCTACTCTTATCATGTTTATTTGTCGGTTAGAAATTACCTGAAAGTAAAAATAGTTTGTATGTGATGAAAGCAATACGGACTACACTATGCTGTTATAGATGTGTATTAGTGCGTGAATCTTAAAATGTTCAAAGGTATACACTATTGTTGCTGTGCATGTCCTGTTTTAGGGACACCATGAAAACACTGAGGCAATGGACCAGTGATACAAAAAAGAAAAAAAAAATCCTCCCACCTTGAAATGTTTAAATGGGTTTGTCTATCAGCCCTGGTGTGAAAAGTAGTGAATAGTCCTAAGTCACAAATTGTGGATACATACAATTATAGTCCCTTGTAATCTTTTAGGTCTTTCTGTTTATCTCACATACATTGTAGTGGGCAAAGCCATTGATGATGCCTTTACAAAAAAGTGTGTGTGTGTTGTAGGCCTATTTCTTTGCATGTGTTGGGCCTTCAGCAGTGTGGATACAGTGTACAATGTAGGCCTATTAATCTGTGTACATACGTACACACTGTATGTGTACATTCATGTAATATGTGTTTGTTTGGTTGTTTGTGTGTTTTGTTTTCTGCAGAGTGCATGGTTTACAGTGTTCTTAATATATCAACAAATGTGTACTGGGATTATGTGAATATGGTGGCTGTTGTGTCCGACTGCTTCAAGTGTATCCTAGACTTTACGATCACAAAAGGTAACTGTCAGTATAACAAGTCATACTGGTAGGATGGACTGAAACCAGCAATTTGATTACCACACTTCAAGTAATAGTTACCAGTCCTCTTATGTGTGTAGCATTCTAAAAGATTGACTGAAGGTGATCCAAGGAAATACTGTATGCCCTGTCAAATTTGACTTGAACCGATGATGTCTAATGGTGACAGTTTACAGGATGGTGTACTTATCGGTACATCATAAAATTGAAGATCTTTTGTAATCCTATACACCGCTGTATTACCTTTGTGACAGATTATATACATGTATACAGTATGTATTAAAGTTTTTTCCATGAACATTATGGTACCAGCATAATTTAATGGATAATGGTCATTTGTTGCCATCATTTATTAGTATTTCTTAGCTTTACGGGTACTGCTGGGGAAAGTCTTTGTCCTGTATGACATTTACATGTTGTACCTGGTATACCACTCATGAACATAACAGTAAATCACAGCAAAACATTTTTTACCCACTCCACAAATGGACAATATAATGTACACACAAGCCTGTGTCTTTTGCCCAGTGAATACTGTGTAATGATAGATTCTGTAAATATTATCAGCTATTTCTTAGTTTTCATTTCACAAAAGTCATAGCTACCCACCGTTGTATAGTTTGTATGTAAATAATAGAGAGTTGTATTTCATTGACTTGTGTTTGTTTATCAAAAACACAATATATTATAATACAATAAAGTCTTTCTTGGCCTTGGAGTCACCTTTAAAGGGATGGTACAGCATTGGTGGAGGCCAAGATTAGGCTTTCAATTCTTTGTGAGATACCAAGAAACCACTTACAGTGTATGAAATGGAACAGAGCATACCGATCACCATTCTAAGACAAATTCAAAGTTTATTTGATGAAAATTGGTATTGAAATGGCTGAGACATCCCAAAACAAAGTAAACTAAAGCAATCATAATAAAAGGTGGGTCCCATCTTTCATTAGGATTGCACTATTTTATGTATCTCGGCCATTTCAAAAAACAGAATCATCAAATAAAAGGTGAATTCCTCTTAGAATTACTGGTACATGCTCTTTCATATTTCAAAACAGGTTTCTCATTATCTCACCCAAAAATGTTAGAAACCTGAAGTTAAGTCTCAACCGAAACTATACGATCCCTTTAACCCATTGAGGACGAGTCCTGAGTGTTCTCCGGCAAGCGTCTGGGGAAACGTGTGTTGTAGCAAAATCAGCCTGTCCCCAACAGGTTAAAAGCCATATTTTTGTGTGAAAGTGTCGGGAAGAGAGTCATCAACTAAATATTTTTAAGTAAAAGAGAGAGAGTCTTGTTTTTCATTCACATTTACAAAAGAAGAATTTGATTGCAAAAGGATTTATCTCCATTCCTGTCAAAACCAGGTATTTAAGAAAGGAGCTCAAGGAAATGCTAACAAAATATGGGCTATATTTAATCAAAACTTCACGAGTATTCCTTGTTATGCAACAAGTAAGAAATTCATTTTAAAAATGTGATTTTGTTCTCCCTGATTTTGCTACCAAACTCTTCCAAATTTTGTCATTGTTGCCCACTGGCCACTGAGAACCCATAACCTTTTTTTTTTTTTTTTTTAGTAAAGGAAACCAAACGCTCATTTTAAATACAATATGTAAAATGCAATGCCATTTTAGCTTAAGTCTAGATGTGAGATAACCAATTTATGGCTGTTTCATGTACACTCTTTGATACTACAATATCTGAGGTTAATGATTGTGTCAACTTGAGTAAATTTGGCTTCATATAGAAATAAAACACAAATTACAACATCTGCTGCAGAAAGAATGAAAAAAAGTCTGGGTGAATGCAAGGATTAGTAGCTACAAGTATCATCACTGTAGATAGAAGTTTTGGTCATATATGTGAAAATACATTAATTCAAATTCAAGACTTTTAATGCATATTTTGCTTGTATAGATCTCTCTTGTAAGTTGTTTGTTTATACTGGTCTGTAGAGCCTTTGTCCGGTCCCACAATGAAGTAAAATTGATGCTCTCCATCTTGTAAGAATTCAAAAGATTCTTAAAATTGTGTTAGGGCTATAAAGTTACATATTCATGACATTATGTCTGCTTTGATGTCATATATTTTTTTTTTTATAGTTGATGGTTCATACTGGTGTGTCTAGTGTTGCATCAGAGCTGACATTGGAGCAACAAGGGCACAACAAAGGCTACAACAAGCCAGATGTGGCAAGCAAGATCCCAGAGACTAAGGTAATGAATGTAGATTTTCTATTTCCAATGCAGTTTAAACAGTCCACTCCTAAGGCAGCTAATGATCGTTGTATGATGTGTGTTCTACACTACAGATTCAGTCAGGTATACATGTATCTTGATGTATCAAAGTGATATTAGAAGAACTGGAAGCCATAATTGTAGGGAAGGATGCAGTTTCCATGGCAACATCCTGAGTCACATTTTCATGAGATACAATCCGTAGAGTAAACATTTTTCTTCAATTATTCTCACAATTTACGTTTTATGAGATCATGGTCTAATTTAAACAAGATGTTATGATAGCAATTCTTGCTGGAATGCCAGCAACTCCCCGTAGCAACAGAAAATCAGCAAACAGGATTCATGTCATTACCATGATACTGGCCATTGCAGAAAGAGTTGCTCTCATAGCAACTTTTGAGCTCACCTGAGTTATGAAATAGAGCCCAGGAATTAACTGTACCTGTCTCCTCTTGTTGCTTCATCACGTATTTGACAGAATTTTCACTGCATTGTGGACGGACCGGACTGTATACTGAGCCATGTCAACATGGCTGTAGTATGTGACGAGGTCAATAGGTCAGAGAACTGCCCAGTCAAAGCAGTAGTCTCCTACAATGCCGGCAGGTAAGGAAAATATTCAAGTGAAAATATACTTCTCATATGCCTGCAGAGCTGTCGATTTTTGCTCCAAAATGTACACTTATGCAAAAGAAATGTGTGAAAGAACGCCATGATAACAGTTTCAGTCAGGTAACCACAGAAATGTGAAATATTAACTAATTTATACAAAACAAAATATATTTTGTGAGGTTTGAAATTATTTGTGTGAATTGCATGAGTGGGGTGCTGTTTGCAAATTTTAAAAGGCACAAAATATCAACTCTGATCCTTACATGAATGTGACGAGCACTTTTACATTTCTTTGTTCATTTCTGTACTCCAAGATCGCGAATTAATCACTTGTGAATTGTAGGAAAGTCCTGATTCACAAAGCTAGACTCACTAGATACATATGGTGTATAGTGCATGTTTATCAGTAGTCCAGTAATTAGAAGGGTTGTTTGTCATAAATGCAGTGAAATAGTGTCACAGGTGTTGTGTTTGAGTGACAAGATGATTATCAAATCTGCAATGGTACAATATTTATGACAATACTTACAGTAATATGACAGCATACAGTTCTAAGTTTCTAATGCACAAAGGAGCAACTTGATAATATTTACTTTGATGAAAAAGTTTTAAATGAGAAAACAAAATGAGTATTTGATGGAAAGTTTGTATGTTTTGTATTGATGCCTGAGTTTCTGAACATTCTTTCAATACTGATGTGATAAATTCATCTTTCTCTGCTCCTAGGTACCTCTGTGGCTATGTCTACTACCTTTCCCTCTATCACTCATCAGAAAGCTCCGTGTTCATCCATGTCCCTCCGCTGAGGCAGCCGTACACCGGCAAGCAGCTGGCAGAAGGCCTCCGACTTGCCATCCTAAGCATGCTCCATCAGATCGAAGAACGCGATGCCAAATCATGACCCCACCACTCCACACAGCTGCTCTAGAATTCATTTTTTTTTTTTGTCTTAAGAGTTCTTTCTTCTCAATCTCTTCTCGTACTGAAGTTGCAGTTATCACCAGATGATGTACATCTCTCTGTCCCTGTAGTAATTTTAATCACAAGCAAAATGTTTTAAGACTGTAAGATGGGGCAGATATTTCTGATAGATGTCGTAATGTGTTGTGTTTGGCTAGTCGAGTGACAGCTTATTTTGTGTCTATTGCTTTTCTCCACTTTCTGATGATGTTTAGATGAATTGATATGATGCAGGTATTGTTCAAGAAAGTTTCTCATTCGATAAAACATGTGGGAATAGGACATGCATATTTTTACTGAAGGAAAATTTTCACTGTGAGTGTTACCTTCCAGTGGAAACTGAAGCAAAAAGTGTACAATGTAGGTTGAAATAGCTTTTAAAATGTTTGTTTGTTTTTAGCAAGTGATGCACAAAATGTAAATGTGCAAACCATGTCACATTAAGGACAATAGCAATGTTTACCCAAACGAGGTCACCTTGGATACATAATTTGTCATCATCATTATGTCTACTTTTATTATTTTCTTCTTCTTCCCCTTCTTCCATCTTCTTCTCTTCTGTTTCTTCTTTCCACAACGCTCATTTGCCAAATGTATCTCTTCAGTCTGACACAACACACTTTTTTAAAGACATATTTGAATATATATCAGAGTGAGATATTAGTATGCAAGAGGTAGTTATTTGTTGACTTCACAATCGATAGGCTTGTCAGGGAGATGTGTTAGATGTAATGATGAGAGATTTCATCGTCAGAAATTGATTAGAACTGTGTTTACAAAGATACCTTCCTCCATTGATTATCTCAGTGATTAATATTTGTACAGAAAACAGCAAAGTGTTCTCAATATACTGGAGAAATATCAGTACCATGTAAACTTTACAGAGCATAATTGATATTTGATTGATAGCAGTTACACTCTTCAACTTTAGGTTACAAAATGCCAGCCAATGCAGGAAATTGTTTGAAGTTGATATAGCAGAGTATAGTCGTAATTTTTCTCAATATATGGCACAGAGGGGCATTAAACTAACACTAGTATTAACAGAACATCATTGAGATTAGCTTGATATGATTTTTACTCATCGGTCTAAGATTGTGACATGCCAGTCAGTTCAGGAATATGCTGCAAGCACATTCAGTATGGTACCTTTTCTTTTACTGGTTTTATTCAGTCACTGTGGTATTGATAATATTTCATCAAACCTACAGTATTTAAATGCCTCTTTGAGACAGCAAGGATGTACAGATAAATTTTGCTCGTGATCATCTCACTGAGCGATGTAAAACTTAATTTCCACTCTGGTGTGTAATAGGTTAATGCCATATTTATGCAAGTTGTGTGTTACATGTGAGTGTAATGTTAAGATCATGTAGTGAAAGAGGTCTTGCATCTAACTCAACTGTAGGATCCACAGCTTTGTAAACAACAGTCCCACATATAGGTGATCATGTGTGATCAATCACTTTGATTTGATGTGGTGATCAATCACTTTGATTTGATGTGAATATCAAAGGGAGAATTCCGTGCATTTCTTTATGTGTTCACATTGTTTAGTATATACTCAAATAGTGTTCTCTAAAAGCTGTGTTTCAAATAAGTTGTGATATGTGTTGTACACTAGTGTCCTGGGCCCTGTTTCATAAAGCTGTTCGTAAAGTTACGAACAACTTACGAGTGACTGGTGATCAGTTCTGATGTGCTATACTTATCAGAATTTCCATAATTCAGCACAAGAACTGGTCACCAGTCACTCGTAAGTTGTTCGTAACTTTACAAGCAGCTTTATGAAACACCCCCCAGCTTTGGAAACCCATTTCACACTAAAAATATGAGCTGCTGATGAATGTAAACTGCACTGACTCCCACCTCTCTCTGTGCTCTTTTTCTCTTGCAAATGTTAATGCAGAATGGGTTTAGACAGAAGCAGGCTGGTTTCCTGTATTTACCATTAGTTAGTTATTGTTTGTTGCAGCTGCACAGTTCGTTCTTTCAAAGGTTCATAATTTTGAAAGTTAGGTATGCCAAAAATGAAATATGGTTTGTTTTTCCGAACGTTTATTATCCCTCACCTCATTTCCGTTTGTGGCTGTCGAACCTTTGGAATAACAAACATTATTCATTTTCACATTAACAAACCTTTGGAATAATGGATATCACCTGTATGTAGTCTGTTCGATATGATGGGTTTCAGTATTGTGTTTTCGCACATTTGTATTTGTTTCCCAGACCTGTGATATAAAATGGCTACTTATGGCAAAAGTTTGGGCATTGGCTCATAGTGTCCCAATAGGCACTCACCACATGAAAAGAGTTATGCAATTTTTATTCAAGATTTCTGTAGAGATTGTTAACTTCCAAGTTTTTCATGCCAGCATTCATGTACAATACCTTTGATAGGTGATGTACAGTTGTCAGCATTTTTGTGTTTATACATTTATACCAGTATATATATTTATGAAAATAGGAAGCAGATCCTGATCAAATGATTGGTTGAAAGCGTACATGTGACTAGGCTTTTATTTTGCCTAACATACAATGTAATCTTGCGACATTATGATTGGTCATTGGCACTTTCCGGGGGGGGGGGGGGGGGGGGGGGGGGGGGGGAAATGCCCCCCTCCTTCCGTGGTAGGGAGCTTTTACAATTTTCCATTTTAGATGGTGCAATCTGGTAGATACTTCAGTCATGGTTTCAAGACATAAGTACATTCAGCAGGAGCCTGCAAGAAAATCACAAAACTTTGGACTTGGGCATATCAAATGTTCAGAATATCAGGAATTTTGGAGACATTTTTCGTTAGCACTTTATGTTCATAGCGCTCAGCACAAGAACTTGTTTTTTTAAAATGAGATCGCTAGAACTGAGTGAGTCTCACACTAATAGTGTGATTGTTGGCAGAACTCATATTAGTAACACAACAACCTTCAGAACAACCAGTCAGAGTATCCTCTGATGGTGACTGGTATTTATATGAAACACATGGATAGTAGACTATACAGGGACTGTTGTGCTTGTGTAATGATGTTTCTGTTAATGTATGTGCATTGTGAACTAAGCATTGGATGATAGATCTACGCAAATTAAAGAACACTTTTTTTATTTTCATAGGGATGGAAGTTTGTCTTTACAAAATGTTTTAGATTTATACAGGAGCCAGATGCATACACCTGTTTTAATATCAAATGGTAGTTTGCTCATGAGATTGACACTGGTCCCTCCTATGAAATTCAGTCATCCCATCACTCTTAGTCCCACTGCACTACTTTCATGTTGTATAGTCTGTCTTGTCAAGTGCATTCTAGTACCTGCATACTCCAGCTTTTATTGTACCGGTATGTAAGAATTACAAATGTGGCTGTTATGTCGTTATTGTTGTGTGATGTGAGAAGGTGGATGTGTAGCGTATGCCAAAGGACAGATTCTACCTTGTCAAGATGACATTGAGTTATCTGCTTTCTTTCAATTATGTGTAAAGATGTAAGATTGTCTTTAAGTCTGCAATTTTTGAGTGTTGTACTACCATACCAGAGTGGAATAGGAGTTATTCATGTATGTGTGTGTAACATTCATTCTGTATTGGATGAAATTTCTCATGCTTTATTATCAGTATGAAGTAATGGATGAGGACCCTCTTATGTATGATTTATTGCAATGAATGTAGAGGGGCAACAAGTATTGGTATTGATGTTTTAGTGGATGACAGGAAGAAATGGTAAAGGGCTTATCTCATTGGAGGAAGCGTAGCTGCGACTGATCAGTTGCAGTGACTGGAAAGACAACAAAATGGCTTGCATTTTTACCTTAAGGTGACCCAAGGGCGACAAACAGTGATATCTTATTCACCCAAAAGTTGTGGGGATGCTCGTGGCGACTTCTGTGAGACATTTTCTCAGTTGCAAAAACATCACTGTTGCAGAGAGGTCGCGGAGATTTCTCCTCAGTCATGGACAAAGTTAGTCACGGAGACATGGCTGCAACTGATTGAGACATCTCGGAGACATTTCTGAGACTAGCTGGAGATAGGAAAATGTCTCCTCGGGACTCAGCAGAGACTCAGCTAGTAGTCTCCAGGAGATGTCTCCATAACCAATGGAGATGTCTCCATAACCAATGGAGACTTGAATTGTCTCCATAACCAATGGAGGCTTGAGTTGCCATCAGGTCGCCAGCAGGTCGCCACCCAGTCTACAGGGGGGTATTTCATGAAATGTTTTGTCAGATATTTTTTTTCTGACAAACTGTTATAAGCTAGTGAAATCCTTGCATCTGATTGGCTGAGAGCAAAATTGTCTGACAATTTGTCGGACAAAACGCTTTATGAAATGCCCCCCAGGCCAATGGGATACCGACACCCACCTAAGGTGCACTTACAGTCATGAAGACCAAACTGATCTGATATCTTAAGTGCTTAAAAATCCTTATTCTTCATCCACTTTTATGAACCTGAAATGACATAGTAGCATATAAGAATTTTTTTTAAATAGTTATTATGTAACAAAGTGCAAGAATATGTGTATAAGCATTCATGTTTGTGTGGTCCTGCTTTACTTTATCTCATGGATTATTTACCCACCTGCTGGCAAGAGAGGTTTCGTGGTTCTTTTAGAAATATAATGCCAATTTTACACAGAATGATTCTTCTATGTACCATTCCAATTCATTCTGTGTCCTAGACTACTATCTAATGGGTTTGGCTCTTATGATGTAATAGTAAACTAGAATTGAGATAGCAACTCAAATCATAGTGGAAATATATCACAAATCTATAATGGGCCTTGTATTGCTGTGGGGCATAGTATAAGGTGACAGAAAGATTACTATTAGCAATAAAAATCACTTGCCTCAAGCGTTTTTTATCAGTGGGTAGTCAATGTAAATAGGTAGCAACTCATTCAATGGCAGGTAGTGGTCCATTTCTAGCCAAGCCCCCTCCCCCTTTTTTGGTTTGAAGATCACCTGTAGCTGTCATTGAAAATCAACTCATTGCATCAGTTTAGCTGTACATTCCTCTACATTTGAAGAGCTGATACAGGTCTACTGTATAGAGGAGAACCACAGGGATGTGATTACATGAGCTGTGTACCTTTTTCATTTGCCAGGTGTTTTACGCTGAGTGGTGAGTAGCAATTGCAGGTTGCAGTGTTATTTAGCGATATTCGTACAGGTATATTTCCAGATATGAAATTCAGTGTAAGCACAAACTACTGCAGCAGTAAATTCATTATGGAAACCAGCCAGTGCCAGCAGCGGAAAGATGAAGTGTGAATCTCATTCAGGCTGTAGCTGGAAGTAAGACTAGTAGTAACAATTCACTTCATGTTGTCACATTGAGGGTACACATTACCAGGTACTCTGACAAAATGAGACATGTCTACTAAGATTGGAGATGAAGCTGCTGAGATTTAGGCAGAGATCAAGTAAAATATGGAAGGTACACTTTTTAGTTGTTACAAATTTATAATGGATGTATATCTAATGGTAAACTTATTCTTTGTAATGTTTAGTCATGGTTGAATATCAAAGCCTATAAGATTTAACCTCAGATGTTTTGTATTCTAAGTGTCTTTTTGGAATTTTGTGAAATGAGAGATATATTCTATGAATGCAGAGAGAAAAGTGATGGCTTATGGATACAGGGAAACCTGATAAGCTAGCATAGAACATGCTGATACTGCTTGTAACAAGGTGGTCCCAATTTTCCATAACTGCATTTACCTGGTCTCTTTAGTATGTTTACGAGGTACCAATTATAACGAGGTAAAATCAGCAACCTTGTTATAACAGGGTTACCGTGTGTATGAGTACAATGAGACAAATATTAGGGAGCTAGAGTAACTTTTATTGCATTAATCATTTAATCATGTAACTTATTCAATAGTCCCCTCAAGAGGAAAGTAATGCAACTCACAGTTTTACTGATAAATTCCTTTGATTTCACAACTCACATTGTAAGCACCCTTACCTGTGATACATGTAGATTCCCCTTTTACTGCAGAGTATGGCACTATGTTAGGCAAGCCTTTTTCGGTAATTTTGAACTGCCAAAGGCATTAAAAATATGCGCATTTGACTTAAAATCTCATCTCACCAACATCCAGGTTTTTCATTCCCTATTTTATATCACAACTCCTGGTAGTGGTGTTGCTTGGAATGACAAAAAAAAAAAAGAAAAAAAAGAGCTGATTGTTGATTTGTGTATATAAATCTCTATAAATGCTTGCTTTTATTTTGATAATGTGTTTTGTCATGAAAAGTAGAATAAAATGGTTATCACAAAGTATAGTGTGTGGCACATATTAATTTTTGTTGGCTATAGATTATGTGTGTGTGTGTGTGTGGGTTTGGGTTTGTGTTTATGTATTTCATATGAAGACAAGCTATGTGTAGGGGAACCTCGCTATAACAAGGTAAGATTAAGGTAAGATTATAGAGAAATAAAATAAGGTAATTTTGCAGGGTCCATTCTGAAAGTTTATGGTTTTTATCCCAGATATTGGAAGATACCTGATATAACAAGGAGATTTCAGCAGCCCCAAACAGTTAGTTATCACAAGGTTCTCCTGTACAGTGGACTCCCATTAAAATGAAGTCCTCAGCACTGGCTTGCCATTTTCTTTCATTTTATCAAACTTCATATCTGAACAAATGAGTACAATTTATATATATGAAGAAATGATTTATAGATGATAACTTGGAGCCTGATATTTATTTTGTTATAACTGGAATCTTGTTATTACTGTGTTCGGTATAACAGGAGTTCACTGTAGTGATAATTGAGCTGTTTTGATAGCCTCTTGTGAGACCACACAATGCTGTATGTGTACATACTGAAGGAGGCGATGATAATGTCACCTCCAATATCTCCAACTGACCTGTACATTAACCCTAATCCCACAGGATTTTTTGAGGGACTTGAAACCACTGGGGGGCACTTTTTGGCCCCCTCCCCCTTCAGATTGCTGTGGATCGCGCGATCCTCGTGAAAATTTGCACTAAGGTAGAGGCCAATGTTATCTACAAGACTGTATAGTTAGATTTTTCAAATTTTAATTTATGTATTTTATATTAATTTATGCTAATTTATGCAAAAATAAATTTTTTTGCCTACAATAGTGAACATATTCTTATCAATATCCTCAACAATAATATTGAAGCAAAAAATTAATTGCAAAAACGCAATTTACATCAGATTTGTACACAAAATCATGTTTTTGAGCAATTTTTGGGTCAACAAATTTTTTTCAAAGGGGCGTGGCTTCAAAACGGTATGCTCGGGAACGACAAATTTGGTCTCAAAAGTTGCGCGATACTTGAAAGAAAAAAGTCATAAAATGTCGCGGCAGGAGCATCACGCGTTGCAGAATAATCATGCGAAACGTCGAGGAAGGGGGGGGGGGGACCAAAATGCCCCCCCAGTGGGAATAGGGTTAAGGAGGAATGACACCCAAATGTATTACTTTACGAGCTGAAATTTTCGCGAATTGCTACTTGGAGGACATTTTTGCGTGTTGTTAATTTCGTGGTTGCGAGGGTCTAACTCAACTTATTATTTGCGCGTTGTTATTTTCGCGGTTCAAAGGCGATTCGCGAAATTTGCGAAAATAAAACCACAGCGAAAATTTCAGCTCGTACAGTATGTGGATTGAGTGAATGCAGCCATATTAGTAGAACATCTCAGTGAAAGTTCGGTGAAAGTTGGACAGCGTTGGGAGGTCTCCCTGCGTAGATTTTGCTTGGCTTCAAATATCACTCTGAACTCCTAAGATAGCCTAACACTGAAATATTCTTTGTGCTTCCAAGAGGCACCATATGATCCACCATCTCTACTACCAAACTAACTCATGGAAGACAAAAGACAACAACAATCCCTGCTGTACCCATTTTATTAAAATCATCTAGATATTCCATTCTATAAAATATTCTGATATAACTCACATGGAAACACATATATTGAACCTGATTCATGTTGAAGATACAGCTGTAAGTATAGTGAAGTACCAAATAAGACATACAAAGGACGTACACTCCGACAGCTTTAAGTGTGGGCTGACGTTAAGTAAAACATTAAGCATGGCATCACGGACAAACACTGAACAATTTACAAAAATAGTTTTGAGGTTTCGGTGATTCATAGACTGATACTGATTAGTATTCATCTACATATGACACAGGCCTTCTCTCAAGTCCGATCTATTCTGTCCCTCAATATATCATCTGATTTTTCCCAGAATGCAATGCCTGGTGTAATATCTGTAAATACTGCCCTCACATTCCTGGCAAAAAGATTTTAAAGCCTTTTCTGATGAAACATTTACGATTACACAATACTGTAAACTTGTTGAAGACTTGTCCCACGTGTTCTTGGGCTGGGGTAAATAGGAAAATCAGTCCATCTTCAGCGGGTTAAAATATGGGCTGGTTTTGTGAATCTAAGTCTTGCATAATGACAATTGCATTCACAAGGATGAGGAATCTTTCAGTATTTTAATACTGACACAAAACCTGCATTATGGGTTGTGGTATAAATCTCCCTTAGATGTACCTACGTCACACAGTCATAGGATCGACTTACAAGTATGAAAGTAGACCCTTGGTGCTCAAGAACTGACTGTAGTCTAGCAGAGGTGTCACAGGATCAAATTTAGCATTACACATTGGAATGAATGATTTCTTACCATGTGAAAGATATGAATTCCATTCAATGTACAGCTATCATGTAGACAGACATAGAGACAACTCAAATACAGTCACTCTCACCGGTTCATAGCAATTCTTGATGGGACATTTTGGGCAGGACAGAATAAAGTGCTTCAATCAATATGTACAATGTGACTGCAAGCAGTGTTTAAAAGAAAGCTAAGCTTCAGTTCACATGAAACAAACTGTTGTGAAATTCATAAATAAAGTGTTTATTGGTGTTAATAATGCCTGATCATATTGAAAAAGCAAGTAACTAACTGATTGAAATGCTTTGAAACATTCTTCCGAATTTTGTTTCAGTCTTACAGGTTGTAGGTTACTCTACCTGGGTTTCCTAGGCTGAGCTTTACACACAATCACTGCACGAATGAATGTGTCCCCAAACACAGAAGACTTTGAAGTCACTAATTTTTGCAGTTTGCACAAGGGTCCAGTCCTGCTCAAGTGCTTGAGCTTGGGAAAAAAAAAAATTCCCTTGTTTGACTGATATCTTAGGAAATTTGATCACTTTGTAAAGGACAGTGAAAGAAAGACATATCAAACATACCACAAACATCTTAATTGTATTGAGAGCAGGACATCAATATGAAGATATAAAAATGAAAATTGTCTTCCGTTAGAATCTTTGCAGTCAGACTGTTCAGCAGCAGTTTTGCAGCACACTTTTCATTTTTAAAAAAAAATATATTTTTGTTATCATGACTATGGTTAAAAGTTCATGGGGGGTCTCAGATAATCACCAGAGTAACTTAAAAGTCTCAGTGTTAGGAGGAAGTTTCTGATTCTCGTCAAAAGTGAGGCAGATTTAACACAGTCTGTTTCAAGCAGAGATATCGAGTTCAATATTAAAGGGTGTGTACAGTTTTGGTCGAGGTGAAAATTTAGCATTTAACGTTTTGTGAGATATTCAGAAACCACTCTATGAGATGTCAAAGAGCATGCGGTTCTAAGGGGTATCAAAAGTTTATTCGATGAAAATCGGTTTTGAAATGGCTGAGATATCCAAAAACAAGGTGAAACAAAGAGATACTAATAAAGTTGGGGCATGTCGCCTTTTATTATTAGCACTTTTTTGGATATCTCAGCCATTTGAACACCAATTTTCATCAAATAAACGTTGAATCCTTCTTAAAATTACATGCTCTTTCATATTTCATAAGAGGCTTTTCATTATCTCACTTAGGAATGTTCAAAACATGAATCCCTACCTCAACCAGTACTGTACAGTCCCTTTAAAAGGAAACCAATGCACTCTGTCCAAACTGCATGTTTAGCCTTGCAAGAATGTTCCAGTGTCTGTACATTCCCACATCACTGTCATTACTTCACTGTCACAGTCAGCACTGCCACAAAGCAATCTTGATTTTACACTTTAGTCTATCCAACTGCAGCACATACATGATGCAGTTCTTGCCAGTATATACAATGGTGTCATGCTTTGAATCACAGGTGATATGCACATTGGTTTGGTAATAAAATACATACATTGTACTCCTCTCCAATACAAACAAAATATATAATATACAAAATAGTACTACAGTGCTGCCATAGGTACCTCACTTTATATAGTTGAATTAAAGTAATATAATTCAACATTCACCAATTACATTAGACAAAAAAAAAAGCTGCATTTAAAAAAAAAATCTACAATATATATGTCATGCAGCTACGAAGAAAATATCTCGAATATGACAGTAATGCTTTAAAAGTACAGTCACCCCATGTTGAGCATTCACACACTCCGGAAGGTGTTATAGAAGGAATGGACTCTCTTTGGAATTTGCAAAAATTTCTGCATACAGGTATGTTCTATAGCATAACAACTGAATGTTCAGCATCCCACCGGCTTTGACGTTCCATGCTCTACGTCTCTGAGTCATAGTGTTTTGGATATGGCGACCAAAGAAGTAGTTCATAACTTTAACAAGTTTAAGCCACATTTTAGAGGAAATGATAAAATCCCGAATGAACCTTTGTGGTAAGATTTTACTGAAGAAAATTCTTCCTTTTTTTTTTTTCAAACCTCCTTCTTGACAATGTTCCAGGACTGAAAACAAGAAGGAAAATTAGTAGCTCTCAAAAAGGTAACATTGAACTGTTTTGTACACATTTGTGCATAATTTCCTTTACCAGGTTTAGCACTCACATCTTTCAGATTAATTAAATTGGTTAACGCATGTTGATATGTGTTTAGAAGCATTTACAGTTACTGAAGAAGTACAATTCTTTTTTTTTTACTGATTTTTCTTTGTGTGTCCTGTTTTTTTGCACACTAAACAAGTGCTGCAAAAATATTGAAAAGGACAGCAAACTGCTGCTCCCCAGGTTTGCTGTGACTTAGGAATGACACATATTTGAAGTGTTCTCTTTTGCCAAAGCGATTGATTAATTGAACACCAACGATAGAGCACATAACTTCTCCATGGCATGGTGCATGTGTACAAATGAGAGATTCCGGTTTCTTTCGCTATAACACCTCCCTGGTCATCTAAAGTGTATTTTTCTCTTCTCATGTAGATGAAAATATTGAAGCAGTATTAGACTAGCGACTGGTCGAGGCTTCAGAGTGACCAACCATACTGATTGCAGTTGATCAGATGACTAGAAGTTTTGCTAGACTGTATTTGCTACAATCTTTTGCTAGACTTCTTCTAATGTGTGATGACATGTCATTAAAAATAGCCAATGTCTAATGAAATCAGTAGTACTATGCAGAACAGGCAGAAAACGCTTTCTCTTTGAAAATAAAATAAAAATCTGTTTGTACATTATTGTGCTTTTGACACATTAACTCTAACTAGTCTGGCTTGTATAAAATCAACAACATATTTCAACATGAATATCAACATACAATTTACACAACAGATAAATATGAAATACAGTGTACAAGATGTCACATTGTACAAAGACATGATACATAAGACATATATAGTTACTAATTTCTACATCGAGCCTCTAAAATGTATATAAATGTACTGTTAATGAAAGAGTAGTGCAGATCTGATATATGTTGGTTTGTGACATGTCAATAAACATTACAATTTCTTAATATGTTGTGTGAAACAAAGATTAAATATACAAGATCATATAAAACTCAGCCTAAAAGTTTGCTGAAGAGCTAAAGTACCAACATTATTTGTTCATTCAAGGCATCGTATTGTCCTTTGTTATTAAACTAGAAATGAAACAAGGTCTGGTGTGAAAACTCATCAAACGAATGTACCAAAGGCACTGGGAAAAATAAAAATATGCTACTAAAAAAACAAAAATAATAAAAGAATCTCAGCAAGGAACTTAAATAAAATGGTGCACATATCTAAACTTACACAATTTTTAATGTCTAAACAGTCCTAGAATTTGAGAGACGAGATTAAAAAAAAAAAAGACGGCTGCACTTTCTCTCATACTGGGCTCTGAACAATATTAATTTTCATGGTTATACAAAAAAATAAAACTATGAGATTGCTCTATTAATGTGTAAGAGAGTCATTCAGTTAGCTCACGGGAAAGTGTGTAGGACAGAAAGAAAACATGAGACGTATAAACAACTTTAATTGCAGAGACATGATTGCCCTAAAAAAAGAAATAATAGTAATTCAGGTAGAAAGTCCAAACTATGTAGGATGAAAACAGACATTACCAAATAAAGTCGTTATATACACAATATGTATCCAAATCTAAAATCAGGATGCAAGCATGTCAATCTTAAAAGCAAAAAAGATACAATGATCTGCTTTGCCTGACATTTAGTCAAAGCAGTCACATTCTTTATCTGCTTGTCTGCTGCAGCACAGAGCCAATTACAACGGTGCATTTGCAGAAAGAAAAAGAAATCTGTCCCTGAAGCGACTACAGATGACGAGGGGTATACATAGCATGCCAGTGTGCAGTTGTAAGTACTCATGCTGCTACAATGACATTTGAACACTGCCTGAAAATGAATACATTAGTGTGTAGTTACAGTTCATGACAACATGGGTAGGGTTAATTAAGTAAATGCAACAAATGCTTCATATATTAACAAATTGCCATTCTGAAAGACAAATTGATCCAAGAAGGATGAAAAAATACGTACAACAGCAAACATTCAGCTCCTCAAGAGGATTTCATATATATCAGCCTCTCTTTATGAGATTTAAACTTTGCTGGTCTTCATATAATGGACTGTTAGACACAAAGCAAGATGTGTTATGACCTTGAGGTCATATAGGTGGTCATGTGACATCAAATTTTAATCACATTCAATCTATGGAAATGGAGCGAATCAATCATTTCGGCACTACATTGTATATGCATGAGCAGCAAGATGCAGGTTGCCACTGAAAGACAGCAAATTTGTGAAACACTAGCCTCTTATGCTTCACCATGTACCAATCACTTCATAAACAGGAACACTAGACATCAAGATAATCATGGAAATGATAGAGTACAGTTATGGAAAAATGTAAAAAGACATTGTCTTTGAGGAATTTATATTGCAATTTGAGACAGCAGTATTGGCCTCTTTGTGTCTGAAATCTGCCTTTAGTCTATGAAGACTGTAACCTGTCAAGATTCAGCCTAATTCCAGTACTGCACTGAGATTCACTTCAACCTGAGTGGAAAGAGATTCCTTGTTACAGCCAGGTGTCAATCCCTTAACCCCTACACTACCTCAGCCTACCATGGCACAGCCCAATCCTTTATCAAACCCTTTCCTCTCCTCCAAAAAACCTTTTCACAAGCCTCACATTTTTCAGCCAAAGGGCAAGCAGTTCAGTATTCTAGACACACCGCATAAGACACCAGGGCCCCATTTAAAAAAAGATGTTAGGATGGCAACTCTTGCTGGAATGGCAACTTCCAATAACAACAGCCAATCAGGAAGCTGGATTCTTGTCGTTACCATGACAATTGCCATTCCAGCAAGAGTTGTTATCATATCAACTTTTTATGAAATGGGGCCCAGATCTAGACTATATCTTGGTATACCTCTGTAGCCGAGGTATGATGAACTGCAATCAGTATTTATATCTTGCATACAGCATGAAAGGTAAGGGAAAAGAAATAGCCCTGAAGCAGGCTACATGTAAAACAATGATATGTGAGGCGATGAATATATTTTCTTGCTACAACCAAGCAACAGTTTTCGCAAGTACTGTCTACTTGGTACATGTATATGCCTTCAGATGGTAGGATTTTGGTGTGAATAATATCAATAGTAATACCTGTTACATGTGATCCTTCAAGATACATTGCATTCACAGTATTTGGGCAGACTACAGTCTGCTGTCGCCTAGCAACACGGCAGAAGAAGCATTATGGCTAATGAATATTTAAACACCACTAATGTCAAGGCAGGGAGAGAAAGAGAGTTCTATTGCACAATTTAAACTAATGTTTACAAGAGGTCATCTTCTCGAAGTGGTGCCAGAAAACAACATTAACGCGATCAAAATCTGCCCTAATGAAATTTGAGATACGCATTCAGAAAGAAATCAAGATTTGAAAGTTTGTTTGTATTTTTGTCTCCTGTGTATTGCAGCACTTAAGCACGGTCTTCTAATTCACTCCTAAAACAGTGCTGTTGATACTTATGGCTGTTGTGAATGCCCTCCAAGTTGGTGCTAACAATAAAAAAACATGCTCACCTGTAAATTGTGACAACAAGCCTACCCCCTTGGAATATGTGTGTATAAACAATGCACGCTGGTGTAAATAGTGCAACTGGCCTCAATATTGTTCTCTTGTATCAATAATGCACACATATCATGATTTTTTTCAAATCTGATATTGACAACCACATTATAGTATCCCAGAGTACAGTCCTAAAACCATCCCCTTTGTCTGATCTTTCTCACAAGTTACTGTCATAAAAATTTTCTTTAGTCTCTTCCAAAGTGGATTACCACATAATTCTCTCCTACACGTAGCTAATATGCATTGCTGTCTCCTGGATTTAGATTTTCATCTTGGAGTACTGAAACCATTTTCTAAACTTCTGCAGCCAAATCTAACACAGTCTCAACTCTGTGTACCTTAACAAGGAATGTTTTCATTGATAAATGTTCTCTTTTACTATACAAAACAAAATTTGGTCAAATGAGGAAAGGTGCTATGAATCTTTGGAGCAAGATCTTTGTACAACAGTCAGACAGGAAATCAAAGTGTGCCTCAGGGATGGGTGAAAGCTAAAGTCTGCACATTTAATCTCACAGGCTAAAGTATGCACATGGCTATGCTGATATCATGTAAATCACTCTTTCACATCAACGCTGAAAGGTGCATTAGCACTCAAAATGTGCTGTGTTTATTCAAGGTCAACCAATTTCCTGACCAGATTATCCATGATGTTTTTAAGTACCATACCCTCAAAGACATTGCTTCATTCAACTCTGATTTGGCTAAATCAGTCAGTACTTACATTTGTGAACACATTTTACAAACATCCAAATGTAAATACTGTTTGACTTAGTGTAAGTAGGGTGAAAAATGCATTATACTGAATACGCCTTCCACACGAGAAATAGCATCATATCTTGTAAAATAATCTAATACAGCGACTACAACCTGCCATCACATAGGATCAAATATTATTTTTCTATGTATTTATTCATTTTTTCTTTAAAAGAAGAAGCAGCTTTTCATGTCTAGAGAGGAATTGAGGACAATCTGAGAAGATGCAGTGTAATCGTGTGTATACATGTGTTCTTTTTTTGTCTTTTTCTTTGGGGGGGGGGGTTGAGGAGGGAGGGATAGAGGGAAAAGAGGGTTGAGGGTTTAGGATTAGGGTTAGAGCATCGTTGAGATATTAAAGAGAAACATGTTGAGAACATGACAGAGCTAAATCTAAGGAAATGTGATCTACTCGTGGAGTGAACTACACTGTATCATGCACTAATGTGACACTTCATTGCACTGTACTACCCAAGAAGACTTGCTAAAATGGTGAATCGACATCTTGGAACCTCTTTAGTTGATCCCTCCTAAGCATGGGCAGGATGCTATACATATATGTATGATTTCTACACATAATTTGCACAAGAACTTGCATTTAGACTTGCAGTTAGACTTTTCTAGAGGGATGTATATAAGCAAGGAATGAGGGTATGGTGCAGTAATTGCACAACCTATAACTAGCTGAATAAGCAGTTTTGAAACACTCTTTCTTTAAAATGTGTAGAAATGGCTCGAATTTGTCAGTAACTATCAAAGAAAGATCTGATGTTGCTATGTACAGATGATATGTGGTCCCTTACTCTTTGATTATAAGGCATGATAGACCCCGGCATTCCTAAACCTCAATAGGAGCAGTATCAGTGGAGTCTACTCCGTTCTCCTTTGGTACATCTTTGGTTTCCTCGGTAACCGTCTCCTTGCTCTTGGATTTCTTGACACCCCCTGAGGCGGCTCCATTTCGCCTGTCCCCTTTCTCCCTCAAGCTCCGTCCCGACGTGATCATCTCGCCGAAGCCGGTCTGGTGGGCGAAGGCATAGCCCGAACGGACCGAACCGGGTCGTGACTTGGCGCTGCCCAGTCGCGACCCCGGCCTTGCACTGCCCGCGCGGGAAACACCGCCATGCTTGCGAATGACGCGCAGCTCCACGCCCTTCCCTTTACGAGCCTCCTCAGACTCTTTATGTTGGAGGAGGCGAACTCTGTCAGTGAGGGTGGGAAAGATGTCCATCATCAAGGAGCGTCGGCCCAAGACAGGGAAGAGGAGGATGACGGTGACTAGGATCATGGTGAACCAGAAGGTGGGCTGCCGACACATGACCCAGGTCACACCCACATAGGTAAAGGTCGCCCTCAGTAAGGCGTAGAGGGGCTCAGCGTAGACGAGCAGTGCATAGAGCCAGTAGAGGAGAATACTGCCCCAGATACACAGATGGCTGAATATTGTCCAGTAGGATGTGTCCAGAGCAATCTGTCAAACGGACACAGACACACAAATAGTTACAGTTCACTACATCATGGCAAAATAGATGGAATACTCTATCAAATCTCACACTCCAAATTACAATTTGACTTTTACACTGGAGGAAAAGAGATACATACTTCCTGCACAATGCTTGATCAACATACCAACTTGAACACACTCTAAGCCATATTACATGTGGTTTGAGGAGAAGATTCAATCTATTCTGCACTGATTACAGACTAGCAGTAACAGAATAACTGCAACAATACAAAAGAAACAAAAGAAATTCAAAAAGGAAAATATACCACTTACGATCACTCAGATTCAAAAACGATTCCACGTTTGGCCTACATAGCCTGCTACACACTTGACACCAACATATTAAAAGGTGTACAACATAACTGCAGAATGTCTAGCTCAGGCTAAGAGTAGTACAGTCTGGCAACACTGAGAAAGTATCAATAGTATTGATGAACTCATTGCAATCATCAGCTTACCTTGAAGTTGACGATGTGCACAAGGATGGTGGCAACAACACATCCAAAGAGGAACTGAGAATCGATGGTCTGCCCCATTGGGGACAAATTCTCCCTGAAGGCACCTACACACAAGGGGGTAGGGAGACGGGAGAGGGTGAAGAAATGACCTCTTGAAAAATACACACATTAAGACTGGAATCCATTGGTTACCGATGCTACCTCAATCAATCAACATCATTGAGGAGTAGTACCTTCTGGAAAAGGTTGTTAGTTAAACTATCAGAATCACAATGACAATTTAATCACATATTTGAAATTTGAATCACATATTTCAAATTTGAGTGACCTTAACTGGCTACCGGTAGGTGCTGTATCAAGCTCGAGATACTTGTGCTGGCGTGACAAAATGTCATCATGGTGATACATCAGTCTACCCACATCCACCATCAGCTACATAAAAAAAGAAACCTCAGGTTTGGCTCAGTACATATGTTGGCCTACAATGTAACTGTGTCATATTGCGCAAAGACTTTACACTTCTGGTACTCTTACAGCTATTTGGCTTAATGGGAACACAAGGTGATTAATATATCCAAATCAACTTGAATAACTACACTCACAACATGAACTTCGATTGGAGCATCCATCTACACCCAGTCTTAGCTTCACTTTAATTACTACCTGTGGATTGCCTCCATAATTCATCATTTGACAGAAAATTTGCATAGATGCCAAGAGATGATAAGGGGAGGAGCAGACTCACCATAAGGAATGAAGAAGAGTGTGAGGGATGTTAACACACCCTGAAGGAGGCTCTTAAGAAAGACAAACCAGTTGAAGAAGAGATTCTTCTGACCAGGTTTATAAAGGGCAGGGAATTTGACACTCATTGCATCATTGACATCCTGGAAGACACAAAGAACAGTTTAGACCAATTATTCACATTTTTCTTACTTTTTCCAAAATCTCCCTCATCAAACAATACAATAAAATCTATATCAGAACAACAGCTTTTAAAAATTTGAAGATCAAATGATATTGCAGTTTGTAAAATATATATAAAATAGTTTCAAATTCTTGATTCCATCTTGATTCACCTCAAAACAGAGAATGATAAAAATAATAAATATGATTTATAAAGTGCTTATTACTAAAGTTTCTAAACACTAAGCATCTTGTAATGGAGAAGAATTACAAAGGAGAAATTGAATCATGAAGTAAATAGTACAATGAAACAAAATACAGAATACATATTACACACAGATGATCTGTTTTGTAGCATTCTGGTATTAAACAGAATGTTGTTAAGGAGCCACTTTGGCTGGCTGTGGGTTTACAGAGGTTCCATCAACATACAGAGAACTGGTGAGGTATCATCAGTGGTCAGATCACTGGGAGTGACCAGTGGACTGACCTGGTCAAACATGCCAAGCGATATGACAGGCAGGGAGGTGAAGACAGTGTTGTAGGCTGCAATGAACCACTGGTCATACAGAGTCTGGAGGAAAAAGACAGACATCCAAAGAATCCATTGACATGTCCATATTTCAACTCAGTGTAGTACACAATGAATTCTGACAGGTGACTGCATTTATTCCATATGTTGGAATTATCAAAACATACATTTCTTTGGCAAAAATATTCAGCATTCAAGTTCAATTCCTACCAGAAGTTCCAGTTCAAACTGGTGTACCTTAACCTATAAATTATCCATGTTAGAAAACACAAATACCAGTACTTTATAGTCATCTTGTTTGGGAGTTCCATGGTTAACTTCTCCTGTGTCACCAAATCATTTTTTTTTTCTTCTTCAGAAACGTGAATTCTAAATGTGAGATACATTTACACCACAAAACTATCTAGAATATATTAGACAAAAACTCAGGTGATTGATAAAAAAAAGAGAAAATCTGCAACTTTGCAATAAGAAATCTCAAGAAATATGCAGACATTCTAATGACATATAATGGAGCAAAGCAGACATTCTAATGACATATAATGGAGCAAAGCAATATCAAAGTTACATCTCATGTTTTCATTTCAGCCATGAAAACAATTTGAAGTGCAGTCTCACCATGGCTGAGTAGCCGCAGAAGAATGCAAACCAGAAGTGACAGACGGTGAAGGCAAAGTTTTTGTAGAAGAAGTAGGACAGGAACTTGCACATGCGGTAGTAGGACCATCGGCCGTGGACCAGGAGTAGCCGTTCCAGGTAGCGGAACTGAGCAAAGGAAAAGTCGCTGGCTAGCACGGCCTGCATCCCTTCCTGACCACTGATACCTACACCAATGTGGGCAGCTGGGAAAAGAGATAGACGGAGAGAAATGGAGTTGAAATATTTTACGATTCAAAACGTATATATCTCTTGTCTAGAAGTATTGATGAACCTGACAATGACAAATATATGAAGCGCTGGACAAAGTTATACAATTTATTTTGTTATCTAAATAATCAACACAGCAAATTTTTCTCCATTCCAAAGCTTGGTTCAACATGACCTTTATAATGCACAGTTTGATGCCCTCTATATTCGTGCTTCTCAACCAGTGGGCCGCAAAGCTCTCGTAGGTGTCTCCCAAAAATAAAATGAAACAGATTTGTATGCAATCTAACTGGGCCTTGAGAAAAATTCTAGGTGCCAAAGTGGGCCTTGGGTTTAAACAGAAAAAAAAAAATGTTGAGAATTTCTGCTCTTTATCAACAGTGCATCTAATCCACAGATAAAGCATGCTCCTTCCTTCTACAGCATTAATGAGGGGAGAATACTGTAAAACGAGGAATGTTCGTATGCATTTTAATTTTGCAAATTTCGCGAGAGCCAAGATTCGCGAAATTAAAATATATGTGAAAGTTCTTGTCTACAGTGTATGCATTGAATGTTAGAGGCAACTTGCGAAAATTTCATGCCGCGAAAAAGGCCATTGGCTCCAATTCGTGAAAATCTCATGCGGCGGAAATATTGTGTTTTACAGTATTTACCCATCTGTGTATTATGAACTATCTCCTGTATACGCCATATATTTCGCGAGTCTAAATTTTCGCGAATCGGGACTTCCTGACAATTTCGCGAGTGGTAAAATCCATGATCGTGGAGTCCTGTACTGAACGGAGAAATGTATACGCGTACGTCACATTCATATCGGTACTAGAGTCAATAATTTTGCGAATAGAAGCTGACTCGCGAAATTCGCACAAATAAAAACCTCACGAAATATTTGGCGTATACAGTATTCCAGACAGCAAGACCTCTGGCTGGTATTTGAACTATTGCTCACTTTTGATCATGCTGACATCATTGGCCCCATCACCAATGGACAGAGTGACCGCTTCCCTGTGGGTCTTGACCAGGTCAACGACCTGGGCCTTCTGCAGTGGTGTGACGCGGCAGCAGATGACCGTCTTGCAGTAGCAGGCCGCCTCCAGGAATTCCAGCTCGACCTCAGGGTCTAGGAGATGGGCCTGGGGGAGGGGGAGGATTAAAGGCATAATTTACCATTTGCAATAGAAACAAAACCCCAGCATTAGCGCTTTAAAATAGTTCTAAAATGTGAGTTAAATATAGAAACAACTAATGTAACATTTTGAACCAGTATAATGGATGTTAAGTATTGTTAGATGTACAAAATGTGAACAATAGTCATAATAAGAATGTTTCCAGACTAAACCATCTACAGTTATGGTTTAATAAAAAATATAGTGATATCTCCGTAAATTTTAGGTTTTATTGCAAAAATCCTATATGGTAGGATGTTTTGTGACACAACTGACCTACACATATGCATCAAATGTGACATTTTGAAAAACTAGATATATCGCTACGGCGACTGATATGCCTCCGCCATAATGCATGGTTCTCCTAGTAGGTCTATAGCACAATGTCTTGACAATGTGTGATGACAGTTTCACACAATTGGAAAAATATTAAAATGACAGGTTTGACACAAATGAGCTGAATGTTCACTTTCCTAGAACTAAGTTCAATTTGATGAATGATTAAAATGTCAGAGTGCAGGTATTTGGGGAACTGATGATTTTTACTTGACTTTTGACCCTTTTATAAGTTTATGCATTGAGTAATTTTCAAGGTATTGAGAAAGAGTATAATTTCAGTATCAAATGGGAAAATAGCATTATCTAAACCTGGCCTTTGACCTTTGACCTCACAGTTCCAAAGAGAATCACTGTTAGGTTGAACATGCATAAATATGTAAGTTTCATGATGATACCTTGAACCATTTGCGAGATATGGAGAAAAACATGAGATATGGAGGAAAAAGTGCAATTCAGCACTTTCACTTGACCTTTGACCTTTTGACCTTTGACCTTTTGGCAAGAAACTTCCCACAGAATATATATTGGGTAATACATGCATACATCAAGTTAAAAAAAAAAAAAAAAACTTCAGGCATTGCATAAATATAAGGAAAGTAGTGATATTTTGAGGAGTTGACCTTGACCTTTGACCCCTGACCTTTGAACCATGACCCCCAACTTCCCTAGATAATCACTACCCATTGGAACAAGCATATATACTAAGTTCCATGAAGATCCCTTGAACCATTTGCGAGATATGGAGAAAAACATAATTTTCAACCCTTTTTTCACAAAATAACCTGTGACCTTTGACCTTTGACCCCGTGACCCTAAAATCCAAACAAAGTATTATCCCCCCAGGATATACCCTCATACCAAGTTTGATGTAAAACCACCACACGGTTCTTGAGATATCGACAAAAACAAAACGGGACGGACGTACGGACGACCCGAAAACATAATGCCTCCGGCCACTTCGTTGGCGGAGGCATAAATATATTAAATCACTGCTCCTAAAGGTAAACAGGACCTTTAATAGTGAGATGATGTCATGTAGAGGTCAGGGGTTAAGCACTGGGGCGGGGGGAGCTGAAGTTATGAACATTGAAGGAGATGATAAACAAATTATCATGAATTATTCTGAGTTACTGCATTGGAATCACAGAAAAACATCAGCTGAGATCAACATAGACTCATACATCTTCCTTGGTGCATTTCAAGTAAATGGGGAGAGAGTGTTACTGCAACAGTGTATGATTATGGGGGAAGTCAATGCTTGAAAATATTGATAAAAATCTTTGGCAGTACTCTCAAAGCAACTTCTTTGGAAAATTTATATAATTTTGCAAACCTTTTTCCAATGTCAAACACAAAGTGTGTTTGAGTTTGCAGATATGAAATAAAATTGGGTACATTAGTACTCCTTTTGTTGGTTTAACCATATCAGAAGGATTGATTTTAATAGATACATTGTATATGATTTTTTAGGTGTCATTTTATATGCTTTATTATACTTTATGCACTAGATCCAGCCTGTCACCAAGTCAAGAATAATATTTACCAAAGCTGCTCCAGTGACCACCATAGCAAAGCTATAGATATCTCCCAGTTCATCCATGTCCTTGCTCTTTATCGAGACATCGTCGTCGTCGCCCATCTGGTCCTTGTCCTTGATGCCCATCACGTCGCGCATCTTGACCAGCGCCCCCTCCAGCTCCTGGCGAGCCTCGTCCTTCTCCCGGGCCGAGATGACGAAGATCTCGTTGAGTTCCTCCGTCAGGAGCCTGCAGGAGTAGCCGATGTTGATGGCTGTCTCCTGCTTGTCTCCAGTCAACACCCACAGTTTGATGTTTGCCTGGTATTAAAGGGGAGAGTCACAGTTTTAAACTCCATCACTCGCCTTCCTTCCTTGTGTCAAAACACGTTGAAAAGACCATTACCATCACCACCACAACTTTTGTCATAAAACCCCCGAGACCCATCACCATCACGGCTATCACAACCATGGCTATCACAACCACCTCTACCACAGCTAAATCTGGGATGCCAGTTAGAATGAAAGAAAAGGTCTGAAATATATGTATATGATGGTACTTTGTACAAAAATGGGCTTGAACTTTGATAATGCCAGAGTCTTAATTCAGGTTTTTACCTGAAAACTGGTTTCCCCGCTAATGCTACAACCAACTATAACCAAAACTATCGAAACCATATCTAACATAGCTATTAAAGCTACAACCAACAATAACTAAAACTATCACAGCCGACCACCACTACCAAAAATTGACCATAGATAACAAGAGTCGTTTTCCAGAAAAGATCCCTCTCAAGAGATAAACGAAATAAATTGAAATCAAATAAATTGAAAGCAAACAAGCAAAAAAAAATCATAAATATTTTTGTGGTTCTTATTATATACGTCTTATGACCATACAATCTCTTATCAAGCATGCATCTACCAAGCATTCACTTGCACCTCTCTCACTGAATTATTATGCTTTTTGCCATTGGGTGCCCATTTCATAAAGGGGTTTATGATGAGTTGCTACAATTGCAGTAACCATGGTAATGACACCAATACTCACATCTGATTGGTTGCTGAAAGGCGGTTGTCATAGAAACTGTTGAATTGTAACTAATTATTGCTGAAGACAGTTTTTTTTTTCAGCAAATTGCAAAATCTTTCCAAACCATTTTTTCCCCCTGATGTCTAGGAAGTTTTGCAAAGCACACAGAGAGTCTTCTAGATTATTACGCACTGCACAATACACACAAGCATTAATTGTTATTGCCTATGACATGGTGGCCTGGTTTGCCTACAATGCCGAGCTGAGAGACAGAGCTAGACATACCTTGTGGAGGTTCTCGATAGTTTGTGGCACTCCATCCTGCAGCTTATCTTCAATGGCTGTGGCTCCCAGGAGGACTAAGTCTTGCTCGATCTCCTCATAGACAGCATCCAGCTTGGCCTCGCGGTCTACCAGGGCAGTCCTGTGGGTTCCATGTTTGAGTCATGAAAATTGATATAGGTCACTTACCCCCTGGGGGTGTTTCATAAAGCTGTTCTTAAAGTTACAAACGACTTAAGAACGACTGTTAATCAGTTCTTGTGCTGAATTATTACTGATCACCAGTTGTTTCTCGAGAGTCGTTCATAACTTTAAAGGGACTGTACAGTACTGGTTGAGGTAAGGATTCATGTTTTGAACATTCCTAAGTGAGATAATGAAAAGCCTCTTATGAAATATGAAAGAGCATGTAAGTTTAAGACGGATTCAACGTTTATTTGATGAAAATTGGTTTTCAAATGGCTGAGATATCCAAAAAAAGGGCTAATAATAAAAGGCGACATGCCCCAACTTTATTAGTATCTCTTTGTTTAACCTTGTTTTTGGATATCTCAGCCATTTGAAAACCAATTTTCATCGAATAAACTTTTGATACCCCTTAGAATTGCATGCTCTTTGACATCTCATAGAGTGGTTTCTGAATATCTCACAAAATGTTAAAAGCTAAATCTTCACCTTGACCAGAACTGTACACACCCTTTAAGAGCAGCTTTATAAAACACCCCCAGGACAATTAACCCAAACCCTTCCCGTGACCCTGACTCTAGTCCTATTCCTGAACCTAATCTTGAACATAACCCAAATTCTAACCTGCTAACTCTAACCCTAATCTTTACCTTAATCCTATCACCAACAAGTACTAGTATTTAGCGGGGGGTATAATAATTTCCATGGGGAGTAATTGTCTCGATACGTGAAGATCATTTCTGGTATGAGAGAATACTAGGTTGCATTGTGTAGACTTGTGATACCATCATAAACCGAGTGATTTGCCTGGAAAGTATACAGTCACTTTAAAACTGCATGAATATCCACTACATTATATATAGAGGACTTCAAGTCTTCTCTTTACAGTAAAAAGATACTTCCAATACTATAAAATGTACAAGATACGATTGTAAATCTGATTATGGTTGGGGTTATGTTTGTGGGTAGAATTTACTGTAAAACATGATATATTCGCGGCATGAAATTTTCGCGAATTGGAGCTGACAGCCTTTTTCGCGGCATGAAATTTTCGCGAATTGCCACTGGCGTTCAATGCATGTAGTGTAGACAAAAACTTTCGCATGCATTTTAATTTCGCGAATTATGGCGCTCGCGAAATTCGCGAAATTAAAATGCATGTGAAAATTTTTCGTTTTACAGTATGTTTCGCTTAGGGTGCAGATATTTCACGGGAGCAATTGTCTCAGGAGTAAATGCCACGGAACCGGAGACGGCTGCTTACGAGGCATCATGGTGCTTCTTTCTCCACTCAAGGTAGGTGTACTCATCCAGCTCCTTCATCGCTAGACAGAGCGTCCGGAGACCTTCGTTGGCAAAATCCTGGGCAGGGGACACAAGTGATATGATACATGTCATCAGACACTTTATCAAACAGACAAACACACAGATACACACACACAGTCATTCATACATAAACTGGTACATGTGGTACATTATAGTGGCTCCACCCCTCCACAAAGTACAGCAGTGTGATAGCATAGTCATTTAACACCATGAAAACTGGTTCTATCATCCTTCCATGGCCAGACAATCTGTGAAAACCATGGTTGCTAAAACTATGCTCATACCCGGCTCCTACACACTGCCTTGTGCAAGGATATCCTGTTTATTATTTGTACAGCAAAAGACTGTGACATCATTACTCTGGTGCTCTACAAAGAATATGATCGAAAGTATAATGACCAGGGCCCTTTTCTATGAAGAGTTAAAATTGATTATATACAATGTAGTTGATTTCAACTGTAAGTCTATGGCAGCCTGTGTAGTAAGGAAATTTAAAATCGATTTTATCTTTTGATAAAACGGGGCCCAGCTCTACATGAGAAGACCAAGCAAGAGGCAAGTTTGCATGTGACTCACATTCAAATGTTCTGCTGTGATATCCTTCACATTATCACTGGAGCCGCTAAGTCTCTCGTAGATCACCGTGTCGGCTCCCTTGCAGAATAGCTTGATCTTGTTGTTTTGCTTGACGATGACCGACATTCGCTTCCGGACGTTGTTGAAGTCCAAAATATGCAGCAGCTCATACACTTCATCCCGTCCCAGTGCATTCAGTGTGATGGTGGTTGGTGTTCTCGACTGTCCAAAGAGCAAATGAGAAAATGACCAGTTAATATTTGGGACAGATGGTCTACAATGTAGAATTATATACCTCCTTTAATGAATCCTTGATTCTGATTGGTCAGAGGTGCAGTCAATATTTTTCACTGTGCTGCCTAGCAGTCATATAGTGTTTTTTTTTTTTTTTAAGATGCATGTAAGTCTATCTTGCATGTGTATCTATAATTGTGCATTCTTGCTCATTGTGACAGTACCTTGTGCATGTATCTAATATGCATTGTGAAATGATATTTTCCATGATTTCTCTGACCCATAAAATGTTGACTTTATTTTCAAGGCTTTAATCTAGAAAAAAAATATCTTAAATAAAGTGGGACGGGGTATACAAAACAAAATATCAACTGCTTTCTTTCTGGTATGCTAAGCTCCACGACTTTGTCCGGGGGCATAGCACTGTTGAGAAATCATCTCTGGGCAAATATTTTATCCATGTCACTCGAAGCAGTCAATACTTCTAAACTAATTACCTGTGGGATCTTAGCATAGTAATGCAGTAAACAAAAGTGAGACATATTAATAAAGGTTACTCAAAACTATAGAATATATGAGTGGCTATGCTATGAATATTTTGAGCATAAACAAACTTGTTCATTGCTTGCTGTGTCAGTATTATGGGAAACAACTTCTACAATGAACAAGAGGGGTCAGTCATGGTGGCAGAATGCATCTCATACAACATGTTATAATGTTTTATACAAAATGGAAGTACATTCAAGAATTAATGGGGCAAGAACGTATAGGAATTCACACCATCAGCAAATAATATTTGCATGAAGTTATTTATTGTCACTCTGTAATAGTCATGAAGATCAATAAACAATACCTTGAAGACATAGCCAAAATTTCTGGCTGCTCCGACTAATGCTGCCTCATCAGGAGACTGTGCCTGGTAGGCTAGGTTGCCTGAAAAAGAGAAAAGGACGTAATTACAAAATGGATCTAAAAATAAATCACATTGAAAAACCAGTAATCACTTACAATGGCAGGCCTATTCAGTCACAAACATAGAAGCCTCCCCATCCCCCTTTCTTGCCCCATCCCCATTGTGACTTTCTGAGCTTAGAGCACATTATACAACACCTAAAAAGAATGTAGCTATCCAATTGGTCGATTGCCCATCACGTGACATGTAGTTAAAAGTTCTATCGCACGCTGTGGCTGTCAGCTGTGCAATTTTGTTTGAGCAAAAATGGATAGCGCATGGCTGACGTCACCCATTTCCATTGACACCCATGTTAAACTCACGATTGACTCAAAGGTTTTGTTCCATCGCATGGCTCTGATGTCACAATAAATAAACATTTGCCACGCGCACTCAACAATTACAAGCACGCTTACAAGTGCGAACTTTTGTCACTCATTTCAACCGATTGGCTCTGAGTACGTACATACGTATACGGTGACTGTGCGGCTACTTATTCGTCTTTCACGGGAAATGGTTGCGATTTCTGTGCTGAATTCCAGAATCTGTGTGGACCACATCTGTTGATGTTCGAGGTGTTGTATAAAACAAATAGTGTATGGTCTTTACTCGTGCCATGGAATGAGATTTCGCACTTGGTGAAAGATGAGGCGCACTATTCAATGAGACGAAGCCGAGTTGAATACAGCGCCTATTTACGATTTACTTTTTTTTTTCCGGAATAATATTATATTGGATGGCATGAATGGGAAAGTAGGGAATATTGCAAGGGTCTTTAAGGAGTGTTTGGCTGACAAGGTACCTTGTTCATCCTGCTCCACCATCACAGTATGGCAGAGGGAGAGTAGACGGAAGAATAGCAGGCTTGTTCTGTCGCCAAACTGTACCGAGTCCAGCAGGCTCTGGTCGTAGAACCTAAAGCCAGGGTCACACATCTTATTGGCTGAGAAGTCCACCAGGGGTGTGTCCTGATTTGGGGATGACGTTTAGAGCAGATGGAATGATTTTATACATTTCATTTCAATTTTTTCGGCCGTTGAGGACGATTTAATTTTGCAACAACATGCATTACCCATAGACACCTGCACAAGTATACTCGGGATTTGTCCTCAACGGGTTAATAGCATTCAGAAGGTATTCCTGTCTAGAGCTTTTGAAAACATTTATTCGACATACAAAGCAGCTGCTCTTTAATGATTTTGAAAAGTAATATGTGGGATTTACTGTGGGATAAGAATTTAGAGCAAATTGACCATCATGAATGTATTATATCTTACACATACAGAGTAAATATATATATACAAATAAGTATCATAGAGCTTATGCACCAATAGGAGTGTAAAATCTAAACTGCAGGGCACTTTGCAGTTCACTGTTCAATGGAACATTTATTTCAAATTATATACTTACTATATCCAGTGCTACATTTCCATATACCAGTGCACAGAGAGAAGACAGACATACGTACATATCATTGTTCTCTCACTGACAAGTTTCTCATCTACATAAATGCTTTGAATGATGTCAATGAACATACATCTATCTAGGCCATAAAACAGGATTTAACTTAGAGTGGATCCCTGATTAAGTTTTCAGCTCACCTCTGTTATCTCCAGCAAATCTCCATTGGTATCTTTCACATCGCCAAATTTCTTTCCACCGATTGATGCTTTTTTGAAAGTCATGATGTTCTGATGCAAGAGACAAAACCAGAGCAAATAAACAACTTATTTCTCTCCTTCAACAGCTGACATGGAAATGCCAACATCTTGTATGTGTGACTGTGCATCACAAAACCAACAAAAAGGCACACCCCTTGATTTTACGAAAGGACTCACAAAAGAAGAAATGAGTCAACCATGTCAATTTTTGGCTTTCCATATTTTCCGAAAGAGCTACTCTTCTTCTACGTTATTCTTGAGTTTGGAATCATAACATGAATGGGAAAGTGGGATTTCTGCAGTTTTTCTACAACCATTTTTGGTAGAGTAGTGTGATCAGGTATGTCTTTGAGGCCCCTTTTCATTTCTTGAAAATTCTTTGAACACTCTTCACTTTCAACTTTAATAACTTTTGAAAGGAAAATGCCACTGCTCTACAAGTTGTCATTAATCATGGACAGAATGCGTTGATAGAGCACGCTCAATTTTAGTTTAATCTGATAATCCCTTTATTGTTGTTGCTACAGTGGATCACATCCTGTTTTTGTCCTATTCATTGCACAGGTAGCACGGCTTGGTAAAGATCAAGTGCTTGAATAGACCCTGTAATTCAGAGCCTCTTTTCTCAGTTCACGCTTTTCAAGAGTGTGTGTTTTCTTTCCAATATCTAGATAGGTTAGGAGAGTCCACTTGGATTGAGTTATATATCATTTTAAAGCTGAGAGTTTGCTCTTTCAAAATCTGCCCTTTAACTAAAAATCCATGTCTGGCAATGTTTGCTGGTTTTGTGGTTGGTCACATATTGCCTTTGCATGTAGCAGAGGCTTGATCCAGTCTGATTTCCAGAATGTAACTTCCTTGTCAATCAAGATTATTTGATACTTAACTACATGGACCATCAAGTACAACAGGAAACTGCTTAGATGTTAATCACATTAACTCTGAGTTCATACGACTAGAATGGTGGCTCACACAGCTCTAGAATGATTCATATCTATAGGTGGTACATATGCATGATAATTTTGCAATGATACGATACTAAAGTTTCTAGAATTCTTTTTTTAAAATCTTTCCTTGGTTGCATGTTCTTAATATAGAAACTTATCAAAGATTAACCAACTACTTCCTTTTTTTTTTCTGTTTTCTATTTTCTATATTTTTATTTTTTATTTTTTATTTTTTTCTATATATATTTTTATTTTCTATTTCTTATTTTTTTAATATATATTTTTATTTGTCCTTTTTCATCTTTTTTATCTATATATTTCTCTTTTTACACCAGAAGACTTATGACAAGTTCTGGCCTGGCAATAAAGCTCAGTGTGATGTCAAATTGTGGAACAACTCTGTCTGCAGACACTGTCATGGATCCTACAAGGAAAGAACTGAAGGACTTTGGGGTGGTGTCCTGAAATCCTTCCTAGGAAGAAATTTCTTCCTACGTCAGGATTTTTTCCTATGTAGTATTCTGAAAATCTTCCTTGAGTTTCATCATGAGTGTCTTCCTGACTTGTTTCCTAAACTCAGGAAGAAACTTATAAGGATATGGTAATGAGGATGAGATATGCAAATTCCTGACTTAGGAAGAAGTTAGTATTCTAGAGTGCACTTAGGAAAGAATTTTAGGAAGATATCTAGGAAAGCCCCACCCCTGTCCTAAGTACGTTGTTAAGATATAGCAAGCTGCAAAACATCGCGATAGGCGCTTGTCATTCACAGCGTGCAACATGTACTTTGATGCGCGAAATGGGCATGAGAAAGGGGATATGTCACGCACACATGTATTCAACCCTACGTCGTAATAATACGCAATTGTCATTGGCGGGTTCCCTATGATATGGCATTTTGTATTGGCTTAAGAAAGGACATGGGCGGGGATAAGGATGGCCTAATTAACCATTAAGAAGTTCCTAGGGAGATATTTCAGAGTACCAATTTCGTCTTTCCCAGGCACTTCCAAAGTTTCTGACTTAGGAAGAAACTTAGGAAGAAACTTAGGAAGATTTTCAGAATACCACCCTTGATTCATATAATGCTGTAGTTTCCTCCCAGTTGACAGACCATCCTAAGTATCACCTATCAAAGGGAAGATGGCCAGCAACACAAGAAAGGCTGCCCCCTACCTGTGTAAGCGTGCCAGTCTTGTCAGAAAAGACATACTGGATCTGGCCCAGTTCCTCATTCAGAGTGGTAGACCTAGCCTTGGCTCCAGTCTCCTTCACGTCATAGTACATCTTGGTGTCCCAATTGATCAGCATACTTTGGAAGAGTCGTATCACCTCCACACTGCACACACAACAACACATCAAAGTCAGAAAGTCTTGATGTAGGCTATTTCAAATCAATCAGGGGGTCTCAATTGATAGGTAGAAGGTAACATAACATGAGGTTGACAATCATAAACCTTTTTTTATAAGAAAAAGAACATTTCATAAAATGTATTTACAATAAACCTAAACGGTCAATTTAGTCACATACACTGCATGTACTGCATTCATCCATGCCAAACTCAAAGAGGTAGTGGTTTGAGAGGAAACATTTTTAAATAGACTACCAGTTTGAAGTAAGAGAAGGTTTGAATACAAGATATGAGATATAAGGGGAAAACTTGGGTGTGGATAGCGTCAAGGGTAAAAGGTCAAGGGTCAGAGAGGCTTACAATATGGTGGGACGGGGTCGGAGGTTACAGACTTACGTGACGTAGAGAGAGATGGGCACCACAGTGTTGAGGACTATGATGTATGAGAAGAAGACTAGCGTAGCGATGATGGCAGCATTACTCTGGTTCCAAGGATTGTAGACCTGGAACTCCTTCCCCACCCGGAGCTCCCAGGTTGAGGCCAGAATTGAGCAGATAATGCACATGATGAAGAGGAAACCAAAAATCTGGAATCACAAATGTGCAGGATTAGTAATTTTACCACAAATTGTATGATACAAAATAACAAATAATCATCACTCGAAGAAATTACAATATCAGGAGAATATTTGTGAAATACTTAGCAAACTATGACTCTGTTTAAAAAGTCATCATTGTTGAACCATATAATTAAATTAAATTAAATTCAATTCAATTTATTCGGCACATAATAAATCAAAAGTACATTATGTACCAGTGGCGGATCCAGAGGGGGGCGCAACCAGCGCATGCCACCCCTTTATTTCTCGTTAAAAAACAAAAGAAATAAAAAGAAAAAACATGAAATGAAACCCGGAAGTGGCACCAGAAATATTAGTCACGCCCCCCCTTTACAGAATTCCTGGATCCGCCCCTGTGTACACAATAAAAACAAAAGCAATGTGTATAAACATACATGCACACATTATGGAAATCAATGCCGGAACCCCTTTGAAGCATCTGGTGCTTGTTGTTGGGGCCCAAAACAAAATTATACAAAATACAGTTGCTAAATAGCATATTGTGCAAAAATGAAAATGCAAAAAAAAAAATTACACACACAAAAAAACTTATCAGCCCTACACTATGCACACACACATACCACATTCTTATCACACACACAGCGCACACCCAACACACTCATTCAGTAGCAATGTCAGGATCAAAGAAGTGAAGAGTAGAAGAAATTTGGTAGCAAGCACTCTACTCAGACATGGATAACAGTTTCTTAAAGGTATGTTGTTTGAATAATGACAGAATTTCATCCTGTTTAAATCTAACCTACAACATGAAATTAAGCAAATATTCGAGAGAAAATCTACAGAGAATAGAAAGGTCATAACAACACCGCCCATCAAAACTTTTCTCCATCATTTACGAGTAACTGTTAGTAATCCCCCTCTGCTACAAGGTGGATACATGGATGTTAATCCTTTCAATTACATATGATCATTTTCTCTATGAAAAATGAGAAATTCTGCAGAATTACAGTACAATATTACAGTGAATGCTTAAGTGGTTTACAAATCCTATACATTTATGTGCTGTGCAATCTTGACCACACACATGACAGATGACCTGATGAAGGGAGTTATAATATGGATATTGGTAAGAATGCAGGTTTTATACTCCTTTGCAGAAGATGACTTCTGAACTTAGGAAGACCAATTTCTTGTTGAAATGTGTGCCCAGACTACAACACTTACAAAGACCACCATCTTGTTGAGAAGTCTGTCCAGACTTGTTCTCTTGAATTTTGTTTTGCCACTGTTCTGCATCAGCTTGGTGTCCAGGCCAGCAAAGATGACGATGCCGTAGCACCACTGTGTGTTGCGTAACCTGGAGTGGCAACCGAGGGATTAGGGAGAGGAATCAGGGAAATTTTATTCAGTATCTAGTCACTTAAAACTTCTTGAAGTATCTTGTTTGTGGTTTTATATACGATGCAGCACAACACTGCACAACCTGAAGATTTGTCAGATTAATTTACCCAGTCATTCGTGGCTATGAAATAACAGTTACATGAAGTTACTATTGGTTTACTACCTGAAGCATGGGGCACGTCTCTGCTACTTTGAGATCTCAAAGAAAATTTTAGCCACAATTTGGGCAGCATTCGTACAGCTCAAAGTGACCACAAGATTCAAGACTTGATGGTATTCTTAATACACACTGCACAAGCCTGTTACTTGAGAACATGAATTTTAAAATCATGTTTGAATACATGAAGAGCAGATATATATTTTCCCCATTTTTCATTTTGTAAAGCTGACTTAGTTTCTAATAGCGAACTGGAAAAATATCAAGAAAACTGGCCAAGATGAAATGCAAACATTGTGTCAATATGTCACTTCAGAATATTCATCACATGGAGATACAACAGGTGGTTGAACCAAAGATACCCATATGTATGTCAAAATGGACACAGCCCAAGCTGGAGGAGGAAAGCTAAAAAGGAGACATTTAAGTTCAAGAAGAGGACAAGAACTTGTCCTTGGTTGACTTCATACCTGCATCCTCTCAGCATGATCTGGTCATTGTTGAGGGAAAACTTCTCATCCGCCCAATTCATGGCGCCTTCAAACCTGTCCAGCACATTGTTTGGAGCCTCACACTTTATCTCACCTAAACACGATTGGGATGAAAGCGAAGGAATAAAGATTGATGGGAGAAGGAATAACAAATGGACAGATAAAAAGATCCATGGGAGAAAGATGGTGCACAATAAAAAAGAAAAGATGGGCAATGAAGATGAAATAAGAAAGAGGCAGAGGTTGGGAGAAAGAGGATAATGAGAAAGAGATTGAGAGAGTGAGGAGAAGGTAGAAATGACTTTTGAAAAACATGTTTTGATTTGTTTGTACTTTAGGACAAAAAAAAAAAATGTTGTATTGGCGTAACATGAGATTTTCAAATAGGGTCGGGCGGGCGGATTTTTTATTTTTTTTTTTTGCTACCTGTATTTTGCGTGTAAAACTTGTATTTAACAAAACCCCATTCGATAGAGAGGGTCTGTTGCATCTAAAGTTTGTTATATCACCGGTTTAAAAGCCGTCACGACATACCGGTCAGAATACGAACGAACAAATTCCTGGGCTAAATCACCCAGCGCCACAGACAAATTGATTCTCCAAATAATATTAAATGAAATCTTCGAACTGGACTTGCCGGTCGCCGACACGCTGTACTGCGCGGCCATTTTCCGACACCAGCTGTTGTTGTTGTTGTTGTTTTTGATAATTCGCAAACCCGTACCGCGCCCTCTCTTGGTAAAAACGATGTATTTCCTTTTTTTTTGTGGAAAAGTTCAGGGTCGGGATTTTTTTTTAGGGTCGGGCGGGTTGTGCCAATACAACAAATTGTTTTTTTTTGGCCTTATGATAATAAGCTTGAACTTATTGCCATGGCTTTAGAAAAAACAAATTGATAAAGCACTTCCTTTGTATGGAGTCAATTACAAATTTTCATCACGGGAAAAACTTTAAGCAAACATATTTAGATTGAAATCAATACTACAGGTAACAAAACTCCAATGGAAGATGAGGGTATACTAGCTGATTTAGTGCTACACTTTATTTCAACAAGGTCTTTTTCTCTCTCATGACAAAATCTAAACTTGTCATTTGATTCTATCATTAGAAACACCTTAAACAAACAAACTTTTTGAGACTGAAACTAAAATAACATCTGCAAATCTCTTTTGATGACCACATTAATTTCACTTTCATATTGCGGCAGTCTCAAGTCACATAAATCATGTTTATCCTGAACTGAACTTTACGCAGCATGACCTCCAAGAAAGATAAAATCAATCATGTCGATGATTACAGCAGAGTAGTGGCAAAGCAAACCACTATTAAAGACAATCATTAAACAAAGATCTCTTCAACATGTCAGCTTGCTTTCTATCACTGGTATCATATCTGTTATTTAGTAATATTCATAATTATTTGACAAAGGAGGATACTGAAACCAAAGTTATGAATTAACTCGAAAAGTATTCCGAGAGCGCAGACATCCGCCAAGCAGTTACTTTCCACTGATGATCTTGCTCTTCCATAGAGATCAGTGATTTCCACCCACTGAAAAATCGCCCATTTACCCAATATAGAAGCCTTTGTTAAGTCATAAACCCTCAGATGCGCGGCGCGCCTTGCCCCAGCAGAAATTAGAGCACGCACTTTAGTACGCCCATGAAAACTTCAAAAATGCGCAGCTTGAACTCCCAAGTTCATTGACCCTACGTGGTAAATTATCGAAAATCCTTCATAAAACCCATAAAAATTTCCGGATCACTACCAAAATTTAATCATCTGTTCCTTGAGTCATTCTCAACCTTTCCTGCAAGTTTCATTCAAATCCATTCACTACTTTTTGAGTTATTTTGCACACGGACAAACAAACAATTTAACTAACTAACTAACTAACTAACAAACAAACCAACGGTAACGAAAACATAACCTCCTCGGCGGAGGTAATCATGGGTTGGAGACTGGAATATCATATGCTTTTATACGATGTTCCTGACAATCATCCTTTGCAACTACATTTTAATCATTGTAATAAACGCATCAATTTATTTGCCTTTATGTGCAATGCTTTCTCAATAAAGTGCAATAGATACTGTGTGGCAGGATTTCTTTTAGGATGCTCTTGTTGGTTTAGAAAGCGCTACATGGTATTTTTCATAATTTTCTTGAAGACGGTGTTTTCTCCGGATGTTTGTTGCATGCTCCACAAACAAGTAACGGCTCCATAGGTCTTGACTCCTGAAGATGAGTCCATTGAAGATGAGTCCCGAGTATACTCAGGCAGTTGTCTATGGGAATTGCATATTGTAGCAAAAGCAGTCTGTCCTCAACAGGTTAAAGACAAAATAGCCCTTGATTCATAATGTGCTGCTTGCATATCCTGGAATATCTTTCAAATAATATCAAACATACACAATCATGTGCAGGTTTAAAAGACAACTAAAAACATGTTTGTATTAAAGCAGCTCCTATATTTTTAATGCTGACAATACTTTTAATGATATAAAGCATATCTTGAATCAGGGGTGGATCCAGGAATTCCGTAAAGGGGAGGCGCCTTTACAAAGTTCAAGGGGAGATGCAAGAGCCCCCGCCCCATTTTTTCTTTTTATTTCATTTGTTTAAACAAAAAAATAAAGAGGGGGCGCAAGCCCAGTGCGCACCCTTTGGATCCGTCACTGCTTGAATGTTGTAATTTTGAACATCCTGTACAATGCATTATTTAAATTTCTAAAATACACTCAAGAAAGGTACAGCATGACTTCCCAGCGAAACCGAATGGTTTCAACATGATGGGAATTGTAGTAAAGGTAACTTACCATTGAAATGACTTAATCTGTCAAGGTCTTCACCGAGCTTTGATGTTTCTGGAAGCGCTTGTCTCACTTTAAGATTTGTTTCACTGGAGAGAGACAGAAATTAAACAAAACTTATCATTAACACAGCTATCGCATTGACAAGGGTGAAAAATGAAATTGGTGTACAAGGATAATTTCAGAACGTCTTGATAAACTTGTCTGATAGATGAAGGTATGTGTTACATGTGAATCAGTATCAATTCAGAACACTTATGTACTCAGTTCAGTATACTTAACCTGTTGAAGACTAGTTATGAGTATACATGGGCAGGTGTCTACATGAAATGCATGTTAAAGCAAAATTGGCTTGTCCTTAACGGGTCAACAAGATCTGGACAGACAGAAAGACATGCCAAGATTGTAATTCCTTGGCTAAAAATTTTACAAGCATTTTGAGATTTTCGTAACAACACTGCAATCATCAATTTATAAACACACGAACAGTCTATGTAGATGTGCAGGGTTGCCAACAATCACAATTCCCAGAAAAGCTGAAAGGGAGACTTCTTTGTTGAACATGCATCTCAATAGACAAGAATGATTCCGAAAGCAGGATTGCTTTCTAGATATTTTGTCAGGAAGTAAAGAGACAATAATAATTCAAGAAGCTTCCTAAAGAACCAATGAAACTTGACAGCACTTTCCTTTTTTTTTCTTTTCGGTCAACATTTTGATGAAGGTGACACTTTGTGATTGGATTCAGCTAAGTGCTTGCATTCTAAACAACTTCCCTTCTTGGCATAACTTTCACTTTCCAAGTAGATGCATCCACATTACTGAATGGTACAACCACCGTTCACACTGGCAAAATACCACAGTAATAGATACAATCATGGTAATTCACATGGTATGGTTCTTGTTCACTACATATTGTACCATAGTATTTCTGGTAAGCACTACGGATGTGCATATCTCCTATTAAAGGGACTGTACAGTACTGGTTGAGGTGGGGATTCATGTTTAGAACATTCTTAAGTGAGATAATGAGAAACCTGTTATAAAATATGAAAGACCATATAATTCTAAGAAGAATTCAACTTTTGTTTGATGAAAATTGGTTTTCAAATGGCTGAGATATCCAAAAAAGTGATAATAATAAAAAGCGACATGCCACAACTTTATTAGGATCTCTTTGTTTCACCTTGTTCATAGATGTCTCAGCCATTTCAAAACCGATTTTCATGAAATAAACTTTTGATACCCCTTACAATTGCATGCTCTTTGACATTTCATAGAGTGGTTTATGAATATCTCACAAAACGTTAAAAGCTAAATCCTCACCTCAATCAGAACTGTACACACCCTTTAAAGTGGAGAAGACAGGGAGTGTGTTAAGTCATGTGACAAGTAAACAGCTGTACAAAGGGTGGTATTTTGTGACGGCATACACACTCAAATCTCACATGCGCACTGCATGTGAAGTTTGAAATACCATCCTAAATACCAGGGTATTTTGCAATGTATCCTGTAGCACATGTGAGCTTACATTACGAAATTACTGCAAGAAATACCACAGTAATCCACCATCAATGTGAACACACCCAATGAAAGGGAAAATGATCACGAAGCACTTTGAGGGTTCAATACACACATACAAGAGTTCTGACTCAAACCGAGAAGTGTGGAGATGTAAAGTACTGTGCTCTTAAATGACAAGGTGTAAAAAAGGTGAAAAATATTGTACTTTAAAAGTATATGAGTTCAAGCAAAACACCTTCCGTAACACACCCCTTTAATATCAAGTTATGTGCCGTATGATATGCCATATATTTTGAGGGGTTTTCATTTTCATGAATTTTGCTTGTCAGGTGCTATTTGAGAATTTTAAAATGCATGAAATTATTAACTCTGATCCAATGTGTACATTTTGCCATCCATTGCCGTACTTCATCATCATGATTCTAAACACCTGCAAAATCGCTGTGAAGTTCTGATTTGCAAAAAATTACACTTACTTTGAAGTATATGATAAATTAGTAACCAGTTTTATGTAGGAAGTTTAATATCATTGTGGTTGGATCTAGCATTGGTAGGTGAAAAAGAAATCAGCCCTGTTGTAAAATAAAAAGGATCTTATAAGAAACTGTAAGTCTGGGCTTGGCTCCAGTAATTGTATGTTGTTAAAAGGAAATGGAAAAAATGATATACACCCCCTACATGAAATGATACACATTTGATAAGTACATTAAGGAAACAATTATCATTAATAAGACAATGATGATGATGATGAAGATGATGATCTATCATCACCATCACCATCACCATCATCACCATCATCACCACCATCATCACAAACACCATCACCATCACCACAAACACCATCACCATCACCACCATCATCATTACCATCACCACCACGACACCACCATCACTACCACACCACTACCACCATCACCATCACCATCACCATCACCATCACCATCACCATCACCATCACCATCACCATCACCATCATCACCACCACTATCACTATTACCAACAACACAACCACCACCATCACCACCATCATCATCATCACCATCATCATTACCACCACCATCACCATCACCATCACCACAAACACCATCACCACCACCACCACCACCATTACCATCACCATCACCATTACCACCACAACCACCACCATCATCTTTACCACTACCATCATCATCACCATCATCGTCACCGTCACCATCATCGTCACTGTCACCGTCACCGTCACCACCACCACCACCACCACCACCTCACCATCACCATCACCTCACCATCACCTCACCATCACCATCACCATCACCATCACCATCACCATCACCATCACCTCACCATCACCATCACCATCACCATCACCATCATCATCATTTTGTTAGCTAGTCCTGCTAGTGCAGAGTTGTCTCACCCATCTAGCTCTGCTGTCTCAATGTAGACCAGACTGTGAGGCTCGCTGGAGGAAAGGAGGAGAATGTCTGCCGCCACAAAGTCATTATTCTGCATCCGGATGATGTCTCCCACTTGCACATGCTGCCATCTAATGGACGTCAGTCTGTAACACAAGAATGACACATTCAAATAAGGTGTGCAACTACTGCCACATACATTGGTCAGTCTATAACATAAGAATGATATGTTCAAATAACAAGTGTACCTCTACAACAAATAAGTCAGTCTATAACATATAAAGAATGATATGTTCAAATAACATGTGTACCTCTACAACAAACACAAAGTCAGTGCATAAGGTAAGAATGATATGTTTCAATAACATCAATCAGTCTATAACACAAGAATGATATATATTTAAATTGAATGTCTACCTCTACCACAAATGTCAATAAGTCTATTTAATCATGATACAACTGTATGTCATTCTGGAATATTCAAATATGACATGTACAGTGTACCTCTACCATGAACATTAGTCAGTCTATAATACAAGAATGATCCATTCCATGTTGGGGTATACATTACTGTAAACGCCCATATTTTTGCACGATTAATTTTTCATACTGAATGGCTCAAAACATATTCGCGGGTTCTTGAATTCACGCTGCACAATTGTCCACCCATTTAAAATGTGCAAAGAAAATTGTGAAGATACTTTTGCAGGTTTTAGAATTCGCGCTGGCCAAAAGATGTGCGAAATGCTTGAAAATTAATGCACCGCAAAAATTTGTGCGTTTACAGTATTGCACATGTACCTGTACCACAAAAATCTATAACAACTTCACAGCTTGCCCGACATAGCAACAAACAGTGCATGTGTCTCAAAGGTCTGTTGGATTGAGTTTTAAAATGTGATTAGAGAATGATATACATTGTAGGCCCATTATTTCACAACAACTGTAGCATGTAATCAAACGTAATCAAAGCTGGACCAATATTTCTACTCAAATTGGAGTAAATGTTTATGCTAAGAAACAATAAACTGTTCCAAAACTGCTCATAAGCAAATCGCTGGTTTGCTTGTTTAATCTTTTTTATGGAAAAAAAAAAACCTTGAAAGAATTTTGGTACTGGATTTACTTTTTGAGAGCCACTGTTCATACATACTTAAAATGGCTGAGATCATCACAATTTCAGATCCTCTGAAATTGGGTTCCTGGTAGCTACATATAACATGGGGTCAATTAAAACTTTCTCAACTCATCCACTCAAAATGCTACAGACGCAAACGTACAGACGTGATGTCTGCTACGATAATGTGCCTACGGCTATAGTGAAACTGCTGAAAAAAGAATTGTGGCTTTCTTCTCTTCTTTTTGTTCACATTTATGTGTGTGTGTATAGTTTGAATTTTCTCTGGAGGTTAGAGTTTTGTAAACTCCGACCTTCTCTAATGTGAAACTGGTTGGTGTGATGAAGCCATGGAGTTACATGATGAAACCTAAGTTAGCAGTACCGATCACAATTTTCTAAATATAGCAAGGGAAACTGAATCTGATCTGTAAGTAAAAACATCATTTCTGCCTAAAAGCCTGTCAAACTAAATTGACATTCCTGAAAAAGAAGAATTCCATGTTATTTTCTGCACAGGGCTCATGTAAATATAACAGAAGTGATGTGGACACTTTTCCAACAAATAGAGCAGGATTTGCCTCAACAAATGAGATTTTATCATACTGTTTTGTTTTTTTCTTATCAGAATCCCCCATCCCACTTATTTTCAATCTCGCATGACCTTGGGTTCACATATTTGCAAACTTTCACAGGAGGAGCAAAGTTGCAAGAAAGGACCCATGAATGCACTTATTCTTGCACTGAAAACAGAAGTATTTTCCAAGTTTAGATACAAATATGTGAAATCCTTTCGGAGGATTTTTTTTTTTTTTTTTAAGGTGAGTCTTCTCTGCCATAACTTTTGTTTTATATCTTGTTTCTGAGATATAGACTGTAAATAAAGACAGACAAGTGTTCTTGCATGGTTATTGTTATTCCAGGTAATTTTCAAGATTTTTTTCCCCCCTTATAACTTCCCCCAATTAACCCCTTCCCCACCCCTAACCCCCCCCCCCCATAAAAAAACAAAAAAAAAAACTGTTAGCTTACATTATACTCACAAATGCACAGTTAAGCCATGCATTGATGGTAGGCCCCCTATATGTAAACCCCATCTCTATCCCCATCTCTGCAGAGAGCAGGATTAGGATATTGACAATTCAAAAATACCATCATGTTGATATACTAATTGTTAAAAGACATTTTGGTCAAAGATGTCGGATCAGATTACCCCAGGTGTGATTCATTGACAGGTGCCTATACATACATTGTAAACTATTGTATACCAGTCTACAAATATAATATATTATATACATAAATTCACCAAAAAGCCAATTAATCAACATATTTGCATCACTGATTGAAGTAGACACCAGATTTTCAACGACTCTAAAGAAAATGTATGCCTATTCACACATTAGAAACATTTATGATTTGTACATTTGTGTGTGTGTGTTTGAACTTTTTTTTTTGGAAGAATCTGCAGCATATCACATTTTTCCCAAAAGAGATTAAAAAAACATGCCCTGATCCTCATGCCCATCATCTGTAGAGATTTTTGAACCTAGTAAGCTCCTCATATTTCATTTCAAAATCTATGGCATCATTTTCTGCCTATTGAGAATGGTGAGCAAGCACCCCCCAGGCTCTTTTCATCACAACCAATCTCAAATGTCATATATTGATTGCATTCTGTCACTTCACATTCTCACTGAAGACTAACTCTCAAAGAGCACTGACATTTTATCCTACAAGACACACATACATACATACAAATAGCACTGACATCTTATCCTACAAGACACACATACATACATTCATTCAAATATGCACCCACACAAACACTCAGACATGCATACATACAAACTCACAGTGACACTCAAACACACGGACTGCGCCTTGCTTTCTGACATCGAGAAATGCTCCGGGTCCCCTTGGCTCGTTAATTCTCTATTCACGAATTGCCTTTAAGGTGATCCAAAATGCCACTAAATGTCTTGCGATGTGGATGAGAGCTGGGTATCCTTGCGTATAATCGAATGTATGCAGACTGTAGCAGCAAACATTTTAATTGATTTTCGGCCATTCACGGACTGGAGACAGCTCACCTATGGGTCTGACTCATTCTTCGTTATTACATTGTTGACACAGAGAGTTCTACTGCAAACAGCCCTCTACTCTTTACAATGTAGCTTGCAGTATGTTTCAAGCTAGAGATCAGGTTTAGTAATACTGCACATTGAAAAATAACCTACAATCTTCTGTAGGCCTATATTTGACAATCAGTTGAAAGAAGGTGCTGTATTAGATACCATTGCTGAATGTAATGTTTAAATATAGAAAACCACAGACCAAATAATTTAATATCAACTTGCATAAATATTTCCAGTTTCAATAAAAGACATAAAAAAATGTATTGAAACACCTAGTCCATCCTACTGCAGAGTAAGATATTTTTGCAGTGTGATTTTTTATTTTATTTTATTTATTTCTTTCTTTGTTTTTACAATTGTATGCAAACATACATTGTATCTGGTTTTACAGTAGGCTACTCTTTGCTACACTGGCAGGTTTAGGTATAAACTATCTGTCTGCAACAGGTTGTTTTGAAACTTTCTGTAATTTCCTATTTGTTTGGAATTGCCGGAGAATATGAGTAATTGAACATTCACAGGAAACCATGTCCATTGTCTCTTTTGGATCATAAAAATTACATAAAGACTACCATCAATGGATTGGTGTACCCAAAATTAGTTCATTTTAAAGGACAAGTTCACCTTCATATACATGTGGATTGAGTGAATGCAGCAATATTAGCAGAACACATCAGTGAAAGTTTGAGGAAAATCGGACAATCCATGCAAAAGTTATGAATTTTTAAAGTTTTGGTGTTGGAACTGCTGGATGAGGAGACTGCTAGAAGTTATGATGTATGAGTGGACAGCGATACAAAGAAAATAATAAGGAAAATCAACAAAAATTCACTTTTCTAGCATTATGAAAGAGCACTTGCCTTACCGCTTTCAGAAAGCAGGGGGAATAATTGGTACCCTTAACATATGTCAGTATCAAGTTGATGGAATTTGTGGTTTTCATGAAAAATGAATTTTTGTGAAAATGTCTTTATATTTACTTTATATTGTTGTCCTCTCATACGTCATAACCTCTAGTAGTCTCCTCATCCAGCGGTTCCAACACCAAAACTTTAAAAATTCATAACTTTTGCATCGATTGTCCGATTTTCTTCAAACTTTCACTGATGTGTTCTACTAATATTGCTGCTTTCACTCAATCCACATTGCTCTTTGGGTTTACCTTCCCCTTTAAGCACATGATTGATTTTCACTAGCAATGTAGTATCACTCTTTGCTCAGAGATAGTTTAACCCGTTGAGGACGGACTGATTTTGCTGCAACATGCATTTCCCATAGACCCCCGCCCCAGTATACTCGGGACTCATCCTCAATAGGTTAAGGAAGATGTGATGAATCACTTACTACACAATCCCACTACAATGCTGACTTTATGACTCTACAAAACTTTGGAAAGGTTTTGCCTATTTGCACTTTGTAAATGTTTACAGTCAAAGCAATCTAGTCAGAATTTTATGCCCATTTCTTTGATCTCCTCCTCCCCAAAAATAAACATATAAATGTATAAATGGTCAAATACTTCCTCTATATGGAATATACATATTGCATTACAGTATTGATGACTATATTGTTTTATTTAAGGAGGTGTGACTGCATAACCCTAAATACAAACAACAGTAAGGCAAAAAATATGGAAATGCTATGATACAGATATGATCTGTCTACACTCATCTCTCTGTACAAACAGTGATACTGTTGTAAATGAATAAATTGTCGGATAAGCTGCAGCAGGCCCTATACAGTGATTGTTTCTACTTCCTTCACTTGCACATCTCATAAATCAGCCTGAAGGAACCACGCAAATGTGTGCATAGGCACCCCAATATGGACACTTGATATTCTTTGGTATTGTATATTAGGGTAGTTTATAGTAAACATGCCGGTACCGCAAGAACAGATGACATCATCAATCAGAAGTAGTGTCTAGACAGCTGCTGGTTAACCCATTGAAGACCAGTCCCCACCCCACCCCCCCCCCCCCCCCCAGTATACTTGGGTAGGTGTCTATGGGAAATGCGTGTTAATACAAAATCAGCTTGTGCTCGATGTGTTAAAGGGACCGTACAGTTTTGGTTGAGACCTAATTTCAGGTTTCTAACATTTTTTTGTGAGATAATGAGAAACCTCTTATGAAATATGAAAGAGCATGTAATTCTATGATGAATTCAACATTTATTTGGTGAAAATTGGTTTTGAAATGGCTGAGATATCCAAAAAAGGGCGATTCTAATAAAGTATGGGACCCACACTTTATTACGATCGCTTTGTTTTACTTTGTTTTTGGATGTTTCAGGCATTCCAAACCCGATTTTCATCAAATAAACTTTGAATTCCTCTTAAAATGGTATGCTCTGTGCTATATCATAAGTGTTTTCTTGGTATCTCGCAAAAAGTTAAAAGCCCAATTCTCATCTCCACCAAATACTGTACTATCCCTTTAAATGTACTCACTCTCCATTGACGAGGATGTCTGAGCCTCTGTTGTTGACTTGACTGTCACTTTTATGTCGTTTCTGGGTACAAGAACGAGACAAAACACGACAAAAACTGAATATCAATATTTCCAGACATGTGCACTGAAAAAAAGCAATGAATATGACACCCAAAACAGGAAGAACTCTATGGGGAAAAGTGATGGCATAGCAAAATATGTACATAAACAGAGGTATTGGTGGGAAGAGAACACTACCAAGTACACTGTAGTGAGCATAGAAAGAGATACATAGAGGAAGACATTGACACCTGCTACGCCATGAAAATTGTGGAACCGAAGGCTGTCTGCTTTGATTTTAAAGGGACTGTACAGTAATGGTTGAGGTGGGGATTCATGTTTTGAACATCCCTAAGTGAGATAATGAAAAACCTCTTATGAAATATGAAAGAGCATGTAATTTTAAGAAGGATTCAACATTTATTTGATGAAAATTGGTTTTCAAATGGCTGAGATATCCAAAAAAGTGACGATAATAACAAAAGGCGACAGGCCACGCCTTTTATTAGGATCTCTCTGTTTCACCTTGTTTTTGGATATCTCAGCCATTTCTAAACCGATTTTCATCACATAAACTTTTGATACCCCTTAGAATTGCATGCTCTTTTACATCTCATAGAGTGGTTTCTGAAAATCTCGCAAAACGTTAAATGCTAAATCCTCACCTCAACCAGAACTGTACACACCCTTTAACCCATTGAGGACGGACTGATTTTGCTACAACACGCATTTCCAATAGACACCTGCTGGAGTATTTGGGACTTGTCCTCAACGTGTTAAAGTGATGGGGCTTCAGATGTTAATTTTTTTTCTGAGAAAATGAAAAACCACTTGTGAAATATAAAAGAGCATGCAATTCTACTAAAGAGAAATTCAAAATTCATTTGATGAAAATTGGTTTTAAAATGGCTAAGGTATAGAACCAAGAGGCCTTAATAAAAGTTGGGCCCCAATTAAAAAAAGATCCTCTACAGCAGCTGTATATAACCAGAAGTGTATACTGCCACACACAGCACCAAAAAATCCTTTGTTTACGTGGAGATCACCACTACAACTAAATACTTTAAGAATGTTTTCATTAAGACCGGCTTGAAAACACTGATGTAAACACACAAATAGCAGGCCCGAGTACTGCTATTTAGGCCAGTCCAGCCGTGGATAGGGGGACCTAGTCAGAGGAAGGGTGGTGGAAGAACCAAGGAGGTACTAGGCGAGCCTAGTACCTCCTTGGTAGAACAGAGAGACAGAGAGACAGACAGAGAGACAGACAGACAGACAGACAGAGACAATACGAGACAAAACTCAAACCACCGTATCGTTAATCTTTAATCAGATGGGAAACTAAAAAGGCCATGGATTAGAGAAGGGGGGAAAAGAGAGACACAGAAATGGGAAAAAAAGAGAGAAAAAAAAATTGAAGAGGTGTCTGAGGGATTGTGGTTGATCGGATCAGACCCTCTCCGCCATGTCATGTGACACCATCTCTCCCACTACAGTGAGAAGTCTGACATTATCACATTCAATTCACGGTTTGACTGGTGAATGAAACCATACACCAGCTTTCACACATACATGCATTAACTTTTATACAGACCTGAATAATGCAAGATGAAGGGGGGGAGGAGGTATTTGGGTCTTGAGCTTGTTTGGCTCCAAATCTGAGGCACTTGTAAACATCCCTGTATTTACAGGACAATTCCTCTTGATCAGGAACCCTGGTTTTCCCAGGTACTTTGGTTAAAGATTTGCAGCTAAGAAGAATGCATCAAATTTCCATTAAAGCTACCTTCCTGATCCTCCTATTCATTTTATATTTTTTCATTACTTTTTACACACTCAAACTATCCCATACGCAAAGCAAGAATGAATGAATCTATAAAGTCGATGGGTGGTTGTTTACAGTGTGAATGCATACCTATTGTGTGAACTGTCAATTCAATCTCCATTCAATCTACATCCTCTCAAGATACCAAACGTATGTCAATCTGTACTCTGATGTTTTGCTACCAAGTCTAAAGTCACTTTGGATCTTGAGCCATAGTTATGACAGGACAAACAGGCAAAAGGAATGTACTGGTAGTACTAAAAAAGGTTAATCTTTGCTTTGTACCTAAACTGAGTGTCATTTATCTGTATGCTTTCTTTAAAAAAAATAAGAAGAAAAAAGGTCCATTTCAACAAATAAGTTGCATTAAAGAAGCTGTTGTTTTTACGAACGGCTGCACTACATCTCAGAAAATGAATACTGTATTATCTTCTATGTACACAAACACCAAAAAAGAAAAAAAGAAGAAGACACATTAAAACTAAATGAACACCATCCACCATTATTGTGCTGCTTTTCTCTGAGGAATAATGATCTGATTATCTCATCACATCTGAGTGAAGCAGTACCCGTATTTTCTTTACTTTAAAAGAATTACAGGTAGAATTGCCTTGATGCATTTCAAATGCAAATGAAATACCCTGAAAACCACCTCCCGGCTGGTGAGAAATGATGTCATTTAGTTTGATGTCTTACCACATCATCTGCCGCATCCTTGATGGCGCTGACACCTAGCACGACGACCAGAGGCAAGGCAGTGGTGATGGGGTTCAGAGAGGAGATCGCTGGGATCACCTGGACAACGGCAGGGAGAGAAAGAACAACTCGTCTCCTCAGTAATGATGATTAGTTTTAATATCTGGTCATTAGTTTACCATGTCAATTGTATACCCACAGGGCTTGACAATCGAGTATCAGCAATGAGTATTAGTTATGGGTCCATCATTTGACATATGAAGTGAACAATAGAAGGGGAGAAAATACACTCAATTATAATGATGGGTTTGGGTTCAAATAATTTGGTGAGATCAATGGGTGGCATAGAATTGCATATTTCACTGATAATACTTTGAAGATGTAGATTCACTACTAAATTCATTGCTAAATGCATGGATGCTTTATAGATGTGTGGAAAGGTCAGTTAAGAGTGGGAGGGTTTATTCAATGTTCACACAGATTAACATACTGTAAAATAAGGAATGTTTGCGTGCATTTCAATTTCGCGAATTTCGCGAGAGCCAAGATTTGCAAAATTAAAATGCACATGAAAGTTCTTGTCTTCACTATACGCATTGAATGTTAGAGGCAACTCTAACAACTCTAACTCGAAAAAGGCCGTCGGCTCTAATTCACAAAAATTTCATGCCGCGAAAATATTGCGTTTTATCAATATCAATTTGGAAGTACAGTATACTGACAAGAAATTTGGGATTCAAAGTACTGTAAAAGTGGATATTTTCGCACGACTAATTTTTCGCGCTTGACTGGGTTAGAAGAGTTTCGTGTGTTTTTAATTCCGCTGAATCAAGACATCACGCACAGGAACATATGCCAAGCAAAAATATTCGCATGCTTTTATTTTCGCGCTAGTTTCTGGTTGCGCGAAATGCGCGAAAATTTCAACATCGCGAAAATTTCCACTTTTACAGTATTACTGGCATTATCTATACACATGAGTGTGGACATGGAATATGCTAACAATAAATTATGACCTCATCAGAGATAATGATTTATCGCTGGATAGAAATTCAAATATGAATGGATGGAATGTTGTGATAAGGTATATGTATCTATGTGATATATACTGTATGAACAAATCCTCCAAAGGAAAACAAGGTAATAAAAATAGATGCACACATTACATGTACAGACATGTGTACATCCACATTAATCTCAAGCACTGTGTTTTATTTGTTGATGTCACACACATTGGATTTATAGAAATTCATGCATTTTATATTGTATCATATTCAATGTTTGCATCAATAAATAGCTTGACACTACATGATTTCTCAAATTAGATTTTGAAGGTCCACACGAACTGGTCTATGAAAGCATTATGTTCTGTATAATGTGTTATCAAGTAGTATAATGTTCTGTTAGGAAATGCCGCAACAGATGCAGCTTCAGAAATGCGCATGGAAAAACAAATTGAGTCAGTTCTCCCAGAAGGTATCAGATCTAAAATGCAATTGATAAAGAACAATGTAACTACATTGTAATCAAAAGCTAAATTAGAATACAATATATGTATTTTGGGAATCACCAATAACTAGCATAATCCTTTCCAACACTGGCGCAAGGAAACACACTATCGCACTAAATGATTCCAAAATACACTGCAGTATTAGGTCTGTGCAGGGAGGTATAAAAGAACCTACCTCCCTGGTCTGTGTGAATGCATGAGGCTGTATACTACACATGAGAACCATATGTAAGATGTATGGTATAATTAAGCAATACCAACATGCACACCACCACTATTCCCACAATACTCATGGCACCCTTCAATACTCATGGCACCCTTCAATAAATGCATAATAAGGAGACTAATTTGATGCCTTTTGTGATCAATATGACAAAATTGATTAATCCATATTCCTTTTATCACTGTGTAGATGAGTTCAATGTCAAGAATACACAACAAAAACATACATTCAAATTTGACATTCAAACACTGTTTAATAATCATTGACCATAGGTAGTGTACACTTCATTCCCCTGATCTAAAACTAAAGAAAGCAATACCATGGCAACATAGATGACATTAGGAAAGACATCAAATTTTGGTATCAATGTAAATTATGTAATAGCCAGGGCTGCACACTAACCCATTTTTTCTGCCGGTCCAACCTGTCTCTGTCGGACCGGTAAATGCCCCGTTTTACCATTTTGTGCCGGTCCGAACAGAAAATTTACCGGTCAACAACAACAACCTAAAAAAACATTAAATGACTTGCAAACTTATTTTCTTGTTTTTTATGGACGTACCCCCCCCCCCCACCCATGTACATTTTACAGATTAATTTTTTTTTTAAACTTCCATTATTTATTGCACAAAAAAATAAAAAAATAGGAAGAAATATAATGTTTGTTTGTGAATTACAGTGTAAAATGATAATGAACAAAATCAGATTGTATCAAATGCGTTTGTGACTTTTTCTAAACATCGGCACACGAACTTGCTGCGTAACCTGCTCTTGGTGGTCAGTTGGATTGCGACGATTTAATAAATTATTTTAGCTGTGATATTTTCTGATGCACGCGCTACAAGGGGTTCTTTATTTTTCTCCCGATAATCTATTCGCATTTGTGCATGCGTTCTTGAAAGGTACACGACATGCAGGGCCGAATTCGCGATCCTTTTTGCGGCCATTTCCACCTCAAATATTAGCGGGATTGTGACGATTTCATAAATTACTTCGGCTGTAATATTTTCTGATGCTATGGGCCAAAAGAGGTTGAAAATGTGTCCTTTATTTTTTCCTGACAAACATCTTCGAATTTCGTAAGTGCGTTCTTAAAAAGATGCACCACATGGCCGAATTCATGATACTTCTTTCGCCTATTTCTACCTCAAATATCAGCGGGATTGTGACGATTTCATAAATTACTTGGGCTGTAATCTTTTATGACGCACGCGCCAAAAGGGGTTGAAAATGTGTCCTTTATTTTTACCCAATAAACATCTTCGAATTTCGTAAGTGCATTCTTACAGAATGATGTTCCACACAGCCGAATTCATGATACTTTTTGCGCCTATTTCTACCTCAAATATCAGCGGAATTGTGGCGATTTCACGTATTACTTCGGATGTAACTCTTTGTGATGCACGCACTGGCAAGAATGGTTGAAAATGCGTTCTTTATTTTTCTCCCCATAATCTCTTCGCATTCCGTACATGCGTTCTACGACACGGCCGAATTCACGATCATTTTTGCGCCTATTTCTACTTCAAATATCAGCGGGATTGCGATGATTTCATGAATAACTTCGGCAGTAATTTTTTATGATAAACGCGCCAAAATGGGTTGAAAATGTGTCATTTATTTTTCCCGGATAAACTCTTCGCATTTCGTAATGCGTTCTAAGCAGATATACGACACGGCCAAAAATCATGATTCTTTTTGCGCCTATTGTTTCCTCAAACTTCAACGGGATTGCGATGATTTCATGAATTATTATTCGGCCGTAATCTTTATGATGCACGGGCCAAAAGGGGTTGAAAATGTGTCCTGTATTTTTCTCTCAATAATCTCTTCGCATTTCGTGCATGCGTATACGACACGGCCGAATTCACGATCCTTTTATCGCCTATTTCTACATTAAATATCAGACGAATTGTGGCAATTTCATGAATTACTTCAGATGTAATCTTTTGTGATGCACGCACCAGCTAGAATGGTTGAAAATGCGTTCTTTATTTTTCTCCCCGTAATCTCCTCGCATTCCGTACATGCGTTCTTGAAAGGTATACGACATGGCCGAATTCACGATCCTTTTTGCGCCTATTTCTACCTCAAATATCAGCGGGATTGCGATGAGTTCACGTATGACTTCGGATGCAATCTTTTATGATACACGCGCCAAAAGGGGTTGAAAATGTGTCCTTTATTTTTCCCCGATAAACTCTTCGCATTTTGTAAATGCGTTCTTAAAAGATACACGACACGGCCAAAAATCATGATTCTTTTGCGCCTATCGTTTCCTCAAACTTCAATGGGATTGAGATGATTTTATGAATTATAACGGCTCTATAATCTTTATGATGCACGGGCCAAAAGGGGTTGAAAATGTGTGCTGCATTTTTCACCCAATAATCACTTCGCATTGCGTACATGCCTATACATTGTAGGGTGGAACATCCTATTACCGGACGCTTTTCTTTGTGGCTTTGAATTCCGTACTCATAGAATGAAATTTCGGCTAAAAACAACACCACTTATTCACAGACTCATGGAAATTACGAATTCAGCCAACTTACGTCATTTCTTCGTTCCAGTTTTTAGAAAATATGCTTCAAACATACCCCTCTAAAAATAGTGGTTTTTTGCGCGGTGCAAAATCGCATTGTATTACCGGACGCTATTTTCGTAATCGAATAATCGAGGTCTTTCGCACCTAATTCTTGCACCAGAATCACAATTCATCCCACAAATCACCGTACACATTCTCACCGAGCGGATGACACACAAAAAATCTGCAAATGAAGCTCAAACTTCGTATTTTACAGTAAAATGTCTGTCTTGACCATTTCGAACAGTTCACGCAATAAAACTTTGTGAGAAATCGACATCTGGTTAGAGTATACGTGCTTTGTCTATGGGAGCTGCACGCGCGGGTGATGAGTTGCGTGCCCCTTAGCGCACAACTATCCCGCATCGTTAGCGTTTGAGGACGATAGCTACAATTTTTCCGATATTGATCAGTGAACTTTTGGTTCTAATAGAATCTTCAGCATTTTTCCTGTATGTGAGTGGGATTTCATAGAATTTCAGTCGCGAAATGTGATTCAAACATGCATAAATATTAACTATAAACGAGGTGTGGGTCACTCAACTATAAATTTGAGGTAAAATGTGAATTTTTTCGTGTTTTTACATTTTTATGTGGCGTTTTTTGCGATTTCGGTCCACACAAAGTTCTGTAAGGCTAATCTACGAAGTCTCGCGCGTACAGAATGTCATTAGTACGCAAAAATGTGCGTGTCCGGTAATACGATGGTGTCCGGTGACACCATGCTTGCCCCTACGTCACGGCGGAATTCACGGTCCTTTTACCGCCTATTTTTACATCAAATATCAGCAGGATTGCGATACATATGTCATTAATCATTTCGGCTGTAATCTTTTGTGATACATTCATCAGAAGGGTTGAAAATGTGTTCTTTATTTTTCTCCCGATAATTTCTTCGTATTTGGCGTTTTCAAAATTATACATTGCATGCAGGGCCGAATTTGATATTCTTTTTGCGTCTAATATTGTTTACTCAAATTCCAACGGGATTGCGAAATTTTCATTAATTACTATTCGGCTGTAATTTATATGATGCAAGCGCCAAAAGGGGTGAAAATGTGTCCTTTATTTTTCTCCCGCTATTAAATCTTTTCCCATTTCGTACATGCGTTCTTATCTACAAGGTATACGACACGGCCGAATTCACGATCCTTTTTGCGCCTATTTCTACCTCAAATATCAGCGGGATTGTGGCGATTTCATGAATTACTTCGGATGTAATCTTTTGTAATACACGCACCAGAAGGGTAAAAATGTCTTTTTTATTTTTCTCCCGATAATCTCGTCGCATTTGTGTATGCGTTTTTGATAACCAAGACGGCATGCAGGACTGAATTCAAGATCCTTTTTTTGCGCCTATTATTTCCTCAAATTTCAACGGGATTGCGTTGATTTCATGAATTGTTATTCGGCTGTAATCGTTTATGATGCAATCACCAAAATGTGTCCTTCATTTTTTTTCTTTTTCTCCTCTATAATCTCTTCGCATTTCGTACATTATCTTTTGGAAGATACGACGCGGCCGGTCGAATTCATGATCCTTTTTGGGACGATTTCTACCTGAAATATGTAAGCGGGACTGCCATGAATTCATGATTTTTTTTTCTCCCTAGTATTATCTCTTCACATTTTGTGCATGCGTTCTTAAAAAGTACACGGAAGGGCCGATTTCGTGATCCTTTTTGCGCCTATCTTCTTTATGAAAACATTCTGAGCGAATGAAAATATCAATTTGTGAAATGACTGTGCAAAGTGAAAATAAACGCAATCAGATCCATTTACTGTATCGCTGAATATCGAATGTGTTTTTACTTTTTCTAAAAATCGACACAAGTAAATTAGTTCTAACATAACTGCCACGCTGCTGCGAAGCCGGGATCGGATCGATCTTGCGTTAAAAAATCATGAGTAAAATGACCCAGAAATGCGTGCGCTTCTTTCAATGCTTCTTGTCTGGCATGACCGCCGATCGCAAGCAAACGAGAAGCAGTTACACTGTACATGCTTTGCATCGTTTGCTTTGCATGTATTGCATTGCGTGGCAGTGCGTGAGCAGCGCCAAATGCGCAAGTGAGCGCGAATGTAACTGGTCGACTGCTAGTGCTCAAAACTACATTGTATGTTTACTGTACAAATTGCACCGGTAGACATAAACGAAAACTTGCGTAAAACTTGTTGAACAGTGATATCTTGCATTCTGTTTCTCCCTGATCGGGGCTGCTCTTTTCCTTTCTACTGACCCCACCAATGCTTTTTTTTTTACTGGTCATGTCGGACCGGTAACTTCTGGATTTCCTGAAAAGTTACCGGTCCGACAGTGACTTTTACCGGTCTTTGACCGTCGGACCGGCGCCAGTGTGCAGCCCTGTAATAGCATACATATGAAATGTTTTAATGGCATATTCACCTACAGGTAAATACATAAAAATGATTTGGTGTCACAACATTTCTATTATTTTCTTGAATGTGCATTTTAGAATGTTATCTAAAAATGTTATTAAAAGAGTTATCACATTTGATGCATACATTGTATGTATAGGTCAGTTGTATCACAAAGCATCCTGTCATATAAAAATTTTGCAATAAAGCCTAAAATATAAGGAGATATCACTATTTTTCTCAATAAACCATAACTGCAGACGGTTTAGTCTAGAAACAATTTTACTATGGTATAACGATTGTTCACATTTTGTACATTTAACGATGCATAACATACATGTAGATTATTAACATTTTCCACTGGTTATTTCTATCTGTAACTCATATTTTAGAACTATTTTGAAGCACTAATCCCGGGTTTTTGTTTCATCTGCAAATGGTTAATAATCCTTTAAATTAAATCATTTACAGTGGCATAATATGCTGGGTTGGTTGCTGTGAGATTCATACAAAACCACTGGATACCTGAATGAACCCTCACCTGTAGAATCAGGAGAACCAAGAAGTAGAAGTTAGCAATCCTCAAGAACTGCTCAAACAGGTTGATAGGCAAGAAGGTGAGGACATTGTACTTAGAGGTCTTGATGTAGTTGTTCTGCAATGTAACGGAGAAAAAAAAAGTCCAATGAAAACACATTGTTTCACATCAATACCTCATAACACTGCTTTAAATTGGATAATCAAATCGTAAGACAGCTACATGTACAAGGGGGTAGAATAATAAAAGTTGGTGCATGAAACTCCCCATAGTGGCAACAATGTGGTATGACATTCTTATAAATCACAATAAAATCAAATTAGTCACAATGGAGACGTGATATTGAGTGCCAAGTTCTGCGAGGGAAACAAAAGTTGTTTCCTGTTGACTGTAGTGATTGATCAATGCATATTACATCATACACATAATATACCATAACAACATCTAACTTCGTTCATATCTGATTATTAGATTTTTGCAAGTTTTTTTTTTCTCATCTACTGTATCCAAGTCATCCTTTTTTTTTCTCTTTTTTTTTAACCAGTCTAGTAATGTACATTGTATACAATATGTGACCCTGCATCACAAAACCAACAAAAAGTCGCCAGACATGGATTTTTACTTATGGGCAGATTCTGAAAGAGCAGACTCTAAGCTTTAAAATGATGTATTATAACTACAATGTAAATTCTGATGGACTCCCCTAACCTACTTAAATACTGAAAAGAAAGCACACACTCTGGGAGAGTGTGAACTGAGAAAAGAGGCCCTGAAGTACAGGGTCTATTCAAGCGCATAATTTTTCAACAAGCCGCACTATCTGTGCGATGAAAGGGACAAAACACAGGATATCAACCACCGGAGCAACAACAATGAAGGGTTTATCAGATTAAGCTGAAATTAAGCATGTTCTATTTACACATTCTGTCCATGATTAATGCCAACTTTCAAAGCAGTAACATTATCCTTTCAACAGTTATTAGACTTGAAGTGAAGAGTGTACAAAGGATTTCAAGTAATGAAAGGGGGCCTCTAATACATATTGTACATACTCGGATCATTCTACTCTCCCCCGAAAAGGGGTTGTAGAAAAACTGCTGAAAACACACTTTTCCATTCACGTTATGATCCTAAACTAAAGAATTACATAGAAGAAAGATAACTCTTTCAGAAAATATGAAAAACACAAAATTGACTTCGTTGACCCATTTCACCTGTTTTGAGTCCTCACGTAAACTCAAGGGGCGCGGCTTTTTGTTTGTTTTGTGATGCACGGTCACATCTTGTAATAGAGAGTATACATTGTACAGCAAATTCAAAGATACCCAGACAAATGTGGAATTAATTGCATTTTCACACAACATGTTCTGATCACTCTTTCAGTAGATATTGCTATCAATTTTTTAAGATTAAAATCTTAGCCATGTTACCATGAGGGAATATGCAGTGAATTACGCCAGTCGAAACAACTCAGCAGAATCAGAACTACAGTAATTAGCAGTCACCTGTAAATCTGAATATAATGTAGTCCCCTGAGAGAACACAGAATCTATACTGCTACAACCACCGCTGATTTGCCCATAAAACATTAATCTTCATGCAGATACCATAAGATTAAATTCCGAGGTTGCATCGAACTCACTGCATTCACAGGATGAAAACATACGTCACATACTTTCTAAAATGTGAAATATGACAATTTCAGGTCTGCCCAGATTATCAGTCAACAAAAATCATGGTACCCTGGCTAGATATTGGATACCTCAGTAATGACAATGACATTGGGAAACACTTTGCACACACCAATAAACATATCATTTTCTATGTTTTGCGGTAAAAGCATTTATTGGGGCATTAAATCAAATTCATCTGCGGATAGCACTGCAATCAGAACAGACAATGCCAAATTTCAGCCAAATTACAAACTAATGAAAACTGATAGTTGAATTCTATCTAGTTTTTCTTAATGTTCATGGGAATTACCAGTTGCTTTATGACAAGAATCATCAAAATTTTGAGATTACAAATATGACGAGCATTAATAAAGTGAAGAAACGAGTCCGCCACAGGAGTTCTAATTTTAAAGCCTAAACATTTTGGAACTCTTAAAAAAAAAAGAAATCAGTTTTGAAAATCTCAATCACCCAAAATATACATACACACATACAACAATCATCGGAAGAATTCATCACCGACAATGGAGTGTGTAAGAACATAGAGTTTTGACATGAACATTATTCTGGTACTAAAATTCTGGCAAATCATTTCTGATATGACTATGCTTTCTCCATCATAAACAATTACCCAATTACAGTAGACCTATTTAGCAAACTGTTGTTGATACTTCTTATTGTTTGTTTATAAGAACTTACTACAGTTTTGCAAGATAATTTACAATATACATTGTATGTGCATTACACATACATGGTGTATACCAATAGAGTAAACATACAGCAGTAGTACCACCCAACAGGAAACTTCACACAGAATTTGAACAGAGAGAGAAAAAAAGCAAGTTAGAAATCCTGTCACCAACTTACATATAATTTGTATGCACCATTTGACATATAATTCATTTTATGTCATTTGTTGCACATATTACAAAATATGACTCGTCATATTTTTTGACCACCATTATGATCTGTCAAAGTCATCACCATCATGCTTTATAAATCAACTGTTGTATGTTGGATGACACAAACATTCCTGACCTTTGCCACTTATATGTACAACAGATTCTTGAATTCAATGCTTGGCTGCCTGATGGATTATTCAAAAATAGAAAATGCATATTGTGAGATTCCAGATATTAAAAAAATTGATTTCAAAAACTACTCTTACTATTTCTCTTTTTGAATATAAAGAATTAACATGCTGAATTCATATCATTGAAAAAAAAGGAAAAAAAAAAACAGTCGCCTGCTGAGGGTTTATGAATGATGGATGCCACATGATGGATCAAAAAGCAATCAAATCAGCTCCCTTGAGCCTTCAGTAACTGTGAAGTAAAATATGTGTGTGTGTGCGGATTGCATGTAGATTGCCACTCGGCCAGTTTAAGGGAAAATATGTTCACAGGATGAATGATGAATTTCAAGCTCAATCACACATTCATCATTCAAAACTCATCAATACTTTCTCTCTTTATCAGGCAAAATATTTGATCCACCGACAGGCGCTTTTCTGTAAATTCAACCCAACATCACATTCAGTCTGATACGAGCTTTTATATCAATTGGTCTTTTCCCCTGCCATGTTTTATGGCCTACATCCAACTTGTCCCTTTAAATGATCTAATCCTTTTAAGCCTCTGTGTAGGAGGATATTTGATAATGGTGTTATTGTCATGACAACATGACCTGTTAAACCACCAAGGTTCATCTAAAGGCAGCATACTGTGTAAGGGAAATCCTGTTCTGTGGGTTTCCAAGTTATCCTGAAAATTTAAATCATAGTTTGGTGTGTGGTTTTTCTTTTCTTTCCTTCATTTTCTTTAAATCTTCAAAAAAAAAAAAACACCCAACAACAACAACTACAAACAAACAGGGCATTGGACACAGGAACAGTTACTGACTGTCTCTACCTCCCTCTCTCCCTCTCCTCTCCTCCACATATAGCAGATTATGATTGCATTTTAGTATCAGGTAGTGGAAAGTTCATTCTGGACAGAGTTCACTGGTACAAGACATCATATCCATGCACATTTTACTCACAATACTCCAGTAGTTAGTTTCATGTTGATTGATGAGTGATGATTACACACAAGTCAAGACTGTCACTCTAACACAAAAAGTCTGAAAAGGTCAAAACTGACATTTCAACATCTTTTCTTCTTTTATCACATCCTCACTTTAATAATCATTCTCTCTTTCGCTATAGGAACTCACTTTCTCTTTTTCTCTCTTGCTCTCTTTCTGATGGAGGCATGGAAAGGCAATACATCGATCTATTCTGGGAACTACTGAAGTAACAAGTCATTTCAAATCAATCTTCTGATTCTGCTTTTAGAGCCACAAACACACACACACACACACACACACACACACATAATTCAATAAAATAAAATTCAATGAAATAAAATCAAATAAGGTAAAAAACAAGTCATTTCAAACCAATCTTCTGATTCTGCACACACACACACACACACACACATACATACACACACAAATAATTCAATGAAATAAAATCAAATAATGTAAGAAGGGGTATTATACATGCCAGCCACACTGCTGGTATCCATGGCAACAATCCTTTCCTCTCCCTCTCTCTCCCTCAGTTCTCTTTGTCTTCTCCCTGACAACCAATAGCCCCATCCACCATGATCAGAAGTAAATTTAATAACTATTTGTGTGGTTTAATGAACCTTATGTTATGCATGTCTTTATTGTTAATTTGATTAGATTGATTTGTTAACTGTTGTATTGTTTTTGTTGATGTTGTAACACTGTATTCATGGCCTCTCTGAAAAACAGTCTTACCTAGCTGACAGCACATTTTATCCCGTAATTAAATAAAATAAAACAAACAAACAAGCTGTTATCATGCAGTTTCATTTGATTGCACAATTCAACCATGTATAGATCTTACAAGATGAAAAATTCCACAAATTGGCTATTAAAATAGAGTTTGATGCAGTTTAACCCACTAATCATATGTCAGTGCTACAGGTGTGCTTTATACTCATACTGTCTTTTGCCTATCGTCTGGAGTAGAGACAGCTTGACTGATGAGGCCCTCGCTTGGCGAGCTTTGAACATTGGCTCACCATTGATTGGTATTGACGGCGAGTGTCATGATTACTTTCATGCTTCAGAGTACCACAACTTGTATGATGGGTAAGCCTCGTGGCTGGATCCAGTGGTTGCCTGAAGGGTAATCCATACTTTATAAATAAATACCACATTTCTCTCCCAGACGCTCTATCTATACAAAGTGACTGTCTCATCACATATCGATGAACAGGAAACCAAATGCTCTTTGAAGCACGTCGGTCTCTTTGTGCACTGGCATCTCTGAAGGAATCTTATCCTGGTTTTATACAGCTCACATTTTATGATCCTCTTCACTTAGATATGAAAACTTATGACACATTATGCCATCCATACAAAGAAAGCAAAAATCAATGAAACTGGCACGTTTTGTAGTGTTTTCTAGTGCCCTGACATTTTTACATAAAATTTAGAGGCCACTTTGCACAGACACTGAAAACCGTCTCTCCCTTTTCATCAAAGTGAAACGTTTCCATATGGATCACAAATTGCCGGGTAACTTTTACTGGCGGTTCATGGTTGATGTCTCTGGGCACTGGTAAGAAATAACTACAATTGTATGTTTACTGATATTTGCACCATACACCAAAGGTCTTGCCATGAATTATCATTTGTTTACAGCAAGAAATGTGATAACAATGGATCTCAACAGATATAATGCAGTCTTCTCTGCAAAGAAATATACTCGGCCCCAAGTGCTGTAAGAATATTTTAGCCAAGAAACCCCCCCCCCCAAAAAAAAAAAAAAATCCTGTTCATCGTTGAATGATGACATGCAGTTTTATCTAAACTTCTGAGACATGTTTGCTGATGACCACTTTCACTATGAACAGATGATCTCTTGTGGACATGTTAAGCCGGAGATACGTGAATGCCAACTTTGTAAACAGCGCTGCAATATTCTGAGAACTGAAAAGGCATTTTTTTGGTAAAACCCCTTTTTTCGCAAAAGACTTGGGTTGTAATACAATTTGGGAAAAACCTGTATCCGGGCAATTACCCCCCAGAGGGCAATTCCTCTCCCCTCCCCCAAAATATGCTGGTTGGTGGTAAGGTTAGAGTAAAGATTAGGGTTAGGTTTAGGGTTAGGAGTAGGGGTTAGGGTTAGGATTAGGTTCAAGATTAGGATTAGGATTAGGGCCAGGGGAAGGGGAAGGGTCTGGGGTAATTGCCAAGGGGGTAATTGCCCTAGACCAAGGAAAAACACAATTTTGATGAAACCTGCAGTATTTTAGAGAAAAAACATATAAAAAAGTGCAAAAAAAGTAGCAGATGGCATCTCTGGGGGACCTACATTGTAAAGGTTTTAAAAATATGAAAAGTTTGACATCTTCCTGGAGTGTCAGGGGTCATTCACAGGCAGAATCTGACTCTAAGACAGCTGGCTTCTACTGCTGAGTCTGGGCTTTTTTTTTTCTGCACCATCACACTTCATTCATGCAAACCATATTTTTTGAACTCACCGTACTTGCTGAGTAAGATCACTGTTAGACAAATATTGGATCAGAATCATGATAATAATGCAAACCAGTTCCTCCTTTCTCTCTCTCTCATTTTGCTTCCCTTTCCCACCTACTGAACTTATCTAAACATTTTTCATTCCTTCCTCCTCCTCCTTATTCTTGTTGTTCATCTTCTTTTCTTCTTCTCATGCAAACCATATTTTTTGAACTCACCGTACTTGCTGAGTAAGATCACTGTTAGACAAATATTGGATCAGAATCATGATAATAATGCAAACCAGTTCCTCCTTTCTCTCTCTCTCATTTTGCTTCCCTTTCCCATCTACTGAACTTATCTTTAACATTTTTCATTCCTTCCTCCTCCTCCTTATTCTTGTTGTTCATCTTCTTTTCTTCTTCTACTTCCCCTTCCTCTATTGCTTCCCCCTCCTTTTTTTCATCTTCTTCCTCTTTTGCTTCCTCAATAAAAATATCCTCAGCATTTATGTTTCATGGTAACTGAGACATTTGAGCCCTGACTTCAATATTCACAATTTGTTAGGTGAAAATGCAATGCTCTTCCACACTAATTAGTCTGTTTGTAAAATTGGTGACGAGATTCATCTCACACCTCAAATAAAGATATCGTCAGTCAGCCTAGCTTCCTACTACTCTCTTCTAGCATAATGAGAACAATTTCCATAAAACTGCAAAAAACAAACAAACAAACAAACAAACAAAACAAAAAAGAGAGTATGTTTTCCACAACTTCTGTTCAGATGCCAGAACAGATGAAACGAACGGACGAGAAACATACATCGTATGAGTATTGGAATAGGTGACATTGCCTTGGGACTTGATATATGTGCAATATGACATTTCAATATTCCATCACTTCATTCCATCATGCAGTCCATGGAAGCTAATTGAATTCTCTTGTTCTGCTATGCAGGGGAAAGGACATATCATCAGCTGAGATCTAGAATGGAGCTATCACGTTCTAGGATTTGATTGTACTTAAAAATATCTAACAATCAATTTTCATGAACTAAAAAGTTTATTTGATCACTCATAGGTGAGTGAATTTATAAGTGTTGTTCCAAATAATGGATAAAATAGCACCCTTATGGTTTTGATTTTCAACATTTTACTGAAAACCAAAATGTAGCAGAGATCAATCCTTACAACATGATACCAACAATTCAATAACAAAAAGAAAATCTGATAATGCCCTTCTTGTTCTCAGCCGATGATATATTGAGGCAAACAAATGGGATAGAGAACCCTTCAGAAAGATTAAGTGGGGGGGGGGGGGGAGAGCAGGGTGCAACACTGAAAGATGCAAGGTGTAACAGATGGTACATTGTGAAAATATAGGAGTTAAATGACAGACACAAACAAGGTAGAAGATACATTGTACAACATACGATGACAGACAGAGGGAGAAGGCATAAAATGATTTCATTTTAGAACCCAACTGACAGAAAACAAATATAACACTCAGAAAAGGCAGGTGGGGGAGAGATGATAATATAACTCGTTTCCTTAAAAATGTACTAGGTGGGTCTTCATCAGCTCGAGCTTGAAGAATAACCCACTATTTCTGATCCAAAGAATTAGCTGATCAGAAAATAGCTCGCTTATTTTACAATGAAGATCGAAATAGCGTGCTATTCCGATCGGAAAATAAACCATCAAAATCTTAGGCATATTTGCAGAATAGCCAGCTAATTTGCAAAATAGCGCACTAATCTTAATGCATCTTCATCAGCCCGAGCTTAAACATCGGCACTGCATGCGTTGTGCACCACGCAGGAACGTACACCGTGTAGGCAGTCGGGTCGGAGTGTGCTCGCGCGGCGGGTACCGTTCGTCTACAGTGCACATGCGCCAGCATTGGGCCTATGAACCTGACCGGCCATGCTTGAAGCTTGAGCTAGTGAAGACGCGATTGCACATTTCAGCTGACTTCGGGCTTATTTCTCTGATCCCTCATTGTAAGCGTGCTATTCTTCAAGCTCGAGCTGATGAAGACCCACCTATAGAGTTTTGAGAATAAATGAAGGTAAGAAACTAGAAGGCATACTAGTATTATGAGCGGAAAGAAAGAGACACAGAGAGGGTGAGAGAGGGAGAGAGGAAAGGAAAGAGAGAGGGAGAAAGATCAAATGAGAGAGATCATAATTCTGAGATAATTTTAGCTTGCATATATACACTATATTATTTTGTATTTTCACCAAAGTGTGGCAGAGACAAGAAAGGCAGTGGTTGCAGATAAAAGACCCCCCTCTCCCCTCCAACAAATGAAAAAGATGAATGATGATGATGATGATGCGGTCCCATGCTCCATGGAGAATGAAATAGGAGTTCTCCGGCTTGATTGAAATTAGTCTCTTTACTCCCTTGAAACAGCTGGAGGCCGGAGTGATGAGGGTGGGGGGCATCAAGGGAGAGGGACGATATTAGCCGGGGTCACAAACTTGGCGCAGTGCCGCCGTCTCCATATCTCTCTCCCTCTCTCTCTCTCTCTTTCTCTCTCAGTCACTCCTGATTTGTCTACCACCATCATCACCACCGAGATGCGTTCATCTCTGACAGTTTTTCCTAGCTTGGCCTTTCCTGACACATCACAGGTGTGTGCCATCCCTCCAGGGGCTCATCTTTCAACCCAATACATACTGAATTCTGAAATGTCAATAGACTTAATACACAGGCCACCAGGTTCCCGCATGGAACGGGTTAACATCCTTGCCTCACATCCTGGAAGGATGTGTACAGCTACACATCCTGCACTGTCTTATGTGTACATGCAGCATTTACATGAGAAATCAAGCCATTTCCTCCTTTCTGAGAAAACTTGAATAGCAAATGTCACATTATGTTGATTAAGGAGATGAACATGTGAAAAATCTATGCATTTAAAACAGGAGTGTATGGGAGCTTAACACGTTGAGGACGAGTCCCCAGTATACTTGGGCAGGGGTCTATGGGAAATGCGTGTTGTAGCAAAATCAGTCCGCCCTCAATTGATTAAATTCAGAAATCATCACATTTTCTACCACTTCAGCCGACACTGGATCTAATATCACATACAATAACATTCATTACTTCCTTAACTACAGCATACTCGTAGCATAACACATAAAATTCTTTTACGGGAGATCCTACATTGTATTCAAAAGGGTAAACTTACGAGAATAAACACTGCATTCAAACCTGCCTCATAAAAATCTGATAGTTTGAGTCAACTCACCGCATATTTGAACTGTGAATTGAAGCCCCTGTCGTTGGCCCTCAGGATCCGTTCTGTTTCTGGGTGAGCAAAGTACAAACAAAGGTTTATGTGAAATAGAGTGTGATGTTTGGATCCATGCTGGATGCCTACGCATCAACAGGATATAACCCAGTTTGCTTTCATAAAATATGCCTGTGTGCTTAAAGAGCTGCTATAGATGAAAACTGTTAACATTATAATGCAGTTAGCTTATGAAAATCGTCGTTAAATCTCTGTGCTCATTTATCATTTAGATAATGTTGTCATTTATCTTCAATAAATCTCTCCTTTCCACGGCAATATATCACTTTTCTTTCATTGCTGTCAATATGGAATTTTAATGCATCTCTTCAGGTAAAATTCACATCAAACACATCTACTGCACATTGAATATCACAACTTTTATCTCCTGTCCAGCTACAACGTATGCTCCCTGCTTTGAAGTTGGTTACAGGAAATACTCTTTTCACAGTATGTTTTGAATTTTGCAAGTTGACTAATATACTGGAAATAAACAACTTACAGACAGAATATTACCTCCTGTAACAACAACAAACTAAAAAAAAATCTGTTTATCAAATCCAAGTTGTGAATCACAAATTTTTCTCTTGAAAATACTTCTTTCTCAATCCATCAGTTTTTTAAGATTGCAAATTAAACCACTCACAAAATTATATTACAAGACCTAATTCCAAAAATATCATACTCACAAAATATATGGCAGAAAGTAGGCCTACATCTCAAAAGAGGAATATTTTGCAAAAGGAGAAATCAGATTTCACTATTAAAGAAAGCTATGACAGAGCGTAGAGTAAGAAGAGGAAAATTTGAGCACAGCACCATGATCAGCCAACAAAGATCACGGCTTTCATCAGCTGTCTATTGGACTGAATGATTTCATTATATTTCAACTTCTCTATTAGAAAATGATGCAGGTCTAAAAAACGAGGCTCAGTTTTAACGAGGGTGCAGAGTAGAGCAATCAACAGGCACGCAATGAATTGCATCCATGGAAAATATTCAACAAACAAGGCCCCAGACACCGTGTCTGCATTGTGGTAAGGGGAGATGTCGTCAGCACTCTCATCATCCGGTAAGACATGACAAAAGGAGTGGCATCAAAGGACTTCTATTGTCAGCTTGTGAAGATGACCAGAAATCAATATATCTGCCCTAGTACTAACTCCATCTGGCCTCATTCCTACGTAATTCTAATAGCCACATTCTTACACGCACAGTTATACTATACATTGTATGAGTGCTGAATACTTTCCCTGCAATTCAGAAGAGGCCCGCATCGTACTATAAATATGTGCGGTAGAGTTCAAAGCATTGGTGCCATTGAAGCCTGAAAATTGATCAAGTTTGTCCTTTTGATGCAAAGTCTACATGATACAGACATCAAAATCACCAAGACAAAAACTTGACCTTCAATTACATGCAGGCTGAACTCTTTTTCTCTGCTTATTGCTCAAATTCTTCATTATCATAATATCAACTATAAGCTTACAGAGTTGGACCATGGGGGGGGGGGTATTGTTTCAAAGCAATTAACAATGTTTTTCCACAATGCTTTATCAATCTTGAAAGGGCTTAAGTGAATGTATATCATGGCTCTCTTTACAGGCACCTGTATCAGAAAGGGAAACTCATTTAAATGAAAGCATTACAACAAAGTTAATGGGACTTCATCACGGCAGAGCTTTTAAGGGCATTGCTAATGTAGTTCTTCAAGAGGCACTGTTTGTAAATTAAAGGGGAAACTAATCTGAATGAAAGCATTGAAACAAAAGAATCAAAACATGAGAATTAGAGCAAAATAAGATGTGTAAACGTCATCACAGTGGTATGACCAATTGAAAGTCAGTAAATGAACAAATATGGGATCTTTATGGGAAAGTCTTTGACTACAAGTATTTGTAATTCATATACGTAGGCCAGCAAATATTTCATTAACCATTGAAACCTTCATTATGGGTGAAACAGCATCAAAGACCTCATATTGCTCCAAAACCAGAAACACTTGTGGCATGCAACTCTCGTAAAATGGTGTCAACTGGCTTTTTTGCAGCATGAAACTTTCAAGAATTGCCAACCATAAGAAATTAGAATTATGAGTATTATATTACATAAACACACATTTTTTTCTTACAAAAACTTTCGAATGCATTTTACTTTCATGAATCTTGGCTCCTTGTGAAATTTACAAAGTGTCATGAATGCCAAAATTTTTAGTTTTACAGTATGTTCAAGTTTTTTTTTTGTTTAAAACTACCCACTGTTAACTTCTGAGAAATCATTGCGACATGCAGTTGCACGTTTCAAAATAAAAAGAAGGCACATTACTGAAATACTCAAGCTATTTAAACTGAAAACACTTGCTTGTCATCGTGGGTCATGCTCTGATTCAATCCCATCAAACCTCTACAGTCTGTCGACATGATGCTGAAGATTTTTAGAACTACTGTAATTTCTCTGAGATGCAATCAGACATTCTATTCCACAATGGGAGGTTCCTGTCCAAGTCTGGCTGGAATTCTGGCCTCACTGTCTCTGCAAGTTTGCCCAAGAAAGTGGACCATAAACCAGCCAGCAATCAGAGTAATGGGTCTGTTTATCCCACTGCCATGAATAACTTACAGCCTTGTCATGTCACATATCTCACAGAGTGAATTGCCGCTGTAAAAACAGCGCATATATCTCATCTTTTCCTGTCCCTGCACTTAAAATTCTACCCCAGGCTTCCTCCCGATTTCCACATCCACCTCTGATAATTCACAGGCACAACAAAGTTTGTGGGATGAATTAAAGGTACATGTATCTGTATGATGATAGGATTTCTATCACTGTATCAGCAATTATTCACTCCAAAGTCTTGATCTCTGTGTGTTTCATATTTAAAGGACAAGTCCACCTTCATATACATAAGGATTGAGAGAATGCAGCAATACTGGTAGAACACATCAGTGAAAGTTTGAGGAAAATTGGACAATCCGTTCAAAAGTTACGAATATTTTAAGTATCTGCGCAGTCACTGCTGGAAGAGAAGACTACTACAGTGTATGATGTCATATGCGTACAACTATATAAGGAAAATAAAAAGAGAATTTCACAAAACTTTACATTTTGAATAAAGTGCACATTTCTGCGACTTGCTACAGACGTATGTTAAGGGTAATATTATTCCCCCTGCCTTCTGAAAGAGAGAAGTCGAGTGTTCTTTTGTTATGCAAGAAAAATGGAAATATGTTGAATTTTCTTTATTCTTTCTTTGTATCGTTGTACTCATATGACATCACAAGCTATAGTAGTCTTTTCATCCAGCCGTGACTGAGCAGAAACTTCAAAAATTCATAACTTTTTAACGGATTGTCCGATTTTGCTCAAACTCTCACTGATGTGTTCTACTAATATTGGTGCATTCACTCAACCCACATGTCTATGAAGGTGAACTTGTCCTTTAACATTCTGCACTGAGTAAGTAAACAGTACGACATACAGTGTACAAACATTGTACATGTATCACCATTTATACAACTGGAATCACTTTGATTAAGAAATTTGTCCAATTCAAAAATTATGTAGAAATATTTAATAATGCCTAATATGATTCTGACCAAATACAACAAATTTTTGCTTTTGCTTCTTGCCATTTCGAAGTGGATATTGTCACAAATGTACACACTAGTAGTTATGTACATGTATGATGTACTGCATGCATGATTGTTTTAATGTGTATGTACACAGGTTGACCAGATTAATGGAGAACATTCTATGTGGTATAGATATAGTACATACAGGCTGACCAGATAAGTGGAGAATTTTCTAGGTGGTATACAATGTAGCTATACAGTACATGCATGTAACAGGAAATACATTATAGCTCACTCAATCTAGAATGATTTCACCCATTCCAGAAAGTTCTGGGAAGTGCTAACATATTTGGCTGAGTGAGGCACTGTCCCTGTAGCCCAATGTGATTGGTAGTTATTCTTGGCAGTGATGTTTTGTACATAGTTAGGCAGTGAGTCATCCAGGTTTCCTGGAACTTAGACTGGCTAGTAGGTTGGAGAGAGTTATAGAATGTGCTAGAAGGGGTGAATAGATAGTATATAAGCTAGAGAAATTCTGCAGTAGGCAGAGTACCCAACACCTCTGCTCTGAGAGTTACGTCACTTCTGGCTCTGAAGCGACTTGTTATAGTCAGTCCTGTGTTACCTGCTGACCTGTTATGTTTGTGGAGATACTTGGCCTGGGAGACATTTTGCCTGCAGAGAATTATTGCCTACATTGGAGATAGACTCCATATTTTAATGTCAATGGACATTGCTACGGAAAAGCTGTGACGGGCTGGATTCCTAGCTGGACAATATTAAGTGAATCATCATTCAACGCATCAACTGGACGTGGTCGTCACAACATTTGGACTCTGCACGTTTCGCCGTGGACGTATATCGTGGATTTTACCCCGGATCTATACCGTGGACTATCGTAACCTGTACCTCTGGAGTTACGTCAGAGGAATCACTCATTGGTGCATCGCGGATCATTCGTTTGTGCATCGAGCATCGTATTTGGACATTTCCAGGGATATTGCGTGTAATGCGTACGTAAGTGATTCCATTACTGACTTATATTTATTTCTATTGATCATTATTGTACTGATGTGAAACCGATTACCAGTCTGTACCTACAATATCACTGTTAATAAACCGCCTGAACATCAGTTGATTGTTTCTTTTGTGCGATCATTCTCGGAGTGATTTTGGTCGTAACAAAATTGGGGGCTTGTGTCCGAGAATTGAATTTAAAGCCAAAATATAGAATTTGGAACGTTCCGGAATCCAGAATATTGGTACAGACAAAATACGAGTTGAGTTGATTGTTCAATTGTATATTGTGTGTTATACATTGTGACAATGTCAATCAGTACAATGGATGTTCAGGCATTTGTTCAGAGGACAGATTTGTCCCTCAAAGATTTGCAAAGGTTACGCAAATGTGATTTGACTGCTGTTGCACAGCATTTGAATGTAGATGTTCCACAAGGTGCAAGAAAGGCAGAGATTCTTGACTTAGTAGCTGGTCACATGGAGCTCAAAGAAGAAATTGACACTCCAGATCAAGCTCAAATTTCTGACCAAACACGGCTTGAACTTGCTAGATTGGAAATGGAGAAAGAGAAGATGAGATTAGAAATTGAAAGAGAAATTGAAATGAAGAAACTTGAGCAACAACTGAAATTGCGTGAGATGGAATTGACTCATGCACAGACTGTAAGAACTCAGGAAAGGGCTCCCTCTGAATTTGATTTGGCAAAGAACATTCGATTGGTGCCAAAGTTTGAAGAAAACAGAGTTGATGCATATTTTGTGTCATTTGAGAAGGTGGCTAACAGTTTGAACTGGCCACAGGAATTTTGGCCCTTGCTCCTTCAAAGTGTGTTTGTCGGCAAAGCAGCCGATGTGTACTCATCTCTCTCTGAAGAGCAATCACGTGACTATGCTACAGTCAAGAAAGCAGTGTTGAATGCTTATGAGTTGGTGCCAGAGGCGTACAGACACAAGTTCAGAAATTCGTACCGCAAACCAGGCCAGACACATGTTGAGTTTGCTCGTGAAAAAGAAATGATGTTTGATAGGTGGTACAGATCCCTGAAAGTGGATCAGGACTTTGATAACCTACGTGAGGTTGTTCTCTTGGAAGAATTCAAAAAGAGTGTTGCTTTCAGTGTGAGGTCACATTTGGATGATCACAAAGTGACAAGTTTCCATAAAGCAGCCTTGATGGCTGATGAGTATGAGCTGACCCACAGAAATGACAACAGACCACCTTTCAGGAATTTCTCTGGAAATAAGAGAGACAAAAATCAGTCGAGCAGTCCAAAGAATGCTGGTTCTGAAAAAGGCACGAGTTCTGGTACTTCATCGGCACCACAGCCTCAATCTGACAAAGGGTCCAGTACAAGTGCAAATGTCATCAAATGTTTTCACTGTAACAAGACAGGGCATGTAAAGTCACAATGTTGGAAGTTGCAAAACAAAACAAAGAAGGACTTGGGATTTGTCATGTCAAAAAGTGTCCTACCCGAAAACAGTGTCCCGTTCAGTGAAACACAGGCCATTGAAAGTCAATCTCCCAAATTCAAAGATAGGATGAAGCAGGTGGATGAGAGCTATCATAGCTTTTTGTTTGATGGTGAGGTGACCCCATGTACTTCTGGTGAGGCAGGTAAGCCAGTAGTCATCCTGAGGGATACGGGGGCCTCTCAGTCATTGATGGTGGATGGTGGTATGACTTTTCCACCAGATAGTGCAGTGAATGCAAAAGTCTTGATTCAGACTGTTGATGGCAGTTATATGTCAGTGCCACTGTATAGAGTGGATTTGAAGTGTGACCTAGTTTCTGGTCCTGTTACTGTTGGAGTTGTTCCTGAGTTGCCTATGGCAGGCATTGACTTCCTGTTGGGGAATGACTTGGCTGGGGACAAGGTGGTTGCGTCTCCAGTTGTTTCGGATAAACCAGTGGTGGTTGCTGAAACTGAGCAGTTGCAGGAGGAGTTTCCTGGGATTTTCCCAGATTGTGTTGTGACTAGGTCTCAGGCTCGTAGAGCTGTTCAAGATGATGCGGATTCTGTTGATGTGGAGGAGAATTCCGGTGTTTGGTTGGCAGAAACCTTTTTCAAGGATTTGAATGATGGGGTTGCTGTATTAGGCTCCGAGGCTAACAGTGATGGGCTGTTTAGCAAGTCTTCCTTGGTTGAAGCACAGCAGGCAGACTTTGAGTTGAAAGGCTTGTCTCAGACGGCGTGTTCTGAGGCTGAGGCTGAAAAGGTCCCTGAGTGCTATTATGTCAAAGATGGCATTTTGATGAGGAAGTGGAGACCTCCCCATAGGCCAGCTGATGAGGATTGGACGGTGGTCCGTCAAGTTGTTGTCCCTCCTAGTTACCGCGGTGAGATCTTGAGGATTGCTCACGAGTTACCAGTTGGCGGCCATTTAGGCGTCAGAAAGACAAAGGATCGGATCATGAGGCATTTCTATTGGCCAGGGTTGAATGTGGATGTGGCTGAGTTTTGTAAGACTTGTCACACATGTCAGGTGGCTGGTAAACCACAGCATTCAGTGAAACCGGCGCCATTGATTCCGATTCCTGCGTTTGAAGAACCATTCAGTCGGGTTCTAGTCGACTGTGTTGGACCTTTGCCTAGGACTAGGTCGGGTCATAAGTACCTCTTGACAATCATGGATATGTCCACACGGTTTCCAGAGGCTATCCCATTGCGAAATATCACTGCTAAGACTGTGGTAGATGCTCTAGTGCAGTTTTTCACTAGGTATGGGTTGCCCAAGGAAGTGCAGTCTGACCAAGGGTCAAATTTCATGTCAGGCATATTTCAAGAGGTGATGTATCGTTTGGGTGTGAAGCAGCTGAAGTCGTCAGCTTATCATCCCCAATCCCAAGGTGCGTTGGAGCGCTACCACCAGACCCTAAAGACAATGATTAGGGCATTTTGTGAGGAGTATCCCGAGGATTGGGATAAGGGCATCCCTTTCCTGCTGTTTGCAACGAGGGACTCCCCAAACGAGTCGACGGGTTTCAGCCCATTTGAGTTGGTGTACGGTCATGAAGTCAGGGGCCCACTGAAGCTCATCAAAGAGAAATTCATGACGGAGGATGATGAGGTCCACCTACTTGACTACGTGTCAAAGTTTCGTGAAAGGCTTTCAAAGGCTTGTGAGGTAGCTAGGGAACACTTGAAAGTGTCACAAGACTCTATGAAGAGAAAGGCAGACAAAAATGCCAAAGCCCGAACTTTCAACCCAGGTGACAAAGTTCTTGTACTGCTGCCCATACAAGGTGAACCACTGAAAGCCAAGTTCAGTGGCCCGTACTATGTCAAAAAGAAACTCAATGATGTGAACTATGTGATCAGTACGCCAGACAGACGCAAAGATCAGAGGGTGTGTCACATAAACATGCTGAAAGAGTACTATGAGAGAAAGGCTAGTCAGCCGGTAGGTGTAACCCAGGTGGTAGAAGAAGAAGTAGATGAAGAGGGAGAAGCTCAAGATGAGAATGGAAGTGAGCCCTCTAGTGCCAGGTTGTCTAACTCAGAGATGTTAGGGAAAGTAGATGAGGCACTGAACTACCTACCTGAAAATCAGAGGAAAGATGTGACTAGTCTGTTACATGAGTACAAAGAACTGTGTAAAGACAAACCAGGCTGCACCCCTCTGGCTGTACATGATGTTGATGTAGGAGATGCTGACCCTATCAAGCAAAACCCTTACAGACTAAACCCGAGCAAACTGCAAAAAGTAAGGGAAGAGGTTCAATACATGCTAGACAATGACATAATAGAACCTAGTAAAAGCAGTTGGAGCTCCCCAATCGTCATGGTGCCCAAACCGGATGGGTCTCAAAGATTCTGTATAGATTACCGAAAGGTGAATGCCGTGATGAAAACAGATTCTTTCCCCATTCCCAGACTTGAAGACTGCATTGACAGGGTCGGCAATTCTGCATATGTCAGTAAAATAGACCTTCTAAAGGGATACTGGCAAGTACCCTTGACCGACAAAGCCAGAGAGATTTCTGCCTTTGCTACACCAGATGGCCTGTTCCAATGCAAAGTAATGCCATTCGGCATGAAAAATGCTCCGGCCACCTTCCAACGGCTGACGAACCAAATCATTGCCGGACTTGACAATTGTGTAGTATACATTGATGACATCCTAGTGTACAGTGACACGTGGGAGGAGCACATTACACACTTGCGGCAACTTTTTGATCGACTCAGGGAGGCCGGATTGGTGATTAATCTGGCAAAGAGTGAATTTGCGAAGGCCAAAGTGGTGTATCTCGGGCATGTAGTCGGTCAGGGACAAGTATTGCCAAGAGAAGCCAAGGTAGAGGCTATACTAGGCTTTCCCATCCCCCAATCCAAGAAGGAGTTGCTCAGATTTCTGGGCATGGCTGGTTTCTACAGGAAATTTGTACCGAATTTCAGCACTGTAGTCACCCCCCTAACAAACCTGCTGAAGGGCAAGGCAAAGTACACCTGGACTGATGAGTGTCAAAGAGCCTTCGAAAAACTAAAGGCAGTCCTTGCTAATGAGCCTGTTTTGGCAGCTCCTGACTTCGCAAAGCCATTCAAGGTGGCAATAGATGCTAGCGATGTGGGAGTGGGAGCGGTTTTGCTCCAAGAAGATGAAGAAGGCACTGAACGACCAGTTAGCTACTTCTCCAAAAAATTGAACACATACCAGAAGAAGTACTCCACAATTGAGAAGGAGGCTCTCAGTCTCATCCTTGCCCTCCAACAATACGAAGTGTACTTGACAAATAGCAAAGGGGAGATCACGGTCTATACTGACCACAACCCCTTGGTCTTTTTAGACCGGTTCAAAATGAAGAACAACAGATTGTTCAGATGGAGCATGATGACGCAGCCATATGCACTCAAAATCAAACATGTGGCAGGCAAAAACAATGTAATTGCCGACGCTCTGTCAAGAGTGTAACATGAAGAGAGTATTAAAGGTGAAAAGTTTTTACCGCATATCATTTCCAGTGTATGTGTTAAGCATATTCATTAATGTGTGCAAAACAGTTTGACATGATTGTATAAGCTCTGAGAATCCAAGCAATATCATTGTAAATAGTATCCATGAAAAGAGAACATGGAATTAATACAGCTATCCAAAAGGCATGTGATAGTATGTGATTATTGTTGCTTGACTTGGACTTTATTTCACATTCGTTGTAAATAACAATGATAAATTGTGAAGGTAAAAGAAACCCTTGCTACAGCAAGGCTTTCTTTTTCCCATGGGGGATGGTGTCACAAATGTACACACTAGTAGTTATGTACATGTATGATGTACTGCATGCATGATTGTTTTAATGTGTATGTACACAGGTTGACCAGATTAATGGAGAACATTCTATGTGGTATAGATATAGTACATACAGGCTGACCAGATAAGTGGAGAATTTTCTAGGTGGTATACAATGTAGCTATACAGTACATGCATGTAACAGGAAATACATTATAGCTCACTCAATCTAGAATGATTTCACCCATTCCAGAAAGTTCTGGGAAGTGCTAACATATTTGGCTGAGTGAGGCACTGTCCCTGTAGCCCAATGTGATTGGTAGTTATTCTTGGCAGTGATGTTTTGTACATAGTTAGGCAGTGAGTCATCCAGGTTTCCTGGAACTTAGACTGGCTAGTAGGTTGGAGAGAGTTATAGAATGTGCTAGAAGGGGTGAATAGATAGTATATAAGCTAGAGAAATTCTGCAGTAGGCAGAGTACCCAACACCTCTGCTCTGAGAGTTACGTCACTTCTGGCTCTGAAGCGACTTGTTATAGTCAGTCCTGTGTTACCTGCTGACCTGTTATGTTTGTGGAGATACTTGGCCTGGGAGACATTTTGCCTGCAGAGAATTATTGCCTACATTGGAGATAGACTCCATATTTTAATGTCAATGGACATTGCTACGGAAAAGCTGTGACGGGCTGGATTCCTAGCTGGACAATATTAAGTGAATCATCATTCAACGCATCAACTGGACGTGGTCGTCACAACATTTGGACTCTGCACGTTTCGCCGTGGACGTATATCGTGGATTTTACCCCGGATCTATACCGTGGACTATCGTAACCTGTACCTCTGGAGTTACGTCAGAGGAATCACTCATTGGTGCATCGCGGATCATTCGTTTGTGCATCGAGCATCGTATTTGGACATTTCCAGGGATATTGCGTGTAATGCGTACGTAAGTGATTCCATTACTGACTTATATTTATTTCTATTGATCATTATTGTACTGATGTGAAACCGATTACCAGTCTGTACCTACAATATCACTGTTAATAAACCGCCTGAACATCAGTTGATTGTTTCTTTTGTGCGATCATTCTCGGAGTGATTTTGGTCGTAACAATATCCTTTCTTTCCAACAGTATCAATCATACTTGTTTCAATAGTAATTAACAGGGGTCGCACTTAACTTTTTTTTTAACTAGCCAGGCGGACTACTTAGAATCAATTTTGACACTGAAGCAATATTTTGGCTAGCCAGATGGACTAGTTAGGTGATCCGAGTATCCTTCGGATCACCTTCTGTATCTGTACGGATTCTTTCTTCTTCTTTGTTTCTTTATTTCTCCGCAAAAGTTGTGCAGAGGTTAGCTCAGAAAGTCCGCTGCCTATCAATTTCAAAATTATACCATGTATGCATCATGTCCCAAAGACGACAAATCTAATGTATCATTGTGATCAGTCGACCGTGACGTCACTATGACGTCATTATATGAAAACACATTCTCAATCATATCTCATTAATGGAATGGAATTTTTCAATGAAATTTACGTCACATATATTTCAAATTATGCGCATTCTACTCATGTTCTCAAAGTTCATATTTTCTCTTAAAACGTGCGCGTACGCGCGCGTTGAAATATTTGTATGCTCCAATCGAGCTCAAATTTTTTTTGCACACGTTTCAGACCATTTGGAGCATTTTTTGAAAAATTGAAAAAATCGGACGGACGCGTACGCGCGCGCGCATATACGCACGCACAGCTCATGTGCAATTGAAATTTCCAGTTTTTTCACTTTGATCGGATGTCTGAAATGTTAAGGAATATTTATACCAAGTTTCAAATCAATGCGACTCAATATGACGTCATGCGGGCCCGTCAAAGTTGAAATTCCGCGCGCGCGTCAATGGCGATATACAGTGCAACTATGCCAAAAAACTGCTAATTTTAAATTCGATTTTACTCGTCAGGATGGACGGTGACCCCCCATTTTCTTTACATATTTCAAAACCTGATGAGTTGTACATGTCATTTCATGGGGTGGCAATGCTGACAAAATGATTAAAAGATAGCAAATTTCTTAATAAAGTAAAAAAAGTAAATTTTCAAAATGACGTCATCAAATTTCAAGTTCATTCGAGCGTATCTCACTAGTCCTTTGTCAATTTTCACCCAGATTTCAGTATGTTGTAGCTTTTTTAATGTTCTTTCAAAAATAAGATTACAAAATTTTGATTGGATAACGGTATAACATCGTTAAAATGGATTGAAAGTAACCTTGTCAAATTTGACCAGTTTACGTGTTATCTCTATGGGAGTGCAGTTTTTCTGGAAATGAAAATTGACATGACTATCTTTATCGAGCACTAGCTCACTTACCCTTCGGTAAATTTCTCCCAGATTTTGATATGTTGTAGCTGAGACTTTAGGCTACCGTAAGTGTGCCTTCGTTTTTTCATACGATGTCGGGATCACGTCAAAAATTTTGGTTGAAATTCAGGCTTATCTTCGATGTATTGAGATATTTCTTTCTTTCTGCAACTTTCTTTGCAATAACTCAAGAAAAACACGCCCTATTACTTCCATGTTTTGCACATGTTTAGTTCATGTCACGTACATTGTTTCATAAAATAACAACTACTTGATCGGACACCATCTTGGGTATGTAAATTAGGGTCAAAGGTCATAAGTGTTTCATCCTGTATCTTAGTGAATACATGTCCTATCTTTCCCACATTTTGCAAACGCAAAGACCATGTTACAAGGATCATTTCACAAAATAACCACTTTTTACTCAGATGCCATCTTGTCTGTGCAAATTGAGGTCAAATGTCATATGTACTTCTTTTTGTATCCTCGTTATGACGTATTATCTCTATGGGAGGGAATTTTTTTAAATGTGAAAATTGACATGATTGTCTTTATCGAGCACTAGCTCACTTACCCTTCGGTGAATTTCTCCCAGATTTTAATATGTTGTAGCTGAGACTTTGCGCTATCGTTAAATTTGATTTTGTTTTTTCATACGATGTCGGGATCACGATAAAAAACTTGGTTGAAATTAAAGCTTATCTTTGATGTATTGAGATATTTCTTTCTTTCTGCAACTTTCTTTGCAATAACTCAAGAAAAACACGCCCTATCACCCCCATATTCTGCACATGTTTAGTTCATGTCACGTACATTATTTCATAAAATAACAACTACTTGATCGGACAACATCTTTGGTATGTAAATTAGGGTCAAAGGTCATAAATGTTTCATCTTGTATCTTGGCGAATACCTGTCCTATCTTTCCCATATTTTGCACACGTATAGACGATGTCGCAAGAATCATTTCACAAAATAACCACTTTTTCCTCAGATGCCATCTTGGGAGTGTAAAGGTGGGTCAAAGGTCATATGTATTTGTTGTTGTATCTTCGTTATCTAGTGTATACGGAATTTGGTACCAAAGATGGCAGATATGACTCCCTTTTCTAAACGAGAATTCAAACATCACACGGCCAACGTGTTTAACAACAGACGAAACCTGTATGGTCATGCCTATTGCGATCAGGACTCGAATCATTGATGAAAAAAAAAAATCGGATCACCTTAATTTGTCAGTAATGACAAATTAGGTGATCCGAGTATCCTCTCGGATCACCTTCTGTATCTGTACGGATTCTTTCTTCTTTTTTAGGTGATCCGAGTATCCTTCGGATCACCTTCTGTATCTGTACGGATTCTTTCTTCTTCTTTGTTTCTTTATTTCTCCGCAAAAGTTGTGCAGAGGTTAGCTCAGAAAGTCCGCTGCCTATCAATTTCAAAATTATACCATGTATGCATCATGTCCCAAAGACGAAAAATCTAATGTATCATTGTGATCAGTCGACCGTGACGTCACTATGACGTCATTATATGAAAACACATTCTCAATCATATCTCATTAATGGAATGAAATTTTTCAATGAAATTTACGTCACATATATTTCAAATTATGTGCATTCTACTCATGTTCTCAAAATTCATATTTTCTCTTAAAACGTGCGCGTACGCGCGCGTTGAAATATTTGTATGCTCCAATCGAGCTCAAAATTTTTTTGCACACGTTTCAGACCATTTAGAGCATTTTTTGAAAAATTGAAAAAATCGGACGGACGCGTACGCGCGCGCGCATATACGCTTGCACAGCTCATGTGCAATTGAAATTTCCAGTTTTTTCACTTTGATCGGATGTGTGAAATGTTAAGGAATATTTATACCAAGTTTCAAATCAATGTGACCCAATATGACGTCATACGGGCCCGTCAAAGTTGAAATTCTGCGCGCGCGTCAATGGCGATATACAGTGCAACTATGCCAAAAAACTGCCAATTTTAAATTCGATTTTACTCGTCAGGATGGACGGTGACCCCCCATTTTCTTTACATATTTTAAAACCTGTTGAGTTGTACATGTCATTTCATGGGGTGGCAATGCTGACAAAATGATTAAAAGATAGCAAATTTCTTAATAAAGTAAAAAAAGTAAATTTTCAAAATGACGTCATCAAATTTCAAGTTCATTTGAGCTATCTCACTAGTCCTTTGTCAATTTTCACCCAGATTTCAGTATGTTGTAGCTTATTTAATGTTCTTCCAAACATAAAATTACAAAATTTTGATTGAATAACGGTATCACCTCGTAAAAATGGATTGAAAGTAACCTTGTCAAATTTGACCAGTTTACGTGTTATCTCTATGGGAGTGCAGTTTTTCTGGAAATGAAAATTGACATGACTATCTTTATCGAGCACTAGCTCACTTACCCTTCAGTAAATTTCTCCCAGATTTTGATATGTTGTAGCTGAGACTTTACGCTACCGTAAATGTGCCCTTCGTTTTTTCATACGATGTCGGGATCACGTCAAAAATTTTGGTTGAAATTCAGGCTTATCTTCGATGTATTGAGATATTTCTTTCTTTCTGCAACTTTCTTTGCAATAACTCAAGAAAAACACGCCCTATCACTTCTATATTTTGCACATGTGTAGTTTATGTCACGTACATTATTTCATAAAATAACAACTACTTGATCGGACACCATCTTGGGTATGTAAATTAGGGTCAAAGGTCATAAGTGTTTCATCCTGTATCTTAGTGAATACATGTCTTATCTTTCCCATATTTTGCAAACGCAAAGACCATGTTACAAGGATCATTTCACAAAATAACCACTTTTTACTCAGATGCCATCTTGTCTGTGCAAATTGAGGTCAAAGGTCATATGTACTTCTTTTTGTTTCTTCGTTATGACGTGTTATCTCTATGGGAGGGAATTTTTTTAAATGTGAAAATTGACATGATTGTCTTTATCGAGCACTAGCTCACATACCCTTCGGTGAATTTCTCCCAGATTTTAATATGTTGTAGCTGAGACTTTGCGCTATCGTTAAATTTCGTTTTGTTATTTCATACGATGTCGGGATCACGATAAAAAACTTGGTTGAAATTAAAGCTTATCTTCTATGTATTGAGATATTTCTTTCTTTCTGCAACTTTCTTTGCAATAACTCAAGAAAAACACGCCCTATCACCCCCATATTCTGCACATGTTTAGTTCATGTCACGTACATTATTTCATAAAATAACAACTACTTGATCGGACAACATCTTGGGTATGTAAATTAGGGTCAAAGGTCATAAATGTTTCATCTTGTATCTTGGCGATTACCTGTCCTATCTTTCCCATATTTTGCACACGTATAGACGATGTCGCAAGAATCATTTCACAAAATAACCACTTTTTCCTCAGATGCCATCTTGGGAGTGTAAAGGTGGGTCAAAGGTCGTATGTATTTGTTGTTGTATCTTCGTTATCTAGTGTATACGGAATTTGGTACCAAAGATGGCAGATATGACTCCCTTTTCTAAACGAGAATTCAAACATCACACGGCCAACGTTTTTAACAACAGACGAAACCTGTATGGTCATGCCTATTGCGATCAGGACTCGAATCATTGATGAAAAAAAAATCGGATCACCTTAATTTGTCAGTAATGACAAATTACAATCTCTAGTTAGGTGATCCGAGTATCCTCTCGGATCACCTTCTGTATCTGTACTGATTCTTTATTCTTCTTTCTTTGTTTCTTTCTTTATTTCTCCTCAAAAGTTGTGCAGAGGTTAGCTCAGAAAGTGCTATGCCTATCAAGTTCAAACTTATACCATGTATGTATCGTGTCCCAAAGACGACAGATCAAGTAAAATCATTGTGATCAGTTGACCGTGACGTCACTATGACGTCATTATATGAAAACACATTCTCAATCATATCTCATTAATGGGATGGAATTTTTAAATGAAATTTACGTCACATATATTTCAAGTCAAGCGAATTCTATTCATATTGTCAAAATTTATATTTTCTCTTAAAACGTGCGCGTACGCGCGCGTTGAAATATTTGTATGCTCCAATCAAGCCCAAAATTTTTTTGCACACGTTTCAGACCATTTAGAGCATTTTTTGAAAAAATGAAAAAATCGGACGGACGCGTACGCGCGCGCGCATATACGCACGCATAGCTCATATGCAATAGAAATTTCCCATTTTTTTCACTGTGATCAGATGTCTGAAATGTGAAGGAATATTTCTACCAAGTTTCAAGTCAATCCGACTCAATATGACGTCATACGGGCCCGTCAAAGTTGAAATTCCGCGCGCGCGTCAATGGCGATAGACAGTGCAACTATGCCAAAAAACCGCAAATCTTAAATCCGATTTTACTCGTCAGGATGGACGGTGACCCCCCATTTCCTTTACATATTCTGAAAGCTGATGAGTTGTATATGTCATTTCATGGGTTGGCGATGCTGAAAAAATGATTAAAAGATATCAAATTTCTTAATAAAGTAAAAAAAGTAAATTTTCAAAATGACGTCATCAAATTTCAAGTTTACTCGAGCGTATCTCACTTATCCTTTGCCAATTTTCACCCAAATTTCAATATGTTGTAGCTTATGAAATGCTCTTTCATAAATTAAATACACAATTTTCATTAGATGACGACATCACCTCGAAAAAATGGATTGAAGGTAACCTTGTCAAATTTGACCAGTTTACGTGTAATCTCTATGGGAGTGCAATTTTTATGGAAATGAAAATTGACATGACTATCTTTATCGAGCACTAGCTCACTTATGCTTTAGTGAATTTCTCTAAGGTTTTAATATGTTGTAGCTGAGACGTAGGGCTATCGTAAGTGTGCCCTTTGTTTTTTCATACGTTGTCGGGATCACGTGAAAAAACTTGGTTGAAATTAAAGTTTATCTTCGATGTATTGAGATATTCCTTTCTTTTTGCAACTTTATGTGCAATAACTCAAGAAAAACATACCCTATCACCACCATATTTTGCACATGTTTAGTTCATGTCACGAACATTATTTCATAAAATAACAACTACTTGATCAGACGCCATCTTGGGTATGTAAATTAGGGTCAAAGGTCATAAATGTTTCATCCTGTATCTTGGTGAATACATGACCTATCTTTCCCATATTTTGCACACGTAAAATCCATGTTACAGGGATCATTTCATAAAATAACCACTTTTTGCTCAGATGCCATCTTGTCTGTGCAAAGTGGGGTCAAAGGTCATATGTACTTCTTTTTCTATGTTCGCTATGACGTGTTATCTCTATGGGAGGGAATTTTTTAGATGTGAAAATTGACATGACTCTCTTTATCGAGCACTATCTTACTTATGCTTCGGTGAATTTCTCTCAGATTTTGATATGTTGTAGCTGAGACTTTGCAGTATCAGGACTCGAATCATTGATAAAAAAAATCGGATCACCTTAATTTGTCAGTGATGACAAATTACAATCTCTAGTTTTCTTTATTTCTCCCCAAAATTTGTGCAGAGGTTAGCTCAGAAAGTGCTATGCCTATGAAGTTCAAACTTATACCATGTATCCATCATGTCCTAAAGACGACAAATCTAATGTATCATTGTGATCAGTCGACCGTGACGTCACTATGACGTCATTATATGAAAACACATTTTCATTCATATCTCATTAATGGAATAGAATATTTGAATGAAATTTACGTCACATATATTTCAAGTTAAGTGGATCCAACTCATATTCTCAAAATTCATTTTTATCTCAAAACGCGCGCGTACGCGCGCGTTAAAATATTTGTATGCTCAAATCGACCTCAAAATTTTTTTGCACACGTTTCAGACCATTTGGAGCATTTTTTGAAAAATTGAAAAAATTGGACGGACGCGTACGCGCGCGCTCATATACGCACGCACAGCTCATATGCAATAGAAATTTCCCGTTTTTTCACATTTATCGGCTGCCTGAAATGTCAAGGAATATTTCTACCAAGTTTCAAGTCAATCCGACTCAATATGAGGTCATACGGGCCCGTCAAAGTTGAAATTCCGCGCGCGCGTCAATGGCGATATACAGTACAACTATGCCAAAAAACTGTCAATTTTAAATCCGATTTTACTCGTCAGGATGGACGGTGACCCTCCATTTTCTGTACATATTTTGAAGGCTGATGAGTTGTACATGTCATTTCATGGGGTGGCAATGCTGACAAAATGATTAAAAGATATCAAATTTCTTAATAAAGTAAAAAAAGTAAATTTTCAAAATGACGTCATCAAATTTCAAGTTCATTCGAGCGTATCTCACTAGTCCTTTGTCAATTTTCACCCAGATTTCAGTATGATGTAGCTTATTTAATGTTCTTTCAAACATAAAATTACAATATTTTGATTGGATAACGGTATCACCTCGTAAAAATGGATTAAAAGTAATCTTGTCAAATTTGACCAGTTTACGTGTTATCTCTATGGGAGTGCAGTTTTTCTGGAAATGAAAATTGACATGACTATCTTTATCGAGCACTAGCTCACTTAAGCTTCGGTAAATTTCTCCCAGATTTTAATATGTTGTAGCTGAGACTTTACCCTACCGTAAGTGTGCCCTTTGTTTTTTCATACGATGTCGGAATCACGTCAAAAAATTGGGTTGAAATTCAGGCTTATCTTCGATGTATTGAGATATTTCTTTCTTTCTGCAACTTTCTTTGCAATAACTCAAGAAAAACGGCCTCTATCACTTCTATATTTTGCACATGTTTAGTTCATGTCACGTACATTATTTCATAAAATAACAACTACTTGATCGGACACCATCTTGGGTATGTAAAGTAGGGTCAAAGGTCATAAGTGTTTTACCCTGTATCTTAGTAAATACATGTCCTATCTTTCCCATATTTTGCACACGCAAAGACCATGTTACAAGGATCATTTCACAAAATAACCACTTTTTACTCAGATGCCATCTTGTTGTTGCAAATTGAGGTCAAAGGTCATATGTACTTCTTTTTGTATCTTCGTTATGACGTGTTATCTCTATGGGAGGGAATTTTCTTTAATGTGAAAATTGACATGATTGTCTTTATCGAGCACTAGCTCACTTACCCTTCGGTGAATTTCTCCTCGATTTTAATATGTTGTAGCTGAGACTGTGCGCTATCGAATGTGTGCCTTCGTTTCTTCATACAATGTCGGAATCATGTTAAAAAACTTGGTTGAAATTAAAGCTTATCTTCGATGTATTGAGATATTTCTTTCTTTCTGCAACTCTCTTTGCAATAACTCAAGAAAAACACGCCCTATCACCCCCATATTTTGCACATGTTTAGTTCATGTCTCGTACATTATTTCATAAAATAACAACTACTAGATCAGACAACATCTTGGGTATGTAAATTAGGGTCAAATGTCATAAATGTTTCATCTTGTATCTTAGTGAATACCTGTCCTATCTTTCCCATATTTTCCACACGTATAGACGATGTCGCGAGAATCATTTCACAAAATAACCACTATTTCATCAGATGCAATCTTGGGAGTGCAAAGGTGGGTCAAAGGTCATATGTATTCATTGCTGTATCTTCGTTATTCAGTGTATACAGAATTTGGTACCAAAGATGGCAGATATGACTCCCTTTTCTAAATGAGAATGCAAACATCACACGGCCAATGTCTCTAAACACAGATGAAACTTGTATGGTCATGCCTATTGCGATCAGGACTCGAATCATTGATAAAAAAAAATCGGATCACCTTAATTTGTCAGTGATGACAAATTACAATCTCTAGTTACTTCGGGATTTTATGATTTTTAGCTAGTCCGACATGATTTTGGGTGGCCAATGGCCAGCGGACCATCGCCAATTTCGAACCCTGATTAAATACATGGTATAAATAAGCATCATCAATGAATATAATACAAGTACATTGGCAACTTTTGTAAAGAAAAACAAAGCAGAAAACAATAAATGTACTAATCTCAATTTTCTAATTTGAGCCATCAGATTGTCGTTCAAATCACTTAAAAATATCTCAGTTTAAAAGCACTTGTAAACAAGAAACAAAAAACTTTCACCTTTGAATGCCATAAAATTAAATTCATAAATTTTATGTATCATTGTGGAGCAGTTTCATGGTATCATTTGAGGTACAATTTTGCATCATGTATAATGTGTGCTGTGTGTGTGTGTGTGTGTGTGTGTGTGTGTGTGGACGTGGGTGTGCTGCTCAAGGTTTGTAATATTCCTTTTACAAACCACTCCCCTGTGGAATGGGTAGAGAATGGAATGTACAATACTTCAGGACTGATTGATTCAATTTCTAAACCTGACAACTCTCCTGCCTCCGGATTGTAAATACCCAGGTAACTGATGACTGGCTTTGACTTTGATGAAGGTTGCCATGGTGTTTCAATTATTCCAAGTTTCAATGAGTAATTAGTTTTAATAGCCTTTTTCTTTTTGCAAATGTGGCTCTAGATACAAAAAATCCACAGTTCTCATAAGACTGTACCAACAACAGCTTGTTTTCAATCACTCCCTGCTGAGTTTGCTGTAATGTGTAAAAATATCCCATGAGCATCATTCAAAAATACTCTCTATTGATATTTGCAGAGGAAATTTGACCACACATAGGTTTTATATTTATCATCATGTATGCACACGATAATTGTGGAAGTGTGACTGTACCAACACAAATTTCTATCCTGAGGACAGAGGTATGATGTGGACAGTAATTGCTATATCAATGGAATCTGTGTACAAATTGTAAGTGTACTACTTTTCTCTGGATATCTCAACATTTGTGCACAGGTCTATGGGAAATACACTTTAGCAGAGACTCCACTCCCAAATGGGTAATTCCATGAAGTTGGGGCAGTGTCCAAGTAGCATCGTGATATTTAAAAAATACATTTCAGCATAACTCAATATTAATTATGCTATACATTTATTGTTTGTAGGCTTTACATTTGCATGGAGGCCACACATTTTCCTGGAAATTTCGTGCCATTCAGACTCAATTTTGATGAAGTTATTAAACAATATGTAACAGTGTCCTGCAGCATCAAAAAGTGGTTTCTTTCGCGTTGGTTTTATTTTCACGCTTTGAGGTTGAACCATGAATTTAACATCATGCGAAAATGTTTTCAACTCGCCGCGGTGCGCCGATTGTTACAACGCTATTGTGCACATACACACACGAAGATTCCGCGCATTGAGTGTATTGATGGTCAACACACACACAGCGATACCGCGCAATGTATAGGTACATGGTACAAGCATGTTATAAAGTACTTGAGAGACAGGATTTAAGGTAAGCCTGCATTTAATTCTAATTTTTATTCAATTCATAAAAGGATAATTGGATTCTAGTTTGGGTTTTCATGTGCAAAATAAAACAGTTTTCGCTGACTGTGAATTCACAGATTTTGCCGACCGCAAATTTAAACACACACGAAAAAGTCGGCACCAATGGACAACGCGAAAGTATCTGTACGCGAAAGAAACCACTTTTACAGTATGCATAAAATGGGAGATTCTCCCACCTGGATTCCCAGCAAACTGAAGACTCTGATCGCGGGAACATGTGCACAAAATAATGTTTGCATTTTAATGCATATCACGAACATGAAGCATAACATCCCTGTCGGCTGGGGTCCAGGGCGCACTTTACTATTAGAAGGGCCCTGGAAGCTCAGAGGGTTACAAATGTTCTCTGGTGCTATTTTTTTCAAACATATGACAAAACTAATGTTTGGCAGAAGAGAGCTACCGGTAAATCTTAAGTAGGAGAAAATTAATCTTTTTGTGGGCTAACACAAATCTTGAGGATCAGGCCAATATTTTCAGGGGAAAAAACAGGCATCTGAAGCTGCGCTTCAGTGCAATGCGCCGTCAATGAATTAAAGAAACTGCGAATGCGTCAACAGGTCTCTCTCTTGTCAAGGTAATCCCTGAAGGAATTACGAAGTATAATGTTACAAATTATTAATGTCTGATTTTGCCGAGACTTGTCCTTTCAGTAAGCACGATTTTTAAATACAGCAGACTTGAATGTGAAGCAGAATTTCACCTTAAAATCCTTTCACTGCTACAATTGTATTTCTTGCAGTGGATGCTGTACACTGTAGAGTGATGATGAGATCGTTACCCAGGTTTGAGAGTCCCCCTCCCAAATCGGGTGGAGGAAAGGCAAATCTCATCTCTGGGATGATAGATGCACATGACCTCCTTGCTCCCATGTCCTCATCAAATGGGGACTACATTTCCCTACCACCTGCTCCCCCTCCCACGACAAGAACACAGAATATTTAATGTGTAAATTTTCATCTTTTATGGAAGGATTGTCCAATTTTCCTCAAACTTTTGTACTGTAATCTTCTAACACTGTATTCTAAGTCTGCAATTACTGAATTCACATGTTCAGTGTCACACCTGTCTGGGGCAAATTCCCTTGCAATCAAATTTGTGAAACATTAAGTGCAAATTCAGATATTAGAACTGATATGTGATTGGTACCAGCACACACACACACACACACACACACACACAAATCTAAAGTAAACAAATTATCAAAGTTGTCTAGTATCATATGAATAACATTCTTTGGCAGATTTTGTACGTACATACAGGAACATGCTCTGAATTACACAATGTATAATACAACAAAATTGTAATGTACTCTGAATCTCTCTTCCCCTGTCATCCTGGATACTGTATCCGTAAGCTGTTCTTTTTGCAAGGGTTTAACTTTCCACAAAATTCACAAATCACTGCTGGACCGCGAATTTAACAAGATGCAAAAATATCTCGAACTGACAGGCATTAGTGCACTTATGATAGCATCAGTGTCAAAACTGCTAAAACAAAATCTCGCAAAATTGTCTGTGACCTCCTCATTCAGGAAAATATCTCAATGCAAAATTAAAAGCTTATTCAGTATTTAAGAACTGAAATAGAATCAGCAAAAGTGAACATGGAGTTATGAAGCACAAAATGACTGTGAAACAATTTACTGACACTTTCAATTTTGAGGGAAATGAATATGTACAATAACATTTGAACCTCAGTGAAGGATTTAAAAAACCTTAGAACTCAACTTTGGCATCATTTATTGACACCTTTACTGTACAGGCACACATACAGCAGCTGTACCTACTGTAATACTAGTAATAGCTACTGATTGGGAAAAGACTGACGGTGACTGTACAGGTTGAACTACTACCAATAGGTGCATTCGCATTGGATTTACAAACATAACGTGGTAATTCAATTTGTACTGTTGTCATTCACGAAATACTGTACCATGGTGTTTCTGTAAATCACCGCACATGCAGATTGGGTCTCCAATGGGGAAAGACACAAAGTATGTGTCAAGTCATGTAAGAAATATAAGCACTGTACGATCAGGGGTATTTTGTGGCACGATTCACACTCAAATATTGCATGAATATTTCTTGCCAAGTTTGAATCAGCATCCTACATACTGTGCCAGTATTTTCCAATGCATTTTGCTGTGTAATTTCGAATGTTTGTATGCATTCATATCACGAAATACTGTGGTATTTCACAGTCACCGTGAAAGCACAACCCTCATTAGACTCCATATGGTGAAGCACTCTACCCAAGCTGCAGCTGAGATTTCACAGCTGTAGTGTTGATCACTTTCATTCTCCTGATTGAGGAGGCAGACTGGGCTAAATTACACCCGTTCTTCACTGACTGCAGGTCTTAATTAGACGCCTGATAGCGTTTTCTCCTTCTCCGCTTCCTTCTCAGCTCTGGCCTTCCTTCTCAGGTTTGATGTCCGTTAATTGTCACCAACTTTACCATTCTGAACAGAACTCGAGTCGTTGGAAAAACACCCCTTTTGGCTGAAACCTTCTTCCTTGATAAATACATTGTAGGTGGGAGGCTTGTAAAAAAGTTACGTTCCCTTTCACTTTTATAATGAGGTACCGATGTATCTTTGACCCAGATTTACCAAGTACTAAACAAGTAAATAATACGTAGGTCCTACACTTGTATGTATTCTGAAAAATGTAAATGAGAAGGACACATATAGGCAGTGTGTAATTCAATTTACATGTAAGATGAACTTTTTGTAGTGATATGATTTCAGCAGTCTTGTATATTGAGTCAGCACAACACTGAGATATGGTATGACTATAAACACACATACCGACAAACATACCAGTACAATCACTTCGTACTTGTATTATAGAATTCATGATATCAAGTACCAATGCCAGCTGAAAACATTCTCATATTCCAGGAAGACCAATAAGTGTGCTCTGTACACACTGAATGTAACACAGTTACATGGTCATATCAGACCACACCCATTGTGCTGTATACACTGTACCAATGCACAGTATACAGTGTATCATGCAGCATACAATCTCCTGCATACATGTAGGTTGGAAACAAGATAAATAAATGTGTGTTTTGCGACCGGATTCTTCTGGAGGTGCAGGATATCCACCCACAAAATGAGAAAATTAGCATAACCAGGACATCAGCAAAATTGCAGGGATAAAGCAAAACTAATGACTGAGGCATATATACATGAATACGAAATAATATGTATAGGAGAAACGGTGCAGAGCCACCTCATGAGGTTTCCCCTTTTCATACCACGCAAACATCAGACTCTGCTACTGTATTTTTCTCTCTTTTTTTAATAGGAGCTATACCATTTGCTATACAGTATTATCTGCTTTTCTTTACTGGTTTCCCCAGGTATCTCCTCCATGCCAACCAACCCCAAAACAATCCTTTCACAACATACAAAAATAGTCAACATGACATTGACAAAAATTGCTTGCAATAATCTACTGTAGTGGTCACAATTTTTGCCATGGTTATTGGGCTAATTCAGTCTTCAAACAAGTCACAAAGTGGCACTGAGATATTTGGCCATATTGTTTTTCTTCATTAAGTCTCAAATTTACAACTACTGTACATCATACGACTGTACATTTTTCACGAGTTTACACCTTTTTTCCTCTCAGAGTAACTCTCCTCATTAAAGGACAAGTTCACCTTCATGGACATTGAGTGAATAGTGAATGCAGCAATATTAATAGAACACATCAGCAAGAGTTTGAGGAAAATCGGATAATCCATTTAAAAGTTATGAATCTTTTAAGTTTCTGCTTTTGAAGGATAGAAAGATATTTTCAGTGTTCTTTTGAAGAAATGAGGGTCAATACTAGAGTTCTACAGTAGTCACTGCTGGATGAGAAGACTACTGCAGTTTGTGATCTCACATGTGTAAAATGATATAAAGAAAATATAAAGAAAAGTAAAGATATTTTCACTTTTCTCACATAATAAAAGAACACATGACTGCGATCTTGCAGAAGGCAAGGGGAATAATATTACCCTTAACATACGTCAGAGACGAGCTGAGGAAATGTGCACTTTTTTCAAAAAGTAACATTTTGTGAAATTCTCTTTATATACTTTCCTTATATCGTTGTACGCATGTGACATCATACACTGTTGTAGTCTTCTCATCCAGCAGTGACTGTAATACTTTAAAAATTCATAACTTTTGAACAAATTGTCCGATTTTCCCCAAACTTTCACTGATGTGTTCTACTAATATTGCTGCATTTACTCAATCCACATGTTTATGAAGGTGGACTTGTCCTTTAAGATATATTATGTAAATATATCATAGATATCATACACATTTAGCTACAACATCCTGGGGTTGTTTGCTTCTGCAAATAAATCAGTTGGCATTTTGAGATGTTTTCGTCGTTATTCTATACATGCTTACCCCCATCATCAGACCCCATGGTGACACCTGTTCTGTCCTGCTGGTGTCCAGTCAGCAATATCTATTTCCTGCAAGAAAAACAGAGAAAAATAAATGATGAGGGAATATGATCTGAGGACAGGAAGGGGATGTTGAGAACAACTCTTCAAACACAATAAGGCCATTGTTTTTGTCATTTTCAAGTCACCTTGAATTTAAACTTCAAGCTTCATTGATTCATACGTAGGCAGACTATGACAGTGCAGCAATAGTTAAATTGCAACTTTTCAGAGAAATCGTTGTGGCTAAAAAACCATTAACTACAATAAAAGTCAATCAAACATGGCTTTGCATAATGAAATTCAATCACAAAGGAAGATACATGTAAGTCTTAAGAAATAAGTGGCAATAAAAAAAACAACTACAGTGCTAGAATCGTTACACGTGAGAAAATGAAAAGATTATATTCTCTGTATCTTCTTACTCAGTTGGGATATGTACAATGTACATCACAGACAAAATTTCAAACAGAGTTCAGAAAATGAAAGCCGTTGCTAGGAATGACAGGAACTGTAATGCTGATGGTGACGATGATAATAATAATGAAGATGCTTCAGCTACATTCCCATGTATGCAGAATGTCAATAAGACTTTGTACACATATTGTTTAGCCAGCAACAGCCCACAAGATAAAAGCAGGGGCAAAGGGAGCAGGTTAATAGCAGGAAAAGGGAGAGAGTAAATCCTAAGCACTCAGTATGAGCAGCTTTGTGGTTTCCAGCAGCCTGTGGGAGTGGCTGTACCTTGCACAGGTACATGATCACTTCAGGCTTCGAGCAATAGCTCATTAGAGTGCAGGGCTAAAAATATCACGCACGTCATGAACACAACTACACATTTTCTTCTCCCCCCCCCCCCCCTTCTCTCTCTCTCTCTCTCTAAGTACGCAATTTGTTTTTTTAAACACACCTGGGATGCAACAAGTTTGGCAGCGCAAAATTTTACTCCTTGTTCTCAGAGTGTCGTCTCTTGCCATCCTGAGGGTTTGAAACCCCGCTGAAATTTGTGTCTCAGCCATTGTGTTATTAGGCCCAGTGTTGCTTGTACAGGTTTGGTATTTAGAGTAACACAATATGTGAAAACCCTGATTTTTCCCCCATTTATCATTCACACTGGCAGAAAAACATATGAAAAAGACAAGCACACAAACTACGGGCTTACTTGCCACGGTTTTTCAAAAAGTAATATTGTGAATGTATCCTCCTTGCAGTGTATTACAGTGAGGTATGGTATCCCTAATTAGGCCCAAGTACCAGGTATTCACAAAATACACTGTAACCTTTGCTCTACACCTTCATGCATGCATACTGCAACAAAACAGGATGAACCATGTGACCAGCAGATATCATCACCTGATCTAATTCTCACATGTGGATGCAGTTCATATCTCTGCTGAATGAAAAGTGAAACTTTCATAACTTTAATTTTTTTTTTGTCTGATATTTATAAAACTATCACTATTATGTTTGAATGATTTCACTCTAGAAATTGAAAAGCAAACTTGAATATGAACGAAGACTGGAGTGAAAGTTCAGTTCACTAATTTGCTCTCCATAATCACCAATAATGGAGCCTTTTTTATGACTGATCAAAAGTCATTGTAAAATCCGGTCATTAAAGGCCTTATTTACCATAATTCGCAGATGAAACAAAAACCCAGCTTTCGTGCTTCAAAATAATTCTAAAATGTGAGTTACATGTAGATACAGTTGATCAGTCATGTTTACACAATTCTAAACTGTCCCTTACACATAAAACTACTTTGGGGCTTCACTATCACTAAAAGGCAGTTCACTCGATATTCGCTTGAATCTCCGAGTGATGTGAGTGTCAGTTCAGCATTGGGAAAATGAAGTGCTGTGGATGTTTTCTGTCATGATAATGATTAGATTTGATAGTTTTCCTAGCCATTAGGCTAGGCTGCATTATAATTGTGTATTGACATATCAATGACACCACAAGCATGGGATTACAGACAGATGGTTTCTTACCTTTCCTATAGGCCAGCATGGAGGTGATCCACCTCTCTGCGGCCAGCCATTATTGCTTTATGTTCAGGTACTACTGGAGCTCTTTGTACACGTATGTTTCACTAAATCAAATACTGTAAAAGTGGATATTTTTGGCTGAGTAAGATGAGTTTCGCATGCAGAAGCAACACATCATACATGTACTGGAACATACAAGAATTGTATGGCAAACAAAAATATTTGTGTGCTTTTATTTTCACACTTCAGTTTCTGGTTGTGCGGAATGCATGAAAATTTCAACACTGCGAAAATTTCCACTTTCACAGTACATTGTATATACTGTATGTTCATTTCATATGCTAAGAGTTTTGTATTTGATCAATACACCATGGAGTTTGTGACACATCTGTAGCTAGTATGGAAGGTCATATGCAATCAGTGGAAGGAGAATTTATTCAATGACTTTGATAGTCAAACTTTACTCTAAATATGATTCCAAAAACCTTTCACAAATAAGATAAGAAACAGGAACTTTCTGCGATCTGTAACCCCTCTGAGTTTTATGATGCCAGTTGACATTTTTGTCGGAAATAGCAAAGGGTATTAAAACCTCAACATGAAAAGCTCAATTCAAAGGAAAAATTCCTTGAAAAAATCTGGTATTATATATGAAGTACACTTACAGTGTTGTATATAAAGCTTCCATTTGAATCATTTGTTTTCTCTCGGCCCTTCAATAGTACAAACATTTGGTGATATTTTCTCTCCATCTTTATCAAAACTCTCCTAATTTTCAATACCTGATAACTTGAGGTCATCGAGAGCATTCTACTTTGAACATCATTTCTAAATATACAGCTGTAGTTCCCACATATTACATGTACTGGTAAGTGATTTCATGAAGTAACAATTATTTTTAAAGCACGCTTGGCATGGTGCCATCACGTACAATACATCTGCTGACTAAATGATGAATTTTTAAGTAGATTCGAGTAGATATTAAAGAAAACCTTAATGAAACTGTGCTCTGTAATCAAATGATTCTGGTTTCAAGTAAAAATGATGCTTTTCAAGCTCACAAGGGAATGGATTATTCCTGACCTTTGACCTGTTATTTGATTTTGCCTCAGGTCAACTTGAAGCAAAGCAAAGCAAAGAGTAACACTGTACAATATGTATATTCTGTCATATTGTAGACATCACCTGTGAATTATATATGCTGCATCGTTGGATTATGCTATTCAAGCAAAGCTTCACTACATTCTGTTCACACCAAAGCATTACATTTGAAGGCGTTTCCTATAAATTCCCCTTCACTGTGCCAAGGGTGAAAGGGATATGTAGGACATTCGTATTCATCTCTGCTGGTGCCAGCAAACTTTAAATGTAAAGGAAGCTGGCAAGGAGAGTAAATCATCTGAAATTATGCTGGCAAGTTCAGGAAGTTACACTTGTAGCCTATCTAATGACATTCATTCTCTCCTAAGCAGTCTCAGGAGAGGTACGCTACTTGCAATTTAAATTTGTAAATGATTTATTCATGTTCACACTGAAAAACAAGTATGATTGTCATGCTCTCAGAATTGCCATGCTTTCAAAAGTTATGACATGAATTCTCAAACTGCCTTGGGATCATAATTTGCAGAATCAGAAATTCATAACAGGTACTTAGCAGCAGTGAATTGATCTTCTGTCAGTGCACATGTCATCTCTCAAATATATAAATTTCTGGACTGGGAGTTCTGGGCCATTTTCGAGATTTAAAAAAAAACAGTTTATTATGGGCAAACTCTCACGGGCTTTTTACACTTGCAAATTTTTGCTTAGTCCCGTACCAACGGTGGGGCTAAGGGGGGGGGGGGGGGGGGGGGGGGGGGCCTTAGCCCCACCGTTGGTACCGGACTTTCCAATAGCCCACTTTCTGTTTACACTTGTTTTTGCCAAAGTGGGCTAGCCCCATCGATAGTCCCGTACTATCTGGCCCTGCAAAATAGCAGGGTTAGCACCGCAATTGCGGTGCCAAGCAAGCGAGTGTAAACAGAACGAAAAAATAATCCTGGGCTAAGCGACGAAGACGAAGTCCGACCCCACTGGCCAATCAGAAACGAGGTAATCAAGTGCTGACGGTGCGTGCGTGTACGTGTACAGTACACAGCATAATCATGAATATTCATGTGGTTTGGAAAGTACCGGACTAAGAAATACGAGTGTAAAAAGGTCAATTTTCTCCTTAGCCCCGGACAAGAGCTTAGTACAGGACTAATTGGCGAGTGTAAAAAGCTGAAAAAATTGGTACGGACTAACGATAGTCCTGGGTCAGAGAAAGTACGGGGTTAAGAAACACAAGTGTAAAAAGGGCTTCAGTGAGATCTGGTAGTCTGGAATGACGATAAAGTTGATGTCAACTTCACCGACAGGGTCAGAACCTATAATGTAGTAAACATCCTGTGGGAGTGGAGTGCAATTGAAGACTGATATCCTGGCCATGCATTGAAACGATAAAGGAATCGTGAGGTGATTACTCAGTTAGTTGTCTGCCAGCCCTTTCAGACCAAAAAATAAAAATCTCTCTCTCAATCATCTTTATGAATCATGATTGGAATCATATTTCAAGTGACGGACCTTTCAGATGCTCAACTGTAACAAACAGAGTCCTTTCAGATGATGGAAAAACCTCTCTTGCAACCATGTTTTACGAATCATGCAAATTTGTCATCTTCATCTGAGATTTGGAGGTAAAATGCTCACCTGTTAATTGGGAACCACTTTCTTTAGGTGTCATTTCCATCGCTATAATCGGAAGCACAATCTGCTTTATCAGGACAAATTCTGGCTCCACTGCCCATCATTAATGTTTAAAAATAATCATAATTTACAATAACTGTGCACTGCTATACCCACATACCAGGTTTCATTACATGTGCTTTGCACAGGCTAATACCAGCCATCGCCTAAAAGCGGGAGCACTGCTTAAAGGGAAGCAGTCCTGAGATTTTCACTGTACTGATAATTAAGAAGAGTAAAAAATATAAACTTTCACCAATTTATACGCTTAGACATCAAAAATTGTCTCCGTACGCGATTTTTGAAAAATAATTCCTGCAAGCGATCGTGAAAGAGCCGGCAAAAAGATGCTACGTAGTGCATGCCCTACTCACCAAGTTGACAGCCGTGCCTCTAAAAACCAATTTAAGTGTTCAAATGATTAGTTGCAATTTTATCATATAATGTGAAAGTTTGTGGTTTTATAATTTCAAACAAAATATTTCAAGCTTAGATATATATAATTTACGAAAAATTAATATTGTAAACATAAATTTATATGTATTTTTAAACCAAATATACCATGAACTTGACATCAAATAGGCACGGTCGTTTTCTAGCTTCCGTCCGTGTTGCATACTTCTTAGCGTAGAAACCACTCTCGCGCGCAAATCCTTACCATACCATGGTACCAATGTATACATACACAGTACACTCGACTCCGTCCAGTCGATTTTGGCATTCAAACCGAAGATAACCTGTGCATGAGAGAGTCGAATTCTTCAAAGAAAATATTGTTTGTATCTCAATATTTCTTTAAGTAGTCAGATAATCGCCTTTCCTCGAAAAAAAAAAAATGATGTGAGCCGGGAAGGGTAAACACAGGGGGTCGTAGGGATATGATTTCGCTCCACTTTGCCGTGCATGTCCAGTCGGCACTGGCAGCAGCTAGCTCAGTGGCACTGTACTGCAGTCCAACCCCGGCTGCAGGCCCACGGTAAATTAAACATAGCTAGCCACTTTCCTTACCTCTCTACGCTTTTTTCCCTCGGTTCTCTTCGAAGTCGATGCTCGAGGTGTTTCTGTTTTATAACTCATGTGAGCAAATGGTCAGGATTGCATCTGGTTTCAGGAGTTTTCTCGGTTTATAACCGAGGGCCACAGCCTGCCGGTCCACGTAAAAACATCGCTTCACAAATTGTCCATGCACAGGTAGGTCACAACATGATACCGAGATTTTGTAGGCCCTAAGTTTCTTATGTTCGGCATCGTTGTACCAATATTTCCCAGCCATACAGCTCACCTTTCACGATACTTTTGTTGGTCTGGGACGGAAAAAAGGATTTTCCTGGGAAATTTTCTGCACGATTCGAGCAAAACTACTGATGTAAGATAGCCTGACCAGACGACGCTGAATGCGGTCGCCCCTGTAGTGTACTAGCAGGCCTGTGTAGAATCGTTTCTACCTACAAATATGTACACTCTGTACGTACTATAGAACATGCATGAGCGGCGACAGGTAGGGCTGCAGCTGCGCTTGAGACTGGAAAAGTGCGAAGGGCAAACCGCGTACGGGGTGCGTACGCGTATCTACCGTAGATCTATCATCTAGTTGTACCGTCCACACGTGCGAATATAATACACAATACATACACACACACACAAACACACACACACACACACACAACGTAGAAACAATGTCAAATACGAGTCGGAGTAGCCACCGATGTCTTCATGCATCCGGGTAAACTAGGGAGCGTACGGATAACGAGCAGAACACGGCTGGGAAGAGTTGTGCATCGACGACGTATGACTCTCCGCCAAGACTTGCTCATTAGCATATTCACCATGCAGAGTCACACTTTTTCAACCAAAATGTACGAGCTTATTTGGTGATTTTAAAGTTTGTTTTTGGTGAAAGTAGTTCATTGGAGGTACCAACAACAACATATTTTTTTAAATTTCGTGAGGACTGTGTCCCTTTAAAAGGAGAAAAACTTGTCTCCCGACCCCTCCCTATGAAATGGTGACCACTGTACAAGCTTCCTGATCTGTCGATCAAACTTGCAAACTGTATGCTAGCAGGGAGGTGCTCCCTGATGCTAGCTACAATAGTGCAGCCCATGAGATTGCATTACATTTCGTGTGGTTTGTGGGCGGATGTAAATGTAGGGTAGAGCTTGAAAGTGCCGCCTCGTCAACCAACCATGTATTGGAGGTCAGTTCTTTTAGATGGGAAGTGCACACCATAGATTGAGCAAATCAGAATTTGAAAACACCTCAGCACCTTGATTTGTTAATCAAGATTCTACAATCCTGATTAAAATGATTTTCTCTTAGATGCAAGAAATATCTTTAAGTGCAATTGTGATTCTTTTATACAGATTATAATCACTATTACACGCGAGATTTTCCCACCGTCTGAAAGGGGGATACTGTAAAACATGAAATATTCGTGGCACGAAATTTTCGCGAATTGGAGCCGACGGCCTTTTTCGTGGCAAGAAATGTTCGCGAATTGCCTCTTGCGTTCAATGCATATAGTGTAGATAAGAAATTTCGCGAATCTTGGCGCTCGCGAAATTCGCGAAATTAAAATGCACGCGAACATTTCTCGTTTTACAGTAGTTGACGACTTGAGCAACAGACTGGTTAAAGGTGGGGAGTCATATTGATCTTTTGATGTACAGATTTAAGCATTAAAGGACAAGTCCACCTTCATATACATGTACATGTGGATTGAATGAATGCAACAATATTAGGCCAAGTAAAAAAAGAAACCAGTTTCTCGTCCTCGCGCGCATCGATTTTGGCCGCCGCATCGATTTTTTTACTATTTACTATTTTCAAAATGGCGCTGAAAGTACCAAGAAATTCATAATTCTCGTCCCAGCCCGCTCCCCGCCCGCATCGAATTTCAGTTGCCGCATCGACTTTTTTGATATTTACTATTTTTCGGCCGCCAATCGTGATTTCTCATTGCTAAATGCGCCTTGCGTCCTCTACTTGAGTACAGCTGTAGCTTCTGTAGTGCGTATGTAATATAACGCATGCATTTCACACTGCGAGCTCGGCAAGAAGGAATGACCCACAAAGCAGTCGAACTGTAGTTTGGATGGGCGCGCGGCGGGCCTGGGCTGTGATGTATATGTACAGCGCACTCGGTACGTCGTGAACGCGATAGCGGCAACATTTTTTTCGAACAATCGCTGATATTCCACGCATATTTCGCGCATTGTTCGTATTGTTCCCCGTTTCTCATATTTTAAGCGGATGAATTGTACTGTGCAAATGCTTGTGAGGATTGTATCGAGTTTGTATGTATACATTTTCATGTCATTGTGACTATATGCATGTGTGTGCAGTGTCGGAAGGTACGGTGCCAGTGCAGTGGCCGTGCCGGCCGCGTATGCGTGTCTGTAGCTGTCAGGGTCCCCATCCCCCTGGTCTGTCAGCTGTCTGCATGCAGGTACGCACGTATGAACACATTCGAATGTGTAGAGGCCCAAACACTCTGCTCTGTAACGTTGCATCTGAGGCTGCGTTCACATAGAAGTACATGTATAATATTCGGCTATTCGGGCTCGTTTTTCGAGGGCACGCGAATAACTTGAATCGAACGATAGGATTTCCTCACACCGGTTCACATAAGAGGGCACTATTCGAAAGTACCGAATAGCTGCATGCGAAAAGTATAGCAAAGTGGGAATAGAGCTTGTTCGATTTTCTTGCAGCGTATACCGTCCCTCGTTTATGAAATAATGACAATTTTGGTCTGGATTTGCCCTTTAGCAAAAATAAGCATGTAGACTAACGTTCTGATGCAGTTTAGAAATTGTTAATAAGATTTGCTGGGATGTAGGAGGAAGAAATCCTCACTGCATGGGATGGTGAGTTGACGGTGCGGGTGATGGTGTATTCGGTGCTCGAATAGCGAATAGCGAATACCGAATACTTCTATGTGAACGCAGCCTGACGGCGATATACTAGTATTCTATTTTGAAGAGAATATGAATGCGCTTTTCCAGCAAATGTAGAATTATTAAATGGGTGTATCTACAAAATGAATAACTTTTCCGCGGATTCTGGTTTGTCTCGTATTTCTGCGGGATACTTTTCTTTGCGATGTAAATTCATGGACACGGCCGTGAGTCGTATCACCTGTAGTGTGATTGAATCATTCATCATCCAAATGATGAGTGACTATCAAATGTCTTTTTAGAACATGAAGAAACATCTTTATAGGCCTATGTTTAATGCTATAATGCCATATCAGTATCATTTTGACATCCATGTACCGGCCAGTTTCCAGTTGAATGTGCTACAATTGTACTGTGAAGAGATGCAGATAGGCCTACAGCGCAGCTGTGTGGACACAAAAAGTCACAAACACCAATGATAAATAAAGCAGTGTTTTGAATATCATGGAATTTATTTCAGTCGTACATTTGTTGATAGAGTGTTTTATACCTGTTTCAATTAATAGCACAATACATCAGAATGGCAAGTATACTTGGGTGACCCGCACCTCGTCATAGTTAATGTTTGCGCATATTTGAATCACATTTCGCCACTGAAATTCTTTGAAATCCATCTCACATACTGGAAAAATGCTGAAAATTCCAATGGAATCACAAGCTCACTGATCGATATCGAAAATTTGCAGCTATCGTCGTCAAACGCGAACGATGCGAAAAAGTTGCGCCCTAAGGAAGGGGCCCGCAGCTCGTCACCCGCGCTCCCATAGACAAAGCACGTAAAAGACGTGTGCGGGTGACCGTGATTCTCCCATAGACATACACGTAAAAGATGCGTGCGGGGACAGTGGTGATTACTGATACTTACAACACGTAGGGTCCTATTCCGATTAAAATTTCCGATTTATCGCGAAAAACTGTTCGGTTTTAACCAAAATTTGCTTGGTTGTGGTAGCCCTGCCAAGTTTCAAGCGTACAGAGCACAGTCCCGGGCATAAATTTTTGTTTAGTGCGCTTAAAACAATTTTAAGCGGGGTGACGGTATTCGGGCCCCTGACGAGGTGCGGGCACCTCACTATACACTGGTATCAGAAATGCCAGTATTAAGATGGTCATTTTCCCTTGACATCTGTAAAGTGGAAAGGAAAAGCAAATGTATTTCTGCATGCATGAAGTTTCATTTCAAGTATGGTGCATATTTATATCTATTTGTTTGAAAATGCACAGAGTGCTGGCAAGACATACACTTGGGACCTGGTCTCTCATAACACAGCTACCGCATACCAGAGTGATATTTCATTTCATAAATTGGATATAGAAAATAGTAAAGCCCTCTCTCGTTACCTTTCTCAGAATTACCGGACGAAAAACACATGTTACTTTCATTTTGACAATCCTCGAAAAAATAGTAAGATATCAAATAGTAAGGACCTCCCTCATCGCCTTGCTCAAAAAACCCGTACGAGAAACTACTTTCTTTTTTTACTTGGCCTTAGTAGAACACATCAGTGAAAGTTTCGGGGAAATCGGACAATCCGTTCAAAAGTTGTGAATTTTGTAAGTATCTGCGCAGACACTGCTGGATGAGAAGATTACTACAGTGTATGATGTCATATGCGTATTACGATATAAAGAAAATAATAAGACAATTTCACAAAACTACACCTTCTTGATAAAGTGCACATTTCTTCAACTTATTATTCCCCCTACCTTCTGAAAGAGAGAAGTCAAGTGTTCTTTTGTTATGCTAGAAAAGTGAAAATATGTTGAATTTTCTTTAATCTTTCTTTACATCATTGTACACATGTGACATCACAAGCCATAGTAGTCTTCTCATCCAGCCTTGAGTAAGCAGAAACTTTAAAAATTCATAACTTTTGAACGGATTGTCCGATTTTCCTCAAACTCTCACTGATGTGTTCTACTAACATTGCTGCATTCACTCAACCCCCGTGTCTATGAAGGTGAACTTTTACTGTGCCTGTAAAATGATAAAATCCCACCTGGTTGATACAATAGGCTATAATGTAGTTTATAGCAGATGTCTTTTTCTTTTAAATAAATACCCAAATAGATGTGTCAGATTGCCAAAGAAGGAATGCTAGCTAAGAATGTTTGTGGACACTCTGCACTTTGATTGTATTTTCTTGTACACTGTACGCTGCACAGCACGCTGAATCACAGGAAACCTTTTCTGAACATTTTCCTTCTATTCTATTCCACAATTTATGACTGTCTGCAAACCAAATGTACAACTCCATCTGCTTTATTATTTGGCATCCACAAATCATGCCCCAAACTGCACTACCACAAACATCAACCAAAACAAAATAACTAAAATGTTTAGATCTTTGGGGAATTCGACTAAATTATGAAGGAATACGTGTATGTGCTTCCCTACCACGGTTGTGCATATACCTCTTCATACTTTTCAGGAAGCTGAGATTGTCAGCAGAGTCTCGGTTAAGAAATTTATACTTCCGTGGTATAAGACAGGAGAGATTCATTGAAATCAAAAACAGATGAAAAATTCAAACTGGAATCTGTAATAATGATAACTACGTACACGTATCAGGGACATGACCTCCCTGTATGTATAGAGTGCGAAGGCCTTTCTCGATTCACTGTAATCATGAAAAACAGATAAAATGAAGTTTTGAATAAAATGACATAAAATATTATATATTTGATCATTCTTGTTAATGTTTTTCTCTCACTTTATCACTGAAACACATACATTTTAACTCTCTACTTGGTATGTGATGGTTGATTCCTCTTCTTATACGCATCCAGTATTGAGGCCCAGTTACACTGTACCATGATACACCAAATGCAAATCTCTTTTATTTCATTTTGGGAAGGCAGCCTATCTTTGAGAGCTTTGCGGCCCACTGGCTGAGAAGTACCTTACTGATTATAGACCTACATGTAGAGTACAGTATGTCTTGTGAAGAAGTTTGAGAGAGAGAACAAAGAAAGTTGAGTTAAATCAGGGAGATGGTCTCTTTCTACAGTTCTAACTCATGTACACTTTTCCGTAGGTGGCATACAGATGTAGGAACACTCATCATGCACGGTGTTGTTGTAAAAGTTGAGCAAAGCATGGAACCTAACCTTGTTTCAAAATGCACGCACACACATACTGTACATGTCAAATTAGCTAATTAGGGCCTCACAATCCCGTTTATTACTCAGTGGAGATTCTTCTATAACTTGGAAAAGCATCGTTTGGCGTATTTATTACATACACCTACTGTGCCCTACTGTATCTGCCCTATTAGTGGTCCATATGGCTGTTAGCGGCAAGCCAAATCTTACAGATTAACTCTTAATGTGCCAGGCCCAAAACCCCTAACGTGCCAGAGGTTTTTACCTAACGCCAGAACGTTTGGAAACTGGACTGACAGTGAAATTTAAAACTGCCATATCTCTGAAACTATTGACTGTTTTGAATTGAGTTCTACACAACATATATCAAGAAATGTTTGCTCTTTCGTGTCATGCAGTCAGTTTGCCACAATATCTATCTGAATCTGAAATATTGCAGAAATATTTGATACATCAAAAAAAATATTAGAAATTTTTGTGTAGTATGGGAAAAAAGAGTCAGTCATGTTTTTTCTTCAATGGAACGCTCCCTTGACTCTGTGAGAAAGTTTTAGAGCAACATCTCCTCTTTCAAATGATAACAAACTTGCCTTCTAGAATTGTATGATTCCAAAGATACTAGCTGTTTATTTTGTCCAAGCAATTTCTCTTTCTGTCTCAGTAATCCATTCCCAAATCTGAGTCCCTTAGTCCCAGATCCTGTATTTGAAACTAAAGTAATTGTCCCGGGCCCTGGAATAGTGTCTTTTGTCCACCTGAGAAGGAAGAACCTGCTAATCCTCCTTTTGTCTAAGCGGACCGCGGGCGGGCGTACTCTATTGAAATCGGTAGGCCTTTGTCCGCGCGCAATTCCTATGCTAGCGTGGGGACGATTAGTGACGTTCACCAAAACAAAAGGATGAAAGACTTGACCGACGAACGAAAGCTGACCCTCTTTGAGGGACAAAATCAAAGCAGCTTCCCGCAGGACAGCGTCCAAGCGGAACAATGCGAGTAGAACCGCATAGACAATACACGCAGAGTCAATAGCATACACACGCGTGGTTTATCTATGAGAGTTTTGATCCATACACATCTCGCAGAGGGTGCGCCCGCTGCGGATTTTCCTGATGTGAAAAAAATACATCTAGCTGAAAAATCGTGTATTTACTCAAAATTTTCCAATGTAAGCATGCTCATATTTTTAGAGGAAAGGATGGCTATGCTAATCAGCTGCCAGTACATATCATTGGCAGTTGCTTGGTGTAACACATTACGGTACCACAAGAACCTAAATGATCAATGCTTTTCTCGCTGTTCTTAGTCGCCGATCGGCGACCATGGCACGTCAGGACTAAGGTCGCCGTTCGGCGACCATGGCACGTTAAGAGTTAAAGGGATGTTAACAGCACATGGACAATTTGGGAGAATTTTCTCTTTCATGAAAACATCTACTGTAAACATGATAGAAACTGATGTAAGAATCAAAATAAAATGGTATAATATTACAATTTATGTTACGTACATTTGTACACATCTGAAGTTCCTGATGTGTACAACTCAATTCAAGCTTGTCCACAAGTCATTCTGTCAGTAAGAATATACACCGTCTATTGTAATACATGTACATTGTGTATACCTGTAACTGAGGGCATTTCATGAAGCGTTTTTTCAGATATTTTTTTCTAACAAATTTGCTCTCAGCCAATCAGATGCAAGGATTTCAGCAGCTTTTAACAGTCTGTCAGAAGAAATATCTGACAAAATGCTTCACGAAATACCCCCTTGAAAGCATCCAAATTGTGCTAAGTTCTGAAGAGTGCATAATTCACTCACTTTCGAAATAAATTCTGTCTTTCTCTACATTTTCCTCCTCTTGAGTTGAATGGGTTAATTGTACTACATTAATTTTAAGTATAATTTTGTAGTGCCCCTCAAATGGACAATGTATTGATTTATCTTCTCAGTAAAGTCTATGAATCTCTGCAACATGAAAAAGAAATTTTGCAACATATTTCATAGCACAAAAAAGAAACAGTTACTGTCAATTTTGCACTTTATACATTGTACACTACATACCAGTACATGTACAGGTACACTGTACATTGTACAATATAGGGCCTACTGATTTTTTTTTTTTTTTTTTTGGGGGGGGGGGGGGTGGGGGGAGAGGAGAAACACCATAGAAAAGTCCTGATCATGCCATGGGTGTGGACAGCCCACTCAAAGTACAATAAACTTGACTTTTCCCCTCTTTGCTTTCTCTCTGAGTAAGCTGATTAAGAGCTCTCTGGCCGCTTTGAATTCAATAATCTGGTACTGTTGCATGGGACATGAATTCCAAGCCTTGAGTATACACTGCACCTTGCGAATGTGTGGGTGTTTCGCTATGCTCAATCAATAGGGCCCACACAAACATATCCGATTGCACAGTACAGGGAAAAATTCAAAATGTACCAAATCAGCAGTTTGTGAAAAGTGTAGGGCCTACACCATGGTTCTGGAGTCCTTTCTTTTTCCATGTGACCGTGCCTCTTGCCGGTAATTACGTCTGCCAAGGGAGAAGGTTATGGTTTCGTTACTGTTGGTTTGTTGGTTTGTTTGTTAGTTAGTTTGTTTGTCTGTGTGCAAAATAACTCAAAAAGTAGTTAATGGATTTTGATGAAACTTACAGATGATTAAATTTTGGTAGTTATCCAGAAATTTTTATGGATTTTATGAAGGATTTTCTATATTTTGCCAGGTAGGGTCAATGACCTTGGGAGTTCAATCTGCATATTTTTTAGGTTTTCATGCGCACAGTAAAGTGTATGCTCTAGTTTCTGCTGAGGCGAGGCATGCCTTGAATCTCAGGGTCTATGATGTAACAAAGGTTTCTATATTGGGATATTGGGAAATTGGGCGATTTTTCAGTGGGTAGAAATCACTGATCTGAAGAGCAAGATCACGGTGGAAAGTACTGCTTGGCGGAGGTCTGCGCTCTTAGACCCCGTTTACAGTGCTAGGCTCGACTGCGGCTCGGCCCAGCCCCGCTTCAGTGTAAACGCGCAAAAGGCCAAATGTGGGGCCAAAATTGGCCTCGCATTTGGCCACGCTCTGGAGGTGGTCTCGGCCTTTTCTCAGTGTAAACGCAAACTGGGGCAAATGCGCGGCCAATTTTAGTCTGGCTTCCAAACCCTCTGCCCGTACTATTTCGTTATTCAGGATATTAACCCCCTCAACGTTGAAAACTAGTATAGTTTAAGGTGGTTTTGTCCTGCAAAGGATTTTTCCTTCGGCAAAGGCTTTTGCTCGAACGGTGACTTCGTCGCCACGGAATCCAGTTGGCAAAGGGTCTGAAAACCAGACTATACCAAATTGCGTTTGTTTACAAGCAGAGCGCCACTACGACAAAATATTGAAAGATTTGAATTAAAAGCGCGGCCGAGCTCGGCAGTGTAAACGAACAAAATTGCTGGGCTCGGCCCCGCAATTTGAGGCTGGGCTCTGTCGCAGCTCGGCCCAGCCCCGCACTGTAAACGGGGTCTCAGAGTGCTTTTATAGTTTAACAATGAAGTCAAGTACATGTACCGAAATAATCCAAACTTCATTACATGCATGTATGTCTCTTTAATAATGCCTTTATCTACAATTTGTAGTTTTTGTTCGTCACTTACACATACATGTATCTTGTGAAGAAATGTTTGTGTTCTCTCCATCTGTAGGCCCATAAACTTCTTTTTAGGTGATACGCTATCAGCGTATCACCTATTGTGATTGCCAAAATTTCTCTTTTTTTTTATTCTTCTTTCTTTCTGCCACATTTTGTGTCGTCAATATCTCAACAATGACATTACGGAATAACATAACATTTTCAGTCAACATGTCTCATAACAATATCTAGCCACAATAAGGTTTTCATGACAGTAACATATCTATGACGTCATCTAGGCGCCATTTTGTGATTTTCGGACCTTGTCACATGATCGATCATAACTTCATAACTAGATATCATTTCTGTATCATTTTCGGTGGACATAAAGTTCAGGTCAGGCTCTATCTTACGTTTTAACGCTAGTTACCAAGGTCATCATTACGCGCGCAAAATTTTAAAAGGCTCAAAACGACTTCCCAATGGGAAATCTCGAAGTTTCAGACAATTCTAAGCGTTTCAAACATTTTCTCGCGTGCGCGTCCGTCCGCGCAATTTCGCGCGCAGAGGGCGTAACCAACATGAAAATGCAATTTTTTTGACTGATTTGGATTTCTGATACTTTGAGTAACAATATCCATTGATTTCCGATCGATTTTGACCTATAACAAAGGAATGCACTGGCGTCAAAGTTGAAATTCCGCGCGCGCGTCTTTCTGCAAATATAGTGAAAAAACATGTTTTTGTTTATGTCGCCATAGCTCTTTAAATCGTCCATTGACCCTATATTTCTATTGCATATTACAAAAGCATATGAATTGGAAATAACGTTTCAAGTACCAATATTTCCAGGAAAACTCATTACGTCATCATATCATCATCTGAAATCAAAAAAGTGGAATTAATTTTTTTGAGGTACTCTTTCTGACATTCATTTACTCGTATCTCTATTGTTTAAGCTTAATATCACCCCAAATTCAGATATGTTTTACTTTGAACATTTGCCTTTCAAGTCCATGTCATGGTTTTGAAATTTGATGACGTCATCATACTTTAAATTGTGATTAAAGGTAAAGACGCAAAATCGGACAAGTTTACGTGTTATGTCTATGGGAGGTGATTTTTTTAAAAACCATACATTGACTTGACAACGTTTAAGCACCTTTATCTCAGATGATTTTGCTTCATTTCCTCTGAAAATTAAGTATGTTGTATCTGTGACAATAAGCTGCAGTAATCATGCATTTTAGTCTTTGAAATCTCCTCATCAGGTTGACAATTTTGCAATTTAAAACTGAAAATGAGAATGGAATGCGGACGAAACGATTCCTGATTCATCTTTCACGTACATAAGTTTACGTTCCTCTAATTTTCTCGTCGAGACGTATGGCCGAGTGGTTAGAGGTGTCGTCACAGAAACGTGAGGTTGCACACGTACGGGTTCGAACCTCACAAGAGCACGAAAGAAAATAATAATTTTTTTTTTACTTTTTTTCTTCAATGGAGTACTACACCTTCGTCCATGTAGAAGTCACGTTCGCATGTAAACACACCTATACGCACACACTCACACATTATCCCTTTGTTTATCGTTGGAGACTGCATTGCTTCGACTGCTGCAAAATATTGCAGGCTGTGCTTTTCAAGCTGATCATGGTATATTGTAACAAAATGAAATTTGTTCATATCAATTCAGTAACACAATGTAGTCGTGGTTACTTTGTGCTGATTTTATACATGTAAGAAGCTATACATTGTAAAAAAAGGTATTTGAATTGTTCCTTTAAGTCAGTCTTCTGTATTGATGATTATTTGTCAATTAGTGGTTTTTGTGGAGTTTCAGATAATGATAAAAAGTATGTATGATAAGTGCAGCGATACTTTCTACAGTTAGTTCAAAGTTGTGTTACAGAGGTTTGATACATACATTTAGCATTGTGTTTGTGTGTCCACGTGTGTATACAGGTTGGCCATATGGCACATTCTAGACAATAAATCTTAATTAATTAGCAAACGCGATCAGCTATGGAACTGAATATGGTACTAATGTATGATGTTCATGATTCTCATTAAACTGTGACGAGTTTAAAGAGATAGCTTAACTGTGTGTAAAAATAAAGCAATAATAAGGAAATTTTAAGGGAATTTGATAACCATGCCTATAATAATTTCATGCAGGTACTAATAGCTGCCTCATATTCATGTGATTGATTTAATGTCAATAGCAAACTGACAACGTACGATTAATATATTATACATTAAACAACTGTCTTTCAAATCCATATCGATGTTTTCTAGTTTGATGACATCATCATACTTTAAATTGTGATAAAAGTAAAGACACAAAATCGGACAAGTTTACGTGTTATGTCTATGGGAGGTGATTTTTTTTAAAACCATGCATTGACTTGACAACGTTTAAGCACCTCTATCTCAGCTGATTTTGCTTCATTTCCTCTGAAACTTTAGTATGTTGTAGCTGAGACAATAAGCTGCAGTAATCATGCATTTTATTCTTTGAAATCTCCTCATCAGATTGACAATTTTGCAGTTTAAAACTGAAAATGAAAATGGAATGTGGACAAAACGATTCCTCATGTATCTTTCACATACATAAGTTTGCGTTCCTCATATTTTCTCGTCGAGACGTATGGCCGAGTGGCTAAAGGCGACGTCTCAGAGACGTAAGGTTGCGGGTTCGAACCCCACAAGATCACGAAACAGAATACTTAGCTATTTTACTTTTTTTTTCTTCAATTTTGTATTACATATTCGTCCATGTAGAAATCACGTCATATATAAACGCACCTATACACACACACAGCCACACACACACACGCCATATCCCTCTTTTTTGTGTGTTGGAGACCACATTGCTTCGACTGCAGCACAATTTTGCAGGTTGACTTTGTCAAACCGATCATAGTATGTAATGACGACGACTGAGGTGTTGTACTTTGAACAATTGTCTTTCAAGACGATGTCATTGTTTTGTAATTTGATGACGTCATTACACTGAAAATTGTGATTAAAGGCAAGGTATCAAAACCAGCCGATTATAGGTTTTATGTCTGCGGGACGTATTTTTCCCAAGTTGCCAGAAATGGCATAGCGACCTCAGTCGTTACAAGGCCGCTTTTCCGTCTAGCAATGCAATAGATGTTCACACGGCCACGTTGGTTGAGTGGGCATTGACTTTCCCCCTGTTATATCTATACATTGTTTTTTTTTTGTCTTACCATTTCCGTGGATGACCCGTGGCCGAGTGGTTACAGAAACGGTTTCGCATGTACGCTCAATATAACTTCAAGGTGCCTATATCACATTCTTTTCTTTGTCGATCACAGATGACTGTCATCTGATGACCACAAGCGTATCACCTAACTCGTCCTCAATGTGACGAGTTTTCATGTCTCGTTTAATTTGACTTCATAGTGTAATTATTCAAGATAATATACGTTCAGAGGACAAGCCTTAACCTCGAGGATAAGCTTGTAGTTAGGGACCATGTAGACGCACTCGTAGTTGGCTATTAAACATCAAGGTTGTAGCTCAATGTTAAGACCCATGAGATATCTCAGGGTTAGCGCTCTAGCCACGAGTCGCGGCGGGGTCCCCACTCGTAGTTAAGCACAGTGTGGACACAAAAATCAACGAACTCAAAGGTGCAGGAGTTTAACCTCGAGGTTAAGCTTCGTCGTGTGGATGCAGGTTGAAGTTAGGGGGCAAGAGCTTAACCTCGAGGTTTCCTTACCTCGAGGTTAGGGCTTGTCGTCTGAACGTAAGTAATGTGGTGCATGTTCAAATGTAGATCACATGTTCCTTGTCTTTACTACTTATTTATTGTATGTCATAATTTCATGAAACCACTTCTGTTCCAATTTTACATAAATTCTTATGCAGCCCTAACTACAAAATCTGTAGAGTATTAAAATACATAAAGTGGTGTATTTAGTCCATAACTTCCGGAACCACCACCCGACAGTTATATTTACATGCATAATTTCCTCTTTTATTTGCCAAAGTCAAGGACACCACATACAATGTATTGTACATGTACACTGCAATGAATATTAACCACAGGGCCTTGACAAAAATGGCATGATGTCTTTTATGTCCAATGTGCTGCAACAAAAAAAAAAATAATAATTGTGCACTGCTGAGCACGGGTACATATCAGTGTATCTCCCTAGTACAATTTGATATTTAATACTTGATACGGGAGTATTTCCTTGTACACTGTAATACAAGCAGATGTGTCATATTTGCTACCAAATGTCTAACATCAAAAGCACTATTACAGTAGTTCAGTGAAAGGAATAACTTCTAAAGTACATGTACAGGGTTTATTTACAGTAATATTTCTTATTAATGTGTATTTACATTTGTAATGTATATTTCCTAGTATTGCCCAATAACAACAAACCAGTTTAATACTACAGCATTGCATACTACGGCAACTGACACTGAGTATACATTGTAATGTACACTATGTACATTGTAAATTTGGCAATGCCGAAATAGTGGAGGATACGATCCTGTTGTAAACTAGAGATGGCATTAAAAATAACAGTAAATTCTTTGGAACACACCATTAAAAATGAAATTATGCACATTTCAAAATATAAATATGATTAGTTGAGGGACCTACAACATGAACAAAACATGTTTTTTTTTTTTGTTTTTTTTTTTTTTTAAGGAATGATTTTTAAATAAACTTTCAGTGGGTACAAATTCCAGATATCAAAGACACTGTGTAGGGACATTTCCACTGTTAAAAGTATGTACCTCCCTTGACATGCAGTCTCCTGAAATTACTGTATAGCCTATGAAAGCTGTTATTTTCAAAGTTTTGCGAATTGCTTCACAAATCAAAGTTGGACAGCGAACACACGGTAATGTTCAACACAATTCTCATTCCAACAAACTACAAAGTCAGATCTCTAAATTAGCGTAAGATCTACAATGTACGTTGTATACATGCAGGCCTACATGTAGATACACTGTACCTACAGTACAGCAAGCTCTATACTTTCAGAGTTCTGTAACAAAATTTTAGTATAATGAGGACTTTTATCTTTTACACTGGGAGTAGCCTGTAACACTCTGAATCTGTGACTGGTTTTCTGCATACTGCTTGAGTTGAAAAGCAGCAACGAACAAGAGCTGAGTGATCAATAATGGCATGCCCCAGTACCCAGGCAAACTACAAGGAATGCTTGATGGATAGTGTGTAAAGCACCCACAGGCCCTGCATAAATCTCATTTTGTTTTCACTGCGAGCGCGAGAGGTCCTGAATTCACAGAAACGACAAAAAGGGAGAGGAAACTACTGAAATGGAAGTGTACAAAATTAATTGACATTGGACGTTTTGATTTACATACAGTTGTAGCTAGGGCTGGATTTGTAGCCTGAACACTTGATAGAAAATGTTCAACTTGTACATGTACACATATCCCATCCTACGGAAACTAGCGGTAGGCAAAAATACTTGCGGCTCAGTGACTGCTGATACTGTAGAATTAAACTATTGTGCGCAGTTCTCTACTGGTACAAAACAGTACGGCTTCCCTCACTAGCTTAGCCTATAATCTTTGTTATGGGTGTAGAGCTCTTCTACTCAGGTGGTTTTACTGCTGGCTTGCTTAGGTACATGTACAGTCCCTAAACTCACTGTAGCATGTAAAATCAGTGAATGCAACTGCACCACACTTGTGTGCAACTAACCTTGAGATCTGGGACACACATGATTGATATCAGTGTACATTGTAACTTGTACAGTGCATAATGTAATTGCTGTGCTCATTTTAACAAAGGAAAAGAAAAAAAAAGGCAAGACTTGCATGTGTTTTGCTCGATAAGGGAAGTTCAGCCCAATGACATTTTCCATCGAGTGAGAATTTTTCTGTACTCATTAGGCACTAATACTGTACATGTACAATGTACTTCACAAAATTGTTGGGCTTGGATTTATGCTGATTGATAAGTAGGTGTCCATACACCGATTTACACTACTATACGTTGCATCTCATTTTATATGTAGCACTTGTAAACAAGTAAAATCTGTCCTTTTTTTCATTAATGTGCTGAATATATTTTGTTTCATGTATCCCCACATCTTCTAGTAAATAGTATGACTGCAAACCTGGACCTGGGTGTACTGTATTAGTGTACAACTGTACCCCAACTCAGTAGTGCCCAAAGTTGTACATAACAATAAATATCAAACTCTTTAACAAAAGGGATCTCCATGCTAATGAGGTATCAAACGGAGACTTGTTTTACTGCTTTTGCTTTAAAAACACGTGCCAATTTTGGAAATACTGCATGGAAAACTCATAACCAACATCAGGGAGAGGTGCGGAGAGTCTCTTCCCACCCCCTGCCAACACAATGTTTTGTTTTTTTTTTTTTTTTTTCTTTTCTTCCGTCAGGTGGTGAATGAAAGCTACAAGTGTACCATGCTTGGTTGAAGAACTGCCTCATGGGGCTAGATTGTCCCATTGTAACAACTGTGCGAAGAAAAAAGACTGCCTAGGCCGTCCGAGATCTGTTCTAGATTGAGGTATAAAGGATAGTCAAGAACCTTACACTAATTGCGTCTAATGCAAATGCTGCAAGCAAATACTATACCACCATTATATTGTAATGTAGACCTGTCTTAGGTTTTAATACTCTCAGAGCCTGATGAGATTTGGCGTGAAAGCACAAATTGAGGGACACTGCCCAGGACTCTTAAGGGAGTGAAAGTAGCAACATTGATTAATACTAGAACCCATCAGTGAAAGTTTGAGGAAAATCGGACAATAGACGCAAAAGTTATTAATCTTTAAAGTTTTGGTGTTGTAATGACTGGATATAAAGGAGACTACTAGAGTCATGATGTCATGTGTGGACAACAATACAAAGAGAATTGCACAAAAATTCATATTTCATGAAAATTACACATTCCATCAACTTGATACTGAAATATGTTAAAGGCATAATTTACCATGTGCAGATGAAACAAAAACCCAGCAGTAGTGCTTTGAATTATAGTTCTAAAATGTGATTTTGGGGTAGAAACAACCACTACAAAAATTTGAAGCCATCGATGTTGAGTAGTATTTTAATAATACATGTAGATACACAAAATGTGAGCAATAGTTATAATAATAAAGATGTTTCCAGACTAAAACGTCTACAGTTTCCAGACTAAAACGTCTACAGTTATGGTTTTATTATAGAAAAATACTGATATCTCCCTACATGTATATTCTAGGCTTTATTGCAAAAATTTTATATGGTAGGGATTGGTAGGATGTTTTGTGGTACAAAAGGCCTACACATTGTAATCCACATGCATCAAAATGTGATATCTTGAAATTTGTTTAAATTACTGTTCACAAAGGTAAACTGGACCTTTAAGATTAGTAATTATTCCCCCTGCTTTCTGAAAGCAGTTAGTCAAGTGCTCTTTCATTACGCTAGAAAAGTGAAAGCATGTTGAATTTTCTTTGTTTTCTTTATGGTTGTCCACACATACATCATAATCTGACTTAGTCTGTATAAGTTTATCAATTGGTTCCAACACTAAAACTGTAAAAATTCATAACTTTTGCATCGATTGTCCGATTTTCCTCAAACATTCACTGATGCGTTCTACTAATGTTGCCGCTTTCACTCAATCCACATTTCTCTTTTGGTTTTGGTTTCCTATTAACCCTTACTGTGCTTTGGGCACCAATTGGCACACACACACACACACACACACACACACAGAGGAGTGCTTTATTCAACATTTGGCATGGATGTCTGGACACTAAATGTCATTGAACAGGGATGATCTAATCCAATTAATCCTAATTACAGCCAAAATCTGCAGAAATGTAGGTGTTATCTTGGATGATGAATTGCTCATGGAACCAAAGACTTAATTGTTATTCCGAAAAGAACCAAATTTCACGGAGAACGAACATTTGCTTTTAATGCCCCTAACCTATGGAATAATCTACCCCAGAATTTGAAACAAATCATTAATATTGATAAATATATATTCAAATCTGCTTTGAAATGCATTTTTTTTTTTATACCAGAGTACGTAAACATGAAGCTCACTACCATCATTGTAATTGCAGTAGTATATCATAGAGTTTTTTTTTATTATCTTTCCATTTTTGAGTGCATACAGTAGAAACATCATATCTACATGTACGTGTTATGCATGATAAAAGCACTGTTTTAAAAATTATTGTCATTATTATCATTATTATTATTATTATTATTATTATTATTATCATTATCATTATTAATTGTGCCACCTTGGCTTCCAGTTTAGACTGAGACACTTCCTTCAACTCTGCCTGAGTGGGCTGGCTAATTTTACAAAGTTCTACACACAAGTCTGTAGGTGAAGTTTGGTTGGATTACTGAATGCTGGTGAAAAAAAGGCTGGGAAGTTTATAAACTGGACTGAGTTCCTCTTAAATTCCCCTCATGAATTTTGCCATTCCACTCGACACAACCTTAAAGGGAACACAAACCCAAAGAGCAATGTGGATTGAGTGAAAGCAGAAACATTAGTAGAACATATCAGTGAAAGTTTGAGGAAAATCGGACAATCGATGCAAAAGTTACGAATTGTTAAAGTTTTGGCGCTGGAACCGCTGGATGAGGAGACTACTAGAGGTTATGACATGAGTGGACAACAATACAAAGAAAATATAAAGAAAAATTCGACAAAAATTCACTTTTCTAGCATTATGAAAGAGCACTTGACTAACCGCTTTCAGAAAGCAGGTGGAATAATTGTTACCCTTAACATAAATATGTCAGTATCAAGTTGATGAAATTTGTAATTTTCATGAAAAATGAATTTTTGTGGAATTTTCTTTATATTTTCTTTATATTGTTGTCCACTCATATGTCACAACCTCTAGTAGTCTCCTCATCCAGCGGTTTCAACATCAAAACTTTAAAAACTCATAACTTTTGAATCGGTTGTCCGATTTTCTTCAAACTTTCACTAAAAATGTTCTACAAGTACATGCATGTACTATTGTTGCTGCTTTCACTCAATCCACATTGCTCTTTGGGTTTGCGTTCCCTTTAACATTGCTAGCTTACGCACAGATGTAAGCATACATGCATTGTTGAGTGGTTACATTGTAGGACAGTTATATAGTGGTATGGCAAAATACAATAAGTGGGGGCAGGGGATGTAAGGTATTCCTTCCATTTTAACAAGTGTAGGCACATCAAGGATAAAAAACATTTTTTAAGCATAGGAAGAAGGGCTGTCAGCTATCATGCACACACAAGTCATTGTATTAACCACTCTAATGACTACAGTTTAGCTTTTATACATAAATGAGTCATTTGATTTTAAAATTGATATGGAGGGGAAAAAAAACCCAGCAAGACAAATACAAACTGTACATGTACATAACAAATGAACCACAAAAAACAAAACAAAAACAAATGTAAACAGAAATGGGTTAGTACTGTAACTTGAATTGAATTGAATTGATCGTTGTCAACAAGGTTCGTGGACATTGATATTTAATAATAATATGAATGTGGAAATGTGCCTTCCTCCAGCATAACAGACACTGTGTAAAAGAGATACACATGGGTGTGTATACATTTGTATGTACGCTTACATTGTACGTACACAAATAACAATTGTTCAGCATCATCGATTATTCTATCACACTAAATTTTATCTGGGTAAATTAAAATCTAGGTTCTAAATCAATATTTTTAAACCAGCAATGCCAATAAAGAAAGCTTAGGCCCTATTCCTGTTCAGATTAATGGAAAATGATAACAGAAGAAAACATATAAAAAGAAATCTTGAGTAAATTTATAGATAGAAGTAGAACTAAGAAGTGAAACAAAGACCATTTCTTCACGTCCTAGCAGCAAGATTTATGCAGATGTGGAGAATATATAAACAGATCTAACCTAATATAGAGTCTAGACTAGACTATTTTAGACAGTAGAAATCTAGTTTATTAGGCCCAGGTAAATTTAGCTAATTTACAGCAACACTGCCAACAGAAAATCTAGACCTTGAATCTAGATAAAACCCGTGAAACAGACTAAGTTTACTATTAAAGTAATTCATCATGTTCATTCATCCTGCAATTACAATGTCTAAATTTATTAAACGTTAGAGCTAGTCTGTAGAACTGTCTAGCTCCATTTTCGCTGCTTATCAAGCTGTGACGCGGGCGGATGCTGTGACTTCAGCGCAGTTCCATGTTTTGGACGAGTTTTTATCAACGGCGTGGACGGCCGGTCGGCCACAGCGGGCTATGCTACGTGGACGAGTTGTATGGCATGCCAGCCACAGTACTGGTGGCCCACTTGACGGCACGGCAGTGTTGCTTCATATGAAACCATACGCCAAAATCGGCGATTGGGACCGACGCCGTCTCATTCGTACCCTACGTTTAAAGTAACACTAATCGGTACAGTATTTAGATTATACTTACATTTCACTTGAAACACGCCATCAAATGCAGAGGAAATATTCCAGACACTAGCACGAAAATGAAGACAAGCAGATATTCCACATAAACATCCCTTCTGCTCGCAAATGACACTAAACAGCTAGAGCTAGGTCTATAGATCTATTTACGCGAAAACTGCGAAGGGAGGGTCTCAGCGAAGTCTTCAATGTTCTCTTTGGTTTTTATACATATACTGTCTCTAGCTCTCTACCCTTCGTTTGTTCACTACAGTAGAAGATGGTGCTCAGGTTCTGTCGTGTGCTTGCATGTAGAATGTCGATAAACACGCATAAAATGTAAATCCTCCTGCGCTCCCGTGGTTATTTTTCAGCTCGAAACACAACCAGCCGTATCCGATCGAACGATCCCGCCCGCACGGTACGGGTGAAGATCCAAGATGAATGAAAATACACACGTACGTACACAGCTACAGTACAGGAACGAACACCACTGGCACGCATTCTACATGTTTTAGCACTCATGCCGTGAAGTAGTGCGATCGTAAATACTGGCCAGGGAGTATGCATAATCATGATATGTTAATTATCATCACTAACCTTGTCCAATCGAACACAGGCTTTCTCGATCTTAACATGTTTATTGTTGCCCAGCGACTTAACCCATACTAGCTCAATCCAATTCTATCATAACGCTTTGAGTAATCGATAATTGCCTTTTGCAGCAATAAATGCTCGACAAGAAAATCAATAACGAAGTTTCTTAGAGGGCTGCGTAAAATCCTCTAAAACATACTCTCTTTCCTCACTTATACACTTAATTCATTTCCTAAAAATATTCAGAAATTATTTCAAAGCAAACTGTCCATGTAGCTAAATTTGTATGTTTATGTGTTTATATATTTGAAAGAAACCGGTCCAGAATTGACCGAAGAATAATAGAATGTAATCTATCTATTGCCACAGGACATTATCAATGTATTTAACACTGTTTTGCATGGCTATTTGAGTTAATTGAGAAAAAAAAATGTTATGAATGAGTTTGCTCTGTTTTGCAGTGCAAGATCTGTCCCTTAACTTATAATTAATTTCACCTAGGTACCCTACTATTCTTTAAAATCTCAACTCATGTAACCTCGCCGAGATTAAGGAAAGTTGGCAGTACCTGCTTCAAGTCGCCGATCCTAAGAAATGTGTTCATCAGATTATTACCAGAATCTCAGTAGTTTTGACATCAATCTCTATTGAAAGGAAAGATGTAGACTCTGCTGAACACTTTTGTCAAATTCTTATATTGCTATATATATGTATATATATATATATATATATATATATATATAGCAATAATAAAGTCACAACAGAGGAATGCAGGGAATGCATTCCCTGCATTCCTCTGTTGTGACTTTATTATTGCTATTTCTAGTACTGCCAATACGCGGAACAACTACAATATATATATATATATTGTAGTTGCTCCGCGTATTGGCAGTACTAGAAATAGCAATAATAATCGTGGCACTGTCATCCCTGATGAAGAGGAAGGATCCTCGAAAATTCGGATTATTCATTAAAATCAAGATTGGTATTTAATGCTTTTGTCTGTTGTGACATTATTATTGCTATATATATATATTGTGACGCGAGGAGGGGGTTTGTTGTTGGCCCCTATGTAAAGAAATAAGATTGTCTGATGAGCCACTCAACCATTAATAAACCTCCTTTCGTAACTTGCTGCCACCACATACTTTTCAGGGGTATGAATCCTTATCGAAAGACAATAAGTGAATGTCAATCAATACAACACAAAGAAACTCTGAGGAAATCAAATACGAGGGGGGGGGGGGGGTGGTTGTCATCCAGCTAGAATAGCAACTACAGGCTCAACCAATAGCCAAACGCCAAACTCAGCTTTACCTCTCTCAATGCTACAAGTGCTCTGATTGGCTAGAGCTGGCGCCCTTTAATACATGTGCTAGCTATTCAATCTGTGGTCTGTAGCTGTGACTGTGTGAACCTACTACGGCCGAACTCGTCATGGTGCCAAATTTCTGAGCTAACTCACCGTAATTCAACCATTATATGAAAATTTGCAGTATACATCTGTTCAAGTAAATGGTGAGTTCTGTTTCTAAGAAGTTGCTAATGTTTGACAACCACGATCTGACATTCTATGATAACTAATTGTTCACCGTGCATAAGTCATTAGATTCAACAGAACATGCTCGAGATGCACACACGCATTCATGCACACATGCATATGTACACACGTGCTTGAACATCGAGCAGTCTGATCATCATCATCGTCACACATTGCCAATCGAACACACACTCAGACAGCTCCCCTTGTTTTCCTCTATTGCATAGAATTTCCTTAGTTCCTAACCAACAGCCTCCTCATGTAACTTGACAAGGCATCCAAACTTCGATGGGGGGCCGTTCGTTGAAGGCGAACGTTTGTACTTGAAATTATTAATTACCATACCGTACGTACTAAAACTACTTCTTATGCTTTCACATCATGCATTCAATACAACTGACACAGCACAAGACATGGGCTTCTCAACTCACACGACCAAACAATCACACTCACAGCATGACCAGGCAAGTACAGTGATAGAATTGTCTGTTTGGAAACTGGAAAATTTGAGTAATTCTCAATCCAATGCAAATGTGCTTTATTAACGTATTTACAGTTTAACGTATTTACAGTTGTATGTACAACTTCCAAAATCTTAGTACTCTTACTTACTTAATACCTACTTTACTTTACCCTAAGTGCGGTTGTGACTCGGCTCTATGGAACTCAGAAGAAATAATACCAAAATCATAGACTCGTACATAAATAATGACACTATCAACGTTTGGGCTTGTGACTTTCACCTAAATTGTATCTATCCTTCATAACCATTGCCGTGCTCCGAGGGGCCTATTACATATACTCGTCGGTCTTCCGAACAATTCAATCCAAGTGACTAGGATAGTTTCTCTATAACTCTTCAAAACCTTCTCTCTCCAACTTAAGCGCCTGCACCTAGTTAACCGGTTCTCTGAAAATAATATTACGTTCCTCCACTCGTACCCGACCACTCCACCGTCTCTACTGGGATTCGAACTGGCACTCTTCCTGCCCAATACTATTATGAGTTTATCAGTCGTTCCGTTGATCTGATACAACTACCAGTATTTTATACATTCTCCTAAGCAAACACAGCCTCGAGATTTTACCTCCTATGTTGCTCACTTATAAAGGCTTATTCCTAGCACAACGTTCTGTGTTCAACCTGGTCCATGACAATTTAAAATATTCTTCACCTTTGGTGATATATGTAAAAACTTGTATGTCAGGAATAGAATTCATTATAATAATCTCACACTATTCTGTTCTGTCACGAGTCACGTTTTAGTTCCGCACATTTCAATTAATAGATCCATAACAATACTACAAATACGACTAGAGTCAATGCTCTCGAAATGCATGGGGGGGGGGGGAATAACTCGGATGACTACATCGTATGTCATCAATTTCTCATCTTAACATGAGAAAGTCAATTCAGTCATAGGTCAAGGTCAAAAGGTTTCATAACGAAGACAGCGGTACCTAATAGAGGGGTTACAGTAAAATGCACAAGTCAGTACAGCTCTGCGTTGGTGCACGTGACGTTCTTTACACAAGATTGTCACCGTACGATGCATGTTGACCAGCGGCTTTGTCAGATGAGAGAATTCTACACCGGTACAGATAACGCTCCTTGTTCAGGATTGTTATAATAGGGATGATGAACACTGCTTACTAGATGAGATACCGTAACTCTGACGCCAGGTACAAATAACGTTCCTTATTCAGGATTGTCATTGTATGAACATGAAGACTATTCGATGGATGCTTGTGTACGCAGGCGGGAAACTCTGCACCGGTACGAATAACGTTCCTTGTTCAGGATTGTTACTGTATAATGCACGATGACCCGTTGATAGATATAACTCTGCACAGGTACCAGTAACGTTCCTTGTTCAGGATTGTTACTTCACGATGAACAGTTGTCCACGTACAATGTAATAAGTCGGGATGTTGGTAAAGGTCGGGGGGGGGGGGGGGGGTATCTAACAATGTATCACTGACTCATCATTCACAACCTAGGTGCTGTCATTTTCTAATGACAGATACTGAGTACCGTGTACTCTCAAATACATATAAAATTTGCATGCACTAAAAATAATCTATTTGTTCAATGCAGTATACAATTCCAAATTATATTCCTGTCTCTACATATCCTATCCTGAGATACTCTGGCGTATGAATTTACTTGTAAGTTGACGTAACAACGTCAGAAAATGTACCATAATGATATTGAGAATTCATTGTATTTGTATTTTATGGTACATTGCCAAAAAGTTCAAATAATTACGTAACACCCCTAACCCTCCATCGTCTATGCCTCCACATGGTTAGGTGCTGTTTGTTGTCAAATAAATGTGAAAAAAATAAGTCTTATGAATCATTTTACTTGTTCCGTTCTTTCTACTAATTTGTTCATAACTTTCTAGACATAAATTCTCGTACTGTGATCTCCTTGACTCGAATATGGACCAAGAAACACGGCCGCCACTGGCAGTCGGCCTACCTGTCAGCTTGACCTGAACCATGTTTAATTTACAGCTTCGCATAAAATTTGGAATTATAAAGCCAGTATAAAAGCGCATACATCAAAACTGACTCTTGTCTTGGAAATCACATTACGAACGCAAATATCTTCCATGTCATCATTTTAAGATGCAGTATTGACTTGTCATATCTATCTTCCTCTCTTCTAATACTAAAAACATTCTATCACATTGAATCAAGTAAACTTGAAACATTCATAAAATCTATAGCATCATCAGTGCAAGGTCACTGGTCATCAAGACCACTAACATCAACATCCAAGAACTCCAAGGTCATCAAGACCAAAAATATAAACATCTTCATCTCATCTATTAGGTCATCAAGACCTCTATCATATAATCCATCTAGACATATTTGCAATATCTCCTGTTTAATAATATTTGACAACCTATGGAAGTCTTTTAGTACTTACTTTGGCTTCTGTACAGCCTCAAGAACCAGCAAAAGAGGAGGGGGGGGGGGGGATAACAACTTCAGAAGATAATCAGCTGATGAGAATGGCAAAATTTCATCTTCTGCTGCTCCTATTTATACCATGACAACGTGACGGGTTTCACGGTTTACTATCGGAGCTATCCAGGGTTTATCCAGGGGCCAACCCTGTCCTCCAGTGATAAAAGTCACCTAAGCCACGCCCTCTCTTGACAACTATAAAAATACGAAGCGTTCATTGGCTAAAAGTACAATCACGCATACGCAGCGGGAAAGAGCGTGATTTTGAACTAAGCTGACACGATCACTCGTGCAGTATCTAAACACAGTAAAATTGCTAAAACCATAGCAATTTCTTATCGAAATACTTGGAATATCCGGAAATTATCATCTTTCCAAAACGATCTTCATGTCAGCTCAAGCCATAACAGGATTCTAAACGTCAAAGTAAGTACAATCTTGCCATTATTCTGAACATTCGTCATTACTATAGTCCCACACATACATAATAGTGTTTGTGAAATCTGGTAAAACCTACCGTGAATTAAAAGTGCATACAGTGTACTACACGAACGGGGTGAGGAAAATAAAAGTAATCTACACACAAACAAACAGACAAAAAAAAAAAATTTAAAGCCACATTCGCCACATTGTCCCCCTCCACGTAATCGCTGTCCCAGCGATCGTAGGACGTATTAATTATTTATACCCAGTACTCATTATACACTACTCTATTTACACAGTGTATTTACACATTGTAAAATTACCAACTCCTTGCTCCAAATTAATTGCCTTCTGAATTATACAGATATCCTTCGAACTTCATCTGGCAACATTTATTTCTTGCAGATGTATACATAACATACAATTCTTGATACCTGTTATCTGTGCTTCATATAAAGATTTTGAAAAGTGTACTCACTATACAGTACGTAGCTCAGATGTTTACATATCGCAGTTAAAACACATTTGTGTACATGTATACAATTAAAATCTGTGCTAATGCTTTGCAACTCTGATTGCAAACAGTATCCTATTACTGTCATTCATATCATCTATGCTGTCCATTTATAGATGTTCTGACTATATACAACCATTACACAAATTTGTACATATGGCATGAAACACACATACCGTTCTAATCTGCATTAATTAGTTATGGATCCTTCACTGTACAACAATTACTCAAACTTATCCACATTCATTAAAATATCTGCCAATACGTACTCTTCTTCTAAGCTATCCAGATATCACTATATACTATACTACAAATTACGCTTTACTTAAGTATCTATGTACGATAACTATGCAATCTATACACTTTAAACTAGAACAATAACTAACGCTCTATTTAACACATTTTACAAATGCAGAGTTTAACAAACTCTTACGGCTCATGGTGAAAGTATCGCGTCAAAACTTTTCTCTCTTGCAACAGTTCCTTTCCATCTCTGTGCATGTACCACTCCGTTTCGATGACCAACCGACTCAGGCGAAGTGTGCCCGTTCTTGGCTTCTTCAGCGTTATCTGTATCATCCCGTCCTCTTCTGCCTGTTCAACGTCCATGTCCGACGTCTTATTAACTACCGACCCAACCGATGACGCTCCTGGAGAGACTGAAGATGCTTCGCTTGAGGAGGAGGACGACACCGACAATGCTGGTGACTGTGGTGGCGTCTCGGACGCGGTGAGGCTTTTCTCATCATCCAGACCAAGGCTGATAGATGGCAGGTTTGCCACCTCAGCGCTTCTCTTTCTGCTTTCCTTTTCAACAACCTTTTCAGCCTTCTCCTCTTCACGACCTTGTTTCTCCTTTCTGTCCTCTCGCTTCTCGCCAGCTTTCTCTCCTTCCCGACCTCGCTCTTCCTGCCTTTGCTTTTCCTCCGCCTTTGCACCATCCCTCTCCTTTTCTCCACCTCGACGTTCATCTACTTTCTTTTCTTCCTTCTTTCTCTCCTCCGTCTTCGCATTCTTCTTTCTGTCATCTCTCAGCCTGTCTCGCTTCTCATTCGCCTTTCCTCCGTCCCTTTCTCTTTCTCCACCTCGTCGCTCATCCACCTTCCCGTCTTTCCTTCTGTCCTTTCTCTCCTCGCTACGCCTTTCGTCCCTCTGTCTCCTCTTTCGCCTCTCCTCCTCTTCCGACTCCTTTTCCATGAATCTTCTCGTTGCCACCTTATAATCAACGTATCCCGCCTCTTGCCGATGTCCAGGGTGCTGCCGCTGGTAATGCCGGCTGAACTCTGGCCGCCCCCTTGACTCATAGCTACAGTAGCGGCACTGCAGGGTCAACGTTGTGTTGTGCATCAAATGCAAGTGAGTCAGGAGCGATGACATTGACGGCTTGTCATCATGGCAGATTGTGCACTGCAACATCTATATAAAAACAAGAAATATACCATGACGGGCTAGCATTGTATTATTAATCCTCAATTAATCGTCTTGGGGCATGCCTACTTCTTGCTGGGTTACATCTGCGGGGTGTTGCATTGAGCCAGTTAACTCGGGGAGGACCATGATAAGGCTTCAACCGATCAACATGAATAACCTTGGGCTTGGATCTGCTCGATTCTTGGATTCTGTACACCACATCTGATAACTTGTGTGTGATCATGAATGGTCCCGTCCACTTGGGAAGAAGCTTTGGACATACACCCCTTTTTCTTAGTACGTGATACAGCCAAACCCAATCGCCTACTTTGTATCGTACCAGTAGAGTGTTGCGATCATATTGCTTTGCCTGTTTATTGTGAGCTAGCGCCAGCTTTTGTCGAGCAATCTCATGCACATCGTTTAGTTTATCTCTGAGATGTTGTGCATAATCATCTCTCTCCATTCCTTCTGACGTAGGTTGACTGATGGTGATATCCACTGGCAGTGTAATATCACGGCCCAACATCATCATGACTGGAGATTCGCTGGTAGACTCTTGCACGGAGGTGCGGTATGCTAGCATAGCATATGGAATTCGTTCATCCCAGTCGCTTTGGTTCCGGTCCACGTCGAGGATAGATGCAACCATGGTAAGCAAAGTACGGTTGAATCTCTCGATGAAGCCATCACTCTGAGGATGTAGTGGAGATGTTCTAGTCTTCTTGATACCAAGGAGTTTACATACTTCTCCCATCAGAGCAGACTCAAAATTTCTTCCTTGGTCGGTATGCAATTCTTTAGGCACTCCAAATCTGCATACAAATTCTTCAACAAATACTCGGGCCACTGTTTCTGCTTCTTGGTTGGGGAGAGGGTACGACTCGATCCATTTAGTAAAATAGTCTCCAACCACAAGTACGTAT